>NC_140223.1:28318843-28786343 GCF_951802725.1 Rutilus rutilus
CTCTCCCCTAGGCAGTCGTCTCTCAGTTCTGTAAAAATACTAAATGTAAGAAAGTACTTGGCTACAAATCAGTTTGATAATTACGAATTTGAGGGTGTAAAAACATAGGCTACAGTATTTACTGTACATAGAATAGTGAAAGTTCTCTCATCTAAAGTACTGCTACCTTAAACCTTTGCAAAAATTTGAGTATTTTCATGTATTTTTGAGAGGAGTTTTGCAGACAACATTGAGAAAATTGGAATGTGTGTGAAAACAGGTGAAATGTGTTAAATGGTTTGAGAAACGTGTCTTTGTTTCTAGAAATGAATTACAGTTTTTTACGATTGTTATGACAGATTTTTCAATACTTTTAACAATTTTCCAAAACTCTTAACACAGTTAGCACTACATCCGTCTATGTAAGCTATACTATTAACACATTTCTTGTTGCTTTAACACAAAATGCATACAATTAACACAAATTTTAAATGCTTGAACTTCTTTTACACACAAGCTCAAACAAGACCAAAACAATGGATTTTTACTTCCAAATTTACCAATGCTTTAACACTGTATGTCAGAACAGATAACACCATGTTCTAAACCTAACCTTACAGGCTAAAGTCAAGGTGAACAGCTGCTTATATTGTGAATTGAAACACAAATATATCCCCTGTATTTTATTCCATTGCTACTGAGAAACAGCTGATTGAAGTTATGCAAATATGGGACAATGTGGCATTCCACCATTCCCGTGCAGTCACAGCCTGGTTTGACCCCCATCAGAGGATGATGTCCCTTTTCCTTGCCCCTTACTTCCCTTTCCTCAACCCCATTGAGGAGTTTTCTCAGCCTGGAGATGAAAGGTTTTTGACCATAGTCCACAGGACCAAATGTCCCTCCTGTATGCAAAAGATGCTGCATACCAAGACATCACAGCTGAACACTACCAGGATAAGGCAAGCCAAAAGATTCTTCCCAAGATGCCTTGCCAGGGAAGATATCAGGTGTGATGTGGATGAGAACGTGGACAAATGCAAAAGACCGGGCAGATTAGAAGATGGCTTTTTCTGTTTGTACATTTTGTATTGTCACATACAGTCATACTGTAAATGGCAGCTATATTGCATATTTTTGTTATCTTGCAGAAATGTCCTGTTGCAAATAAAGCCGTTACTGCAGCAATTCTGTCTCTGTCTTCTTTTTTTCATAAACCATACATTCTATAAAGCTACTCTAAGAAGGGTCATTTATTTTGTTGAATTGAATTTCTGCTGCAAAAAAAACAACAACAACAAAATGCATGCATTTATATTACAAACAAAACAAAAATGTAGAGCAACTTCAAAAAAAAAAAAAAAAAAAACGCAGTGCAAACCACAATCTATGATCAAAACAATATACTGTCTGTTGTATAAGGGCAGACCTGACACATAAAATAATGCAGTTTCTGTAATTTCAGCAGATGATAGTGTTTTTTTTTGTCATTGTGTTATGATTGACTAAATGTTCCTGTTGGAAGAGAACATGTGTTAGTGTTTTGAATAATTATTTGATTTTGAAACATGTTTGCAGTGTTTTGTTAGACATAGTGTATTGTGTTAGTGTATTATTGTATTTTGAAAATTTGTTTTGGAGTTTAGTTTACAATGTGTGATTTTGTGCATTAAATTAACCGTTTTGCCAATTGTGTGTTTTAGGTGCGTTAAGAGTTTAGGAAACTTGTTAAATGTATTGAAAAAACTGTCATAGCGATTGTAAAAAACTGTAATGGTTTGGGGAAACTGGGCCAACTGAATCAGTTATAGTGTGTTAGCAATCAAGAAAAACTGTAATCTGAAAGTAACAAAAATAGCAGACTAAAAAGGAAACATTGATATCTAGAAGCAGACAAAGACAAGTGTGCATGTTAAATGTTTATTGAAATATTTCATTAGCAATTCGTAGAATTGCCACAGGATATTTTGAAATGTTGTTATGAAATTTGCAGTCTTTCTAAGTCTATCAGCTTCTCATCTCTTGTTAACACATTTCTTGATACAGGTCACATAGTTCAGAATGATATCATCAAAACATTTTTCAAATGTTGTTTTGATAATGTTCCTCCTTTATTATGGAACATTATGCCAATATGTTATTGGTTACAATAACATTCTACAATCTGTTACCTATTCAGCTTCCCCAAAATATCCTTAAAATGTTATGAGCTTTTGTTAACACATCAAATTATGAGATGTTGTCTTCTCAGGGCTCAATAATGTCCTCAAAACATTTGATCAATGTTGCTTTGATAATGTTCCTCCTTTGTTATTGTGCCAATGATTTATAAAAGATAATTTGACAACCTGTTACCTCAACAACATCCCTAAAAAATCTAAATGTTTAATGCAAAATGTTCTACTTTCGTTAAAAAGTCAATTGACAGGAATGTTTAATTAAAAACATTTTATCATCTCAGGACTTAATAATATCCTCAAAACATTTTACGAACGTTGATTTGATAATGTTCCTCCTCTGTATATGGAATATTGTGCCAATGTTTTTTTGAGAATAATCTGTTATCTCAACAACATGCTAAAAATGTTACATTTAAAATGTTCTAGCTTTGTTAAGACGTCACATTACAAGAACGTTTTATAAAAAACACTCCGTCATCTCAGGCCTCAATGATATCCTCAAAACATTTTAAGAACGTTGATTTGATAATGTTCCTCCTCTGTTATTAAGGAACATTACACCAATGTTTTATTGAGAACATTGTATAATATATTATCTCAACAACATCCTCAAAATGCTACATTGAAACTGTTCTAGCTTTGTTAACACGTAAGATCGTTTTATAAAAAAAAAAACACTCCGTCATCTCAGGCCTCAGTGATATGCTCAAAACATTTTACGAACATTGATTTGATAATGTTCCTCCTCTGTTATTATGGAACATTGTGCCAATGTTTTATTGAGAACATTGTGTAATCTGTTATCTCAACAACATTCCCAAAACATCCTCGAAATGTTACAGTTAAAACGTTATATCTTAGTTTACATTTAACCTTATAGGGACATTATTTGAAATGAGAAAACATCTTTAAAACATTCTTTGAACATTACATTCAAATGTTTTCTTTAAAACATTAACCAAACTTGTAGGGAATTTTAGCCAAAATTCTGAGAATGTTTCCTGCTAGCTGGGAAGCCAGGGAATATCCTAGTTAGTTCAGAAAAGGTTTGATTTTGCCCTACACAGAGACATGGATATGACAAAGTAAAAAAAAAATACTTTATTGGACAAAGCTAAAATTCTGGAGTGCAAGTCAATTAGGTTTGAGCATACAAAGGCTCAATCCCACTAACATAACCACAACACAATAACAATAAACAAACTCACAGGGCTCGTGATTATCAGAAGCAGGACAAGCAAGTGCCAGACTTTGCTAACGTCAGCGATGGTCAAGGAGCACCCACACGTGCACTACACTACACACACACTCACGTCAACCAAAGATCAATCACTATGGGTTGTAGACCACACACTGTGCCTCATCAGGACCCACCACCAAATAGAGCAACTAGCCCTCCTGCTCCGAGAACACAAGAAATACAAATTACAAAGAAAAATAATTGTTCTTAAATTTGGGTACCCAGTTTACAAGACACAATACACAAAGACATGAAATAACCAACTTAACTAAAAGAAAAAGACCGCAATCCACTCAAACCTCCAATTATCAGTTTCAGTGATTGTGAATAGACCACTGCCACCAACCTGTCCAGGCTTCACAGGCCGGTTACAACTCACAACCCCTCTTTCCTTGGACAAGCCGATTATCACTTCCGTATGGTTTTAATTTATCGTATCCATCGATATGCCACACATAAATACACTCAGCGGCGAAGTCGATTCCTAGATCTCAGGTCAAGTCCTTCACCATCTAGCAACCGTGAAAATGAAATCACCCACACTGTCTCTCTGTCAGTGATAATTCCATTGAGCCAGCATTTCTGATGCATCCACAAGTAACCATTCAACTGCCCTGATGTTTGTAATTGTTGCTGAATGAAAGCTGCCACATTAGCTTCATCAGTCTTGTTCTTCCTCCTCCAAAGCTGGTGTTTACTCAAAAGTCGCTCAAGGGTGCAATTGCTAAATTTGACTCCATGTACATTAGTTAGTATTTCACGATTTGTTAGTCCTCGTCTGAAATTCTGCTCTATTTGTTTAAAATCCATGGATCACGCAGAGGCCCAATGTTAGCAAGAATCAGCATCAGCAACAACTGGCGCCTAGTCAGTATAGCGTAGCGCAAGCGAACAATGCGTCACAATTAGTTTCTCATTATTGTGAGATGTTAAGTCATTATTACGAGAAAGTTTCATCATTATGAGATACATAAGTCATTATTATGAGAAAATTCTCATTATTATGAGAAAATTCTCATTATTAAAGGTGCCTTGTGTAAAAAAAAATCAATTCATACTCCACATTCCATACCAGATGGGGGCAGTATACCTCCAGAAAGTGTATCTACTAGAGTATGAATATGACATCTTCAAGCTACTCCCCTTCACCTTTACCAGTGAATATGTTCATATTCGTTTTGTTCATATTACATTTTTATCGTTAGTTTGAATTACATTAATTTGACAGACAGCATTCGCTGATGTTGACCAAGCTAGCACCAACGTAACCAGAGCTGCCAACTATCACGCATTCACCGTGAGACACACGCAATTGACACTTTTCACACGCTCTCACGCCACACATCAATTTTCTCGCGCACAGAAAAATCGCGACGTCAATTTTATTACGCAATTCAAACAATAAATACCGTTTTGGCGCTTGTAAATGTTACGTGACAGATCCCTAGCGCACGTGAACCGATCATCTCATAGCTAATAGTAAAAAACACGAACACTTTTGAAAGATACTGTAGGCTACAACTTACCGAAATGTATTCCTCATACATAATATCGACCAATCAGTGTTTTTTATCAGCGTGAAGAGGTCAATAACATAGCTGGAGAACAATTATGTCAGATTTACCTCAGGAAAGCCATTTAATAAACATAATATAAGTTGTTAACAGTATATAGAAATGTTGCAAGTTCGGAGTCGAACCTCATTTCTTTCATGTCCATTAGTTGTCTCCAGCGATGGAAAGCAGTGCCAATGTTTACTCTGGTTCTCTTCCTTTTTTTATCAGATTTTATTTGCGATTCCGAGCGCGTTTTATCCCTGCAGCGGGTGGGTGTGGTGGTGGTAAGGGTCTTTTGCCAAGGGCTTCAGCCATTCTTCCGCTCTCTTCCCTGAACTGAAATGTAGTAGTGGGCTGTATTTTCCACACGATTGACATCAGGTTCAAGTACGCCCACAAGCCGTGCGAGTTATTCGTGTATTGCAGTTGGGCTGGTGGTGGTTATGTTGCCCGCATACCGCCTCCCATGGCCGAAACTGGTATTACGACACCTGTCGGGCCGTGGCTAGTAATGGGCTATATGCACACGGAGGTGATGACGTACTTCCGCTAAATTCTCTGCCAGCTAAGCCATTTCCGCTACGGCTGAGGTGATTGTTTACAAAGCGATAACGATAGAGATAGCGTAATGTCTAGTAAGAAATCATTTAAATTTCAGCGAACTAACAACAGTACAGCTGAGCATTGTTGTGTGCCTCTGTGTCAAGCCTCAAGCAAGTATAACACAGTACTTAGTTTTCACACATTTCCATCTGACGCGGAAATCAGACGAAAATGGCTTGTCGCTATCTGGAGGGACAATTTCACAGTTAGTCCCCATACCCGAGTATGTAGCCGGCATTTTAAAAAGGAGGACGTTCATGAGCCAGTGTCAGAGACACGGAGACGGCTATTAATCAAGGGAGCTGTTCCAGCATTGTAGGCTACAGTCATGCCAATAAAGTAATTTGAATTGAATTGAGAGCGAGAAAGGCTAATTGAGTTACATATTTGAAATGCTTCCTATTAATTTCATAGTATACACTGATACAAGATTTAAATGCTAATATCTGAATTGTATTTATTTAGATTTGCATCGTATGACCTACTGATGAGATTCTGGGCCTTAATAGAGCCTTCGCTGCCATCTATGGTCAGTGTGACACAAGCAAAGAGAGGCACCTTTACAGAGCCAAGTTCCACTAGTAAGTAGTTATTTACATGGACCATACAATACAACTTAACAAAGATCATGGTTAATAGAAGTTGAGAGAAATGTAATGTGCATTTTATTTCTTTTGAACAGACTCGTTCCCTGCAGCCCATTGATGAGATGTTCTTGTTTCTCAACTACCTTGCACTGGGCTCAAAACAGCGTGACCTTGCTGTTTCCTTAATGTGTGTTTGCCCTCACTGATCTTAATATATGGGCAGTCAACATAGCTTGCTACATTGGGGCATTTAATTTCAACAAGGCCAAACACTGTCTGCCCCTTTGGATCATACACGATGCCATCAGGTGATGATCCCATCCAGGGTGTGTCAGGGTGGATAAGGAAGCCACAGGGATAGTGGTTAACCTCCCTTACTCTGCAGTACTCCTCTACTGCTGCAGGTTCCATGTCAAGCCCCCTCCTCATGTCTGCAGTCTGATGGCTAGGTTTCAGAAGTCTTTTAGCAAGATTTTCAGCAGAGCTCTGTGCCCTGGTGTGACAGACCTCTCTTAATTTGGAGGAGGTGATGCGGGGCCGCCTTAGTTGGTGCCACTCAATGCAGGAACTCTGTTCTTTTGTGCTGTTGGCAATTTTGTGTGCAGTCTCTAATGTTGTTTCCAGGGACATCATGTGGTGCTGCTGATGTTCAGTGCAGACAAAAGAGCAGGTAGAGGGTCCCAGCCTGTAACCCTGAAGTGGCAGTTGTGGGGGAGAAGGAGCATCTGTGTGTGGACAGGTGTTTGGAAATCTCTTTGCTGGCATGTGATAGGACAACACACTTCCTTCTTGCAGTTTTCCAAATACAATAGAAAGTTTCTCATTATTATGACTTATAGAATTATATATTTTTACTCAACTGTGGTGGAAACGGGCTTCGGGGAGTAAACTAGATTTAAAGTAAATTCCTATGTGCACTACCAGTGGCCTAGCCTACACAAAAATTCAGATGTGCAGAATTAGAAACATTATATATGTATTATATCAATATTCTAATCAATATTTTCAAACACTGTAAGTTTCATAAGACTGTATTTGAAAAACTATGTAAAATAAGTATATTTAATAGGCTACTCGATCAAAAGAGTTAACACAACTACAAGCCAAGTATACTTTGAATACTTAATGATACTTTTAAGTATATCTCGATCAAAAGATTGAGTACAAGTACAGGCTTAAATATACTTGGACTTTTCTCTCAGTATAAGTCAAGTACGCTTAAGTGTAATTTTAAGTATATTTCTGAGAAGTATATCAAATGTAGACTGAAAGTATACTTTCTTATTTTTAGTTTAAAAGAAGTATACTAATAGAACACTTGTATAAACTTCTTTTTCATAAGGGAGTACCTTATGCCTCTGAATCTATGTATGGCTACCTAGCCTCATATCAATATCACATTTATTTCTAGAACACAGTTCCAGTAGTGAGATTGAATAAGTGCAGTCAATAACGTCCACAATGGTTTCGGAAACCCACATGGCTGTTCTCTCAAATAGTGTCCTAATTAAAGTTTTTTGGCTTTTAGTATGAATATGTTAGCCTTACTCGTATCTATAAGCTAGTGTGCTCCAAAACAATGACACAATTTGCATTTATAAGACCAAACCCAACATTGAAAATGAAAATAAGGTTGATGTCAGAATCCAACGTCAGATTGACGTTAATCTCCCCTTATGGAACAAAAACATATTTGCCATAATATGGGAAATATTTAAATAAATTATATGAATGATCAATGTATTAAATGGTTAAACAGTATATCTGAAAATATACATAATATATTGTGTTAATATATTACAATATATTGAATAATACATAAGGAATTGCAGCTTTACATATATTGAAACATATGTGACAATATATTTACTAATATATCATAATGTATGTAATATTATATTCAGTAATAAACTTCATAATATATAGACGTATATGTGATCAGATATTGCACTGCATGTGTAATATATTGCAAATATATTTACTCATACAACATAAACAAACACCCATAGAGAAATATATAATGAAATATATTTCTTATATTATTTTAATTAATTACATTATAATTGTTTCATAGCTTTAGGCTTGTTAACAAAAGCACACACACACACACACACACACACACACACACACACACACACACACACACACACACCTGCATGTATCTAAGTATTTTGCCAAGAGACTATCACTGCGCTGCGGAAGGCAAAGATATTACTTTTAAAATATAGTAATCATAGTCTTAATGGTGTTTGGCTAATCATCAGCCAAACCACAGGCTCTACTCTTCAGCACAATGGTAACCCCACAAACTCAGACATACCAGAAAAACTTTTAAATTCCAAAATAATAGAACATTAAACACTAACAGATCTCCCCCCATATTACAGTTTTTCTGAATTGCTAAAACACATTTCTTGAAACCATCACTCACTTTCTCAAAACCTTAAACACAAAACCAAATGTTCAAACCACATTCACAGAACCTCTGACTCTTCTGCCAAAATCAAACAATTGCCTCAAAACCATTTTATCTGTGCTCAAAATCAAACAATGCTCTCAGATCATACACACAGCAAGTCAAAATTATAAACACTACAGATCATTCATTACACACGACATAAAAAAATGGAGAACACAGAATCCAAAGCATGCAGTTACAGAAAAAAAGTATATTGTAACAAAGTAAAAACCGTTAAAAAAAAGTATAGTAACGACAACTTACTGTAGACATATCGAATGTCTGTATATTCACCACTTGCATACTGTGAAAATACAGTGACCCAACTGCAAAAGCCAAAAAGGTTACAGTAAAAAACTCTAAATGAAAAGCATGTTACAGTAAAGTACACTCAGAAGAGTTGTGCAACTGCAAAATCAAGGTCAGTGAGAGAGATTTTATTCTGCTTCAGCATCACGTCTTCATGTTGGTCCGGCCGGAGGAGTTTCTCCACATCTCAGACAATGTCATGTCTGCAGGAAAAGGGAAAAACCCTAAAGCAGATCCAGCCTTGACAACATTCTCCACACCTTGCTCTTCCTCATCCTCATCCTGCTTGTTCACTTCCTCATCCTCATCCTCCTCTCCCTCTTATATTGTTTCCATCCATTGTTGGTATCAACATTCAGTGCAACATTTGAGTAAATTTTGGGACTCTGAACTGACTTGTTTTATGTACAGTTGGTTTGGTCATATCATTAGAAATACAGTTTTTTTGGATTGCTTACACACTAAAATTAAAAGTAGTACACTATTAGCAAAACCTTACACTCAAGAAGCAAACCATCAGCCCATATTTGCACAACTATAAGCACATTGTCAACCTCACACTTGTTGCAAAACTCTACACACAGTGATTTGCAAAACACTAAGCACACTTAACATACATTACACACAAAAATCTATCATGAAGTCACTTCCTTGCAATACCAAAGCACTGACTGTCAAATTACCGCACCGTCCAACCAATTGGTTCAACACAGTCATCAGGTGTGCAAACACTTGTTTGCTTAATTGTAGACACACCAATCAGGTGTATAAGCACTATAAAAAGCAGCAGTCATTCAAGACGTTTCTTTCCAAGGCGTCTTGCTAATGACAACATTTCCTGCGATGTTGATGAAATTCTCTGGCCAGATCCAGCTAGGCGAAGAGACAATGTCTTTTTTTTTTTTTTTTTACAGTAAACTTACAGTACAATATGTAAAGTGACATTTTTTTACAGTATTATTAATCTCCAGGTCAACATTTTGGGCGTGTTGAGAAATAAATGAGTTTCTTCAGTCTGCAACATTGGTCTTGTGTAGTGTTTGGTGAATTTACATTATATTTGTACTTTGTTGATGGTACCCATACACAAAAGAAATATATTTAAAATATATTTTCAGAGTATATTTTGGAATATATGCAAATATTTGAAATTGGCCCAATAAATATTTCACACTTACTGTAACATCATATATTTTTTGTTATATTTCAGAATATTTTTCAATGTATTTTTTTCTGTATGGGTCCCCAAAAGTGTCAAAAATATATGTGGCATATATTCCAAATACATTGAAATATATTCTGAAATATAACAAAAATATATGATGTTAAGTGTGAAATATATTTACAGTTTTTCTCAATCGATTTGGTACATTTCTCCAAACTCAGGTAACTGCTCTCAAAACAGTTAACACAGTGATCTGTACACTTTGTAATTGTCCTAAACAGATAGTAAATGCTCCTTCATTTCATACAAATTACAAATCAAAAGCATAATTTTCTCCAAACACTGTGCACAAAATTCCCTAATGTTATCACAGCAGTTCATACAGCCAACCAAATCTTTAATATATCAGGAAAAACATTTGCAACTTTTTCATTGGTCTTCACAAAGATCACAAGCATTTTTGTACCATTTTCAAAACACAACAAACAAAACTCTGTGAATTGTAAAATAGTCAGTTGCACACCTTATGTCCTCAATTAACCCAAAATTGATATCTGATGAGTTAGTAATCCACTTAACACAGAAAAAGCCAATTTCCTAATTGTTCAAACAGCTGTCTTAATTACAACAACTACAAAAGGGGAAGAGAAAAACAACAAAGAAGATGAATGTGGAGAAAAGACAATAAAAAAGAAGAAAAATGAGCAGTGGAAATGGAAGAGGTGTTAGAGTGAGAGGTGGTGGACAGGGTAGAGGGAGAAGAAGAGGAAGAGGAGATGGAGAAAGAGCAAGAAGAGCTGAAGATGTAGGAGAAAGAGAAAGAAGAGCTGAAGATGTAGGAGAACGAGAAAGAAGAGCTGAAGATGTAGGAGAACGAGAAAGAAGAGCTGAAGATGTAGGAGAAAGAAGAGCTGAGGATGTAGGAGAAAGAGAAGGAAGAGCTGAGGGTGTAGGAAGAGGAGAAGATAGAGGAGTAGAGGGAGAAGAGATGGATAGATTGGAGGGCAATGGTATAGTGGAAAGAGAAAGAGTAGAAAATATAAGAAGAGATGGACCGAGAGGAAGAGGAGGGCAAGGTGTTAGAGGAGGGCAAGGTGTTAGAGGAGGGCAAGGTGTTAGAGGAGGGCAAGGTGTTAGAGGTGGGAGAAGAGGTAGAAGGATAGGGTACACACGTGTTTCAAATGAAATCAGAGCCACACTTATTGACCATGTCATAAATCATGGTCTCTCACTGAGAGAAGCTGGGCAGAGAGTTCAGCCCAATATAAACAGATCCACAGTGGCTTCAATTATCCGCACATTTCAGAGGGAAAACCGCTAAGTAACTATATCATTCAACTTCTACAATGAGAGTCCATGTAGTCTTGTTTGACACAGGTTTAGATTTCTACAGTAAATGTTCCTGCTTGTCCAAACATTTTTCAGAATTGAAGTTAGAGAACATTCAGGTGGACGAAGAAGACTTTTTTCAATTGAACAAGAGCATGCCATTGTTGACATGGTGGTCCAGAACCACACCCTTCGCCTCAGAGAAATTCAGCAAAGAATAACAGAGGACAATCAACTGTTCCACAATATCCACCAATGCAGTCTCTCCACAATTGATCGTGTTCTAAGGAGAAATGCAATCCGAATGAAGCAAGTATACAAAGTGCCCTTTGAGAGGAACTCTGTTAGAGTGAAGGAGTTGCGATTCCAGTTTGTTCAAGTATGTGCAACCCAATTACTGCACTTTTACTGTCAACACAAAGATATATTTTTCCTGAATTTTAAGTGTCCATAAACTATTCCATGCTACTGTAAGTGAAAAGATTTGATTGCACATTGAAAAGAACATTGATTGCAGTCAATACTACTGTGAAACTGTTGCTGAAGTTTGAGTTCACACTTTGAAGCAGCAGTATACATAGATATGCCTCCATTACTGTAAAACACTAACTTACTGTATTGTACCTTGTGTTCTTTTTACTCTAGAGAATCTTGGAGTTGGATAGCAGTGCAACTCATTATGAGTACCTGTATATTGATGAAGCAGGCTTCAGTCTTCACAAAAAAAGGAGAAGAGGGAGAAATGTGATTGGCCATCGTGCTACAGTCAATGTCCCTGGACAACGAGGAGGCAACATCACTCTCTGTGCCGCGATTTCTACAACTGGTGTTGTGGCACACAATGCTGTCTTGGGACCATACAACACAGCAAGGCTCCTACATTTTTTAAACCTCCTCAATGAAATCCTATTTCCGCAGGGTGATCAGGAGCAAATGGTGCGGAATTTTGTAGTTGTTTGGGACAATGTCCAATTCCACCATTCAGCACTGGTGCGAGAGTGGTTTGAGAATCACCCACATTTCAGGATGGTGTTCCTTCCACCATATTCTCCTTTCCTGAATCCAATTGAGGAATTCTTCTCCTCTTGGAGATGGAAAGTACATGATCGCAACCCTTACAACCAAGTAAGTCTTCTTCAAGCGATGGAAGAGGCCTGTGGAGATATTGGGGCACAAGCATGTCAAGGATGGATACAGCATTCAAGGCGTTTTTTCCCACGATGCATGACTCGTGAAAATATTTTTTGTGATGTTGATGAAATTCTCTGGCCAGATGTAATTGAGAGGCATGATCAATAAATTAATTGATTCAATTAATGCAGGTTTTTTTTTTTTACCTATGTACTTATTTGCATTAAAAAAGAAATTGTGTGGTGACAACTCATTGTTATACACCTGAACTCCTCATTAAATAACTTAATGAAAAACATGTATTTTCAATTATTTCTTTGTGTATCTTTTGCTGAATTTGTTATCAAATCAACAGAGAACACACTTTTAGTTTTGAAGTTAATATTGAATTTGAATAAATGTATTACTGGAATAAAATGCTGTGTTTCATTGTGCAGTGAATACTTAACTGTTTCGTCAACATAAGAGTGCATTTAGTTTGCTGTGTTAACTGTTTTGAGAGCTGTTACCTGAGTTTGGAGAAATGTACCAAATCGATTGAGAAAAACTGTATTGGGCCAATTTCAAATATTTGCATATATTCCAAAATATACTCTGAAAATATATTTCAAATACATTTCTTTTGTGTATCTAATCATAGGGAAGTAGAAGTGCTAAAAGTGTTTTAGGTTTATCACAGCAGAGTGTAACTCGTGCGAACAGAGTATAGTAATGTGAAACGTGTGTGTTTCATATGGTAACAAAGTGTGGTTTTTAAACAGAAGTGTATAGTTTTTACAAGAGTGTTTAATTATGCAAAGGATCTGTAGTGTTTTGCTAATTGGGTGTGTGGTTGTGCTCACTGTGTGTAGTGTTTTGAAAACACGGGCCCTGTTTTGAAAATCGTGCTTAAGCAATCCAAAAAAAATGTAAGTGTGAACAATTTTGAGTCGTTGTGTGTAAACGATGACAACTGTGTTGCAGTTGTGTTTAACTTTCGCCTACCTGTGTTTAGCATTTTGAAACGTAAGTGCATCACAGTGCAAAATGTGTTTTAGTGAGTGAGAATGTGTTTAGAGTTTTGAAAAAAGACTGCATGAGATTTGCAAACGGTGTTTTAACTACCTGAACTTGTTTAATGTTTTACAGAAAGAGTGATTTATTCCACAAATTGGTTTAGACTATTGAGAATTTGGTTCAGAGAATGGGGTTTAGTGTTTTAGCAATTCAGAAAAACTGTAATATTGAAACACACCAATAAACACTTAATTTTAAACAATTGCTCTCCTTTAACAAAGCAAAGCATGCTGGGAACTTTAAATATGTTGTAACTCATTCCGTTTAGGTATGTATACACACACACACACACACACACACACACACACGTATATGTGTATATATATGTGTGTGTGTATATATATATATATATATATATATATACAGTGAGGAAAATAAGTATTTGAAAGTATTCTAAGTTCTCCCACTTAGAATTTATGGAGGGGTCTGAAATTGTCATCGTAGGTGCATGTCCACCGTGAGAAAAAATCCAGAAATCACAATGTATGATTTTTTAACTATTTATTTGTATGATACAGCTGCAAATAATTATTTGAACACCTGAGAAAATCAATGTTAATATTTGGTACAGTAGCCTTTGTTTGCAATTACAGAGGTCAAACGTTTCCTGTAGTTTTTCACCAGGTTTGCACACACTGCAGGAGGGATTTTGGCCCACTCCTCCACACAGATCTTCTCTAGATCAGTCAGGTTTCTGGGCTGTCGCTGAGAAACACGGAGTTTGAGCTCCCTCCAAAGATTCTCTATTGGGTTTAGGTCTGGAGACTGGCTAGGCCATGCCAGAACCTTGATATGCTTCTTACAGAGCCACTCCTTGGTTATCCTGGCTGTGTTTCGGGTCATTGTCATGTTGGAAGACCCAGCCTCGACCCATCTTCAATGCTCTAACTGAGGGAAGGAGGTTGTTCCCCAAAATCTCGCAATACATGACCCCGGTCATCCTCTCCTTAATACAGTGCAGTCGCCCTGTCCCATGTGCAGAAAAACACCCCCAAAGCATGATGCTACCACCCCCATGCTTCACAGTAGGGATGGTGTTCTTGGGATGGTACTCATCATTCTTCTTCCTGCAAACACGTTTAGTGGAATTATGACCAAATCCTCTGGATCATCCAAATGGTCATTGGCAAACTTAAGACGGGCCTTGACATGTGCTGGTTTAAGCAGGGGAACCTTCCGTGCCATGCATGATTTCACAACCATGACGTCTTAGTGTATTACCAACAGTAACCTTGGAAACTGTGGTCCCAGCTCTTTTCAGGTCATTGACCAGCTCCTCCCGTGTAGTTCTGGGCTGATTTCTTACCTTTCTTAGGATCATTGAGACCCCACGAGGTGAGATCTTGCATGGAGCCCCAGTCCGAGGGAGATTGACAGTCATGTTTAGCTTCTTCCATTTTCTAATGATTGCTCCAACAGTGGACCTTTTTTCACCAAGCTGCTTGGCAATTTCCCCGTAGCCCTTTCCAGCCTTGTGGAGGTGTACAATTTTGTCTCTAGTGTCTTTGGACAGCTCTTTGGTCTTGGCCATGTTAGTAGTTGGATTCTTACTGATTGTATGGGGTGGACAGGTGTCTTTATGCAGCTATCGACCTCAAACAGGTGCATCTAATTTAGGATAATAAATGGAGTGGAGGTGGACATTTTAAAGGCAGACTAACAGGTCTTTGAGGGTCAGAATTCTAGCTGATAGACACGTGTTCAAATACTTATTTGCAGCTGTATCATACAAATAAATAGTTAAAAAATCATATATTGTGATTTCTGGATTTTTTTTTTAGATTATGTCTCTCACAATGGACATGCACCTATACGATGACAATTTCAGACCCCTCCATGATTTCTAAGTGGGAGAACTTGCAAAATAGCAGGGTGTTCAAATACTTATTTTCCTCACTGTATATATATATATATATATATATATATATATATATATACACAGTATATATATATGTGTGTGTGTATATATATGTATGTATGTATATATATATGTATGTATATATGTATACACACATGTATATATGTGTATATATACACACATATGTGTGTGTGTATGTGTATATTTTAACATACATTCACATTTTTTATATAAACATGTATGTTCAATATATGTACACAATAATGCTTTTTTTGTTTTCATTTATAATTATTTTATATGTATTAATATATAGCCATACATGGTCAATGCATATATTGCAGTATATTAAAAAAATACAAGCACTAGTTTCCCCATAGTATGGAAATGTATTATGTAATATATCGCATTATATTTTGCAGTATATTCCCATACAATTTTGTTCCGTAAGTGTCCAACGTTGGACAGATGTTGTATTGTGGTTGAAAATGAAAACACACAAGTTTATTGAAATAGTTCTTTCTACATGGAATTTATTCAAAGAATGTTGCAAAGCAAAAACAATAACCTACATTTCAGTTTGTAGAGAAACCCATGAAAATTAGATACAAATACCATTATGGTGCAGGCAAGGGAAGAGGAGCAGTGGATCTCAATTGCAGCAGATTTTGTTTATTTACAGAAGAAAAAAAAAGCAAAAAAAAAAAAAAAAAGAGACCAAGAGAAGTACCAAAATGAAGGCTTAAATATATGGCTAAATGAGAAACCAAACAAGACTCAGGTGAAAACAAACATGTAACCAATGAGTAACCATAGAAACCAACTAACAACAAAAAAAGGGGAAAGGAACAGGAAGACAGCCAGGAAACATGGGAACCCAAGGAAAAACAACTTAAAGAGTCCATATAAAGAAAATAACTCATACAAATACACAATACAATGACCAATTTCTGGTTAATCTAGTATATCCATATCTGAAACTTTAGAAGGGATAATGTACATCCAGCTGATTGTTCTCTCAAAATAACCCCCGACAGGGTGATGAGGACCCCGACCCGAAGCGGATGTACATGGCTGTACAGGCTGGATGTACATTATCCCACTTATTACACAGCTACTTGCCACATAAGTAAATAATTAGACACAAAAATATTGATCTGAGTTGATAGTTGGTCTTTAAACAAAAAGCTTCCGCAGAGACAGCAGTTGCAGCGCGGCAAGTTCAAACTAGACGGACATTTAAGAGATACGGTAACAGTCATACCACTTATTACACAGCATGTCGCCACATAAATAATTATGGGGATGAGATATATTGATTTCAGATTAAACTGTTTTAAAATCGTACCTGTTTGTATCTCATAATCCAACAGTGTGCAAAACAGTAGTCACAAAATGGCAGCAGCTGCGTTTGTATGAAAGCGAGTCCAAGATACTGGATGGCATAATTAAATAAATAACTGTAAACAAAATATTGATTTGACTGAATTTTAATACTTTATTAGCTCACCAAATGCAAAACTTCCATGAAGAATAACTGTTCCGCTGTTGTCTTCAGTAACCCAGATGAGCCTGCGTTATCTGTTTTGAGCGGTTGTTATCTGGGAATAACATACCTCTGGATGGCTTTTACTTTTATTTGGATTTAATTAATGGATTACTTTTATGATGGATGAAAACTTGGGCACTATTAAATGCTATTACAAAGCTGGGAAGAGTCAGGATATTTTTTTAATATAACTTTTGTGATCGGTCATATACCATATACACCTGAAAGTCATATAGAAAGTCATCTACACCTTATGGCTTGAGGGTGAGTAAATCATGGGATAATTTTCATTTTTGGGTGAACTAACCCTTTAGTAAGGCATGCATTTAAGCTATTTATACATTTATGACACAATAAATCGATATTTTTTGTTGGCACATCAGCTTCCATCATCCATCCTAAAAAAAAAAAAAAAAACAGAATAATATTTTGTTTACACTGCTTCTTTATACGTTAAATTAGCATATATTACATTTTTGTAATTTGATACATGTAAATATTTGATTCTATATTCATTTAAACTTCAAGTGTTGAAGATTGGGTCATTTCCATTCCTGTTCCACCCTGAGAATGAGATATGCGTTTGGATTGGGAATGTTTTGAGTTTTGTTCCTCTGCGAATGCACTTTCGAACACCAATACTAAAGACTGCTTGAGCTTTTTCTGAAAATCTTCACACATAAATATGTACAAGAAGGGATTCAGGCAGCTGTTCAAGTAGACAAGATTGACTGTGGAGGGCCCTATCTGGTTGTAAATCTTCTCAAAGCTGTCCAGCTCGTCCGAAGGGTTTGTCGCATCCATTTCATGCAACCACACTTCAAGGAATTTGTGAACATAAAAGGGAAGCCAGCAGAAGAAGAAGGCCAGGATTACTGCCAGGATAATACGGAAGGGTTTTAGTTTATTGTTTTTCTGGAGGTGCTTAACTCGTACTCCGATCGCTACATACGATGCAGTGATTATGATGAACGGGAGGAGGAAACCCACCACAAAACGGTACACTACCTGCCTCTTGTATGATTCTAGTTCCTGAATTTCATGAATTTCTAGATCCTGAATGTCATGAATGCACAGCGTTTGTTGTGCAGAAGGTGAAAACGTTTTCCGAGAGATGACTAAAGGCAGGCTGCAAGCGACTGACGCTAACCAAATAAGTAGGCAAATTATCCTTGCTTTCAGGACAGTTCGTTTGGTCCGGGACCACACCACCAGCCAGGTGGACAGGCAGCGGTCCAGACTGATCGCTGTCAGCAGGAAGGTGCTGGCAAACATATTCAACAAGGTCACCAAGCTGCTCAAGAAGCACATACATTTACCAAAAGGCCAGTCAAACTCACGGTATTCGTAAATTATATTAAAGATCAGGAAGAATGAAAATAAGAAGTCTGCTACTGCCAGGTTCAGAAACCAGATGGTATTGACAGTGCTTTTCATTTTGAGGCCTGTGATGAAGATGACCAGTCCATTGCCAACAACACCAACTACAAATATTATACAGTGGAGGACAATACTGATGTTCCTTAAGGAATTCACTGTGACAACTGCATTGCTGGTTGATGTTGTCATATTGGATAGGACTACAGTTTGGTCTGAAGTAAAAACAAAAGAAGCAAGTTCAATATCTAGATATTTCATTAGCAAAATGTTGCTCATAGAAAACTGCTATGTCATTTTAGTAAGAACCACAGCTATACTTACTCATTTTAACTATATTTTTTTTGGAAGAGGCTGAAAAAAAATATATATATATATTAACCAACAATCTTTTTAGCCAAACTATATCTGTAACAGAGCATTATCAACATTAAATAATGTTCAACATACATGAGGTTAAAGAAACAAATTATAATCCACTTAATTCATTTGGAAAGCCCCAAGTACGAAAATGTTAGAAAACTTAGAAACTTTTGAACAAAAACTAAAATACAAAATGTAAATGAATTAAAATATAATGCAGAAACTGTTAAACATGCTAAACATGTAAACTTAAGTGAAAAGGCCAATAATCTTACCTGTTGTCTCGGTAAATAATAAGAAATGTGAGTTGATTGGAAAGCGGTCAGTGTATGTTTCTTTACTTATCAACCCTGATCACAGTTAAATATTCTTGTAAGGGTAAGAGAGAAGGGGATGGGCTTTTCACTTATCATATTCACTGGAAACTCAGAAATTGCAATTTCATAATCAATTGCATAATGCTTTCTGAAGTCTGTCCAAGGTCACTCTGTCACGGCTCATTAATGAGAAATTCAGGCGTTCGGCTCATTCTTAGGGAAATAAACTATTTTTTATGCCATCGGTCGCCATGACTCACTAGGAATATAATTCTAATTACTCTAATATATTAGTACCAGTTTAATGTTTCTTGACCTGTATTTCTAAAACAACAACAACAAAAAAAACATTGAGACATACTGTATAAATAGCCTTCCTCCTTGAGCAATCAATTGTAGGATAGCAGTTATTTTGTTGTCTGGTTTATATTTGATTTCAACACCTGCTTTAGTAGTATTCGCCATAAGAGGAATTGTATTTCAGTAATGCCAATTCTCAATGCGTTGTTGATTTTACTTCACAAACACATATCAGACCTGGTAAACACTGCTCTTGCACAAGGAATCCAGGTTTCTCTATTTACTGTGCAATTCTAAAAATAATTGGTTCTGATCATGTGGTGATGGATGGATTTATGCTTCTGCATTTTATTTATTCTTCTCATTAATTACAATAATTAGCCTGTATAATATTGTCAGTGTTTGAGCTGCCCTTCAAAATCTGATTTTGTGCAGTGTTGGGGAAAGTTACTTTATGCATTACTAGTAACAATTACAATAGTTACAATATTGTGTAAAAAATTTAAACTAATTGCGTTCCTTAGTTACTTTTTTATGAAAAGTAAGGTGCTACTCTTGCTTTACTTTTTCTCACCTGGGCTGGGCTTGCTTGTTTTTCTTTTTAATATCAAAAAAGTTATATATATTTTTTCAAATGTAAAAGTGTAAATGCAAAAGGAAATGCAAAATCATGCAGTAGAGGGCACAGCTCAAACAAACCTTTCATCTGTGCTGCCATTCTTGGAATGCAAAAGAATAGGACATAAAGTTCTACTCTTACTTCAGCAAAAAAAAAAGAAAAAAAAGATGTTTCACTAAAATCATTGTTGCTTATTAGTATGGTTTAACTGCATCATTGAAGGTCAACAGCAAATACATTGGTTATTAAAGTGAGATTAAATACAAATAAAATACATTAAATACAGTATATGTGTGTTATTTAACACATTTTTGCATAATATTCTGAGTTTGCATTTCACTGTTTTTATTGATTTGGAGGAATACTGAATGTGTTTTTGTGCGAGTGAGATGAGAAAATGCTCACATTTAGTCTAGAGCTACAATAATCATCATGTTCACACACAACTCCTCTGTACTTATGATTTCTCTCATCATGAGGACATGAGAGCTGTCAGTCAATACATGAGAAAAACAAAGTAACTTCCATTACTTATTTGAAAATCACCTGTTGTCAATTTAATGTAACTTTACTAGTTCTTTGATTACTTTTTGGATTACTTTGTGACTTTTTGAGACCCAACACTTATTATTTAACACTGTGACTGTTTTATGCCTAATAATAAAGGTCAGACAGCATAAACATTTTCTTTGAATTTATATATATAAATAAAGGGAAGACTACAGACAGCATGTTTCACACAGAATTACTTCAGTTTTGGTGATTGAATAAACATTATATGGTAGGCTACTATATACATAATATAACTAAATTAGCAGTAGCCTATTACAACGTGGCTTAAAGATTGCGTAAAACAAGTCAATGGAAAAGAAATGCATTAAAAAGATAAAACTTATAATATATATAATCAACATAATAGGTAAAATATGTTTATATTATATTTTTCTATGTTGAAATATTTCCCCAAAGCCATGAGTATACAAAAAAACATCTGTAGGTTTCCCATAAAAAGCATAAACAATACAAAACATTTTTATCATCCCAACCAGTTTAGACGCAACAACGTTGACTCAACCAATGGCATGAGTTTGGGGTAGAGCTATCTGTTAGTCCAACCAATGGGAAACAAGGGGCGTGTCGGAGAAACCTGCCTGAAATATCATTTTAATGGTGTATGAATTACACCTTTGGATTGACTTTAGAACAAACAAGTCTTTGAATCACTGCTTATCTGACATGGGATGAGGGGTTCAAGGCGGCAAAGTGGAAAGCTTCTTAATATGCTTTATCGGATCAATTCAGACTAATACAAGGAATGAATATCTCCGGGACTAATTTTCTAAAAGCATGTTTTGTTGTCCTGGCTGCTGCCAGTTGACGAGAAGGTTGTGTCGTTCATCTTGAGACCCTGTGATTCTGAAAGGCCTGAACAAGTGGAAGGGTGAGATGATCCACACTGGATGGATTTTTATCATTTTATGATGGTTGTGTACAGGCATTGCCAACACACATTTCAGTACAATCAACTTGTAAAAGTGCATGTACCATTATATGACCCCTTTAAACTCCTCACACATGAACACATAGAGAATGGGTTTCAGACAGCTGTTCAGATGAACCAGGCAGTTTACGAAAGGTCCTATGTGTCTTATTACTTTTTCACAGTCACACCACTTATTCTCCTTTACAATTACGGTGGACAGCTGTTGAACATGAAAAGGAAACCAGCATATTAGTCAAGTCCCAAAATAGATAAATAGCCCTGGATAAGATGCAGTAGGCATTTTTGAGGAAAAGTACTTCAAGTGTTGTTTCTATATGATTTTTAGGTGCTGAATCCATTTCTGCCGTATAACAAGTTGTAAACATCACTGTTTTGGCATAAAAAAAAGGCTGCCAAAAAAAAAAAAAAAAAAAAAAAACTTTTTAATGCATTTATTGCAGTTTAAACTAAACTATGCATTCTCAGAATATTTAAACATGTAAACAATGAAAAAACAACATTAACATGAAAGGGACAGTTTTTAATGGCTGCTGGAATTATGCCAAGGTACCAAGGTACACTGGGAAGCATATATCAGTGGAAATATGCAATTATGCCCAGCCCGAAGGGGGGAACTTGGAATACACATGACCCCAGGGGGCTGCATATTGAGAATCACTGGGGTGTCCAGCCGCAGGTGGAATATTTCAAACCCAGGGGTGGCAAGGTGGCTTGCCGAGGGAAAGACATATGCTCAGAGAGGCTTACAGTGGACTACACACGTGGGGGTCGCCCAGAGGCCGTGTTAGGTGTCGCCCAGCCTGCAGCTCTACAGATGTCTGTTAGCGAGGCGCCATGCGCTAGAGCCCAAGAGGATGCCACACTCCGGGTGGAGTGGGCCGTCACACCAAGGGGGCATGGTCGACCTTGCTGCTGGTAAGCCAAAGCAATGGCGTCCACTATCCACTGAGACAACCTTTGCTTGGAGAGAGCCTTTCCCTTCAGCTTCCCACCATAACAGACAAAGAGCTGGTCTGAAGTCCTGAAACACTGCGTTCTGTCTACGTAAGCATGGAGTACTGGACAGAGCAGTGCCAAGGCTGGGTCTGCCTCCTCCGAGGGCAGCGCTTGCAGGTTCACCACCTGGTCTCGAAAGGGTGTGGTGGGAACCTTGGGCACATATCCAGGCCGGGGTCTCAGGATCACGTAAGAGTTAGCCGGTCCAAATTCCAGGCATGCCTCGTCAACCGAAAATGCCTGCAGGTCCCCTACCCTCTTGATGGAGGCCAATGCAACCAGGAGCACTGTCTTCATTGACAGGAACTTAAGCTCCACTGATTGCAGAGGCTCAAAGGGAGCACTCTGCAGAGCAGTTAAAACCACTGAGAGGTCCCAAGAGGGAACGAGAGGAGGGCGAGGAGGATTCAGTCTCCTCGCTCCTCTCAGGAAACTGATGATCAGGTCGTGCTTTCCAATGGACTTACCATCAACTGCATCATGATGTGTGGCAATGGCGGCACCATACACTTTCAGGGTGGAGGGAGACAGCCTTCGCTCCAACCCTTCTTGCAGGAAGGAAAGCACGACACTGATCGGGCCTTTCGTGGGTTCTTGAAGTTTAGAAGAACACCAGTTGACGAAGAGGTTCCACTTCAACGCATAGGCATGTCTCGTGGACGATGCTCTAGCGGAAGTGATGGTAGCCACCACCGCTGGTGGTAGGGTACTCAAACCTGCCTCGTCCCGTCCAGGAACCACACATGGAGATTTCAAAGATCGGGACGAGGGTGCCATAGGGTACCCCGTCCTTGAGAAAGCAGGTTCTTTCTCAGAGGAATTGGCCAGGGAGGTGCTGTCGCGAGGAGTACTAGTTCTTGGAACCAGGTGCGGTTGTGCCAATATGGGGCAACCAAAATTACCTGCTCCTCGTCCTCCCTGATCTTGCGCAAAGTCTGCGCAAGAAGGCTCACTGGGGGAAACGCATACTTGCAGAGGCCCCGCGGCCAGCTGTGCGCCAGTGCATCCGTGCCGAGCGTGTCCTCGGTCAGGGAATAAAACAGGCCGCAGTGGGACGAGTCGTGGGAGGCAAACAGATCTACCTGTGCGTCCCCGAACTGATCCCAAATCAGCTGAACCGACTGGGGATGGAGTCTCCATTCTCCAGCGAGAGGCCGAAACCGAGACAGATCGGCTGCACGGTTCAGGTCTCCCGGGATATAAATGGCTCGAAGCGACCTCAGATGCTTCTGACTCCATGTCAGAGGTGGCGGGCGAGTTGCGACATACGTCGGGAGCGCAGACCACCTTGTCGGTTGATGTACGCTACTGTGGCGGTATTGTCTGATCGGACTAATACGTGCTGACCCCTGAGCAACGCACAGAAGCGGTGCAGGGCGAGACGTACAGCCTGCAACTCGAGGCAATTGACATGCCAAAGGCGCTGGGGTCTTGTCCAGGAGCCCGCGGCAGCATGTCCATTGCACATGGCGCCCCAGCCCATTGTGGAGGCATCTGTTGATATAACAACATGCCAGGAAACTCGTTCTATGGGCACTCCAGCCCATAGAAAACTGAGGTTCATCCACGGGGTGAAGGTCTGACGGCAGGTCAAAGTCACTGGGACTCGGAGCGTGCCGTGTTGCCATGCCCACCTCGGGACTTGATCGCGAAGCGGTCTCATATGAAGCAAACCGAGCGACGTTACTGCGGCTGCGGATGCCATATGCCCCAGGAGCCTCTGAAATAGTTTCAGTGGAACCGCACTCTTACCCTCGAACTGACGAAGCCAAGTTAGCAGTGACTGTGCGCGCTCGCTCGTAAGCTGCGCGCACATGGCGACCGAGTCGATTTCCATACCGAGAAAAGAGAAAAGAGAACTTTGCTCTTCTCCCAGTTGACCCGAAGGCCCAGACAAGCTAGGTGCCGGAGCACTAGGTCCCTGTGTTCGCAAACCTTGTCTCGAGAGTGAGCTAGGATCAGCCAGTCGTCGAGAGGAACAAGGGCTGCCTCGACAACCTTCGTGAAGACGCGAGGAGACAGGGCTAGCACGAAAGGGAGAACCGCGTACTGGTATGCCTGCCCCTCGAATTATATATATATACACACACTGGTATGCCTCATTTGCATATGTAAACATGACATTTCAGAAAACTTGTAATATAAAAAATGTCTGTCTCTATGTAAGTGAAAAACTGGAAAGGTTTTATGGTGATATCTATAACTTAAAAATTTTACCCTATCCACCTGTAGTGTTTCGGCTGCGAATAATGCACCTATTGTTTCAATAACAATTACAAGAAAATGGGACCCTTATTTCAATGTTATACAGTGGATCCTTATTCAGGAGACATTGAACTTTCTAAAAATGTGGTATAACAACTTTTCCTCAAAAATGCCTACAGGGTTACACAATCTTGAAGATTCGGACCTGACTATATGAAAAAAGCCATGATCACAGATATGATGACCCGGAAAGGCTTAAGCTTCTTCCCCCTTTTGAAACGTTTGGCACAAACGTTTCGTTAGTATCGTTAAATATTTATAGCATGTTATTTACAGCGGTATGTTTCGGATCGAGCGGCTGTTCCCCGCGGTATGTATAATTATAGCTTTGTTTAGTAATCTGTTATTCTTTTACATATTTTTGTTATGCTCTGCAGATCTGAGGGTCCTCCCCGCCTACTCGATGGGATTGAGCGTCAATATTAAATCGTGAAGCGTCTAATTGTGACTACGTTGCTGTTTTGCCTCTACGTCTAGTTTATAGTAACTGTGTGCACGTGTTGCGGTGTCGTGACGCCTTGGTCGGGGCTGGAGCGGCTTGCTGGCTGGTCTGTCTTTACCAGCTGCCACCTGCTTGATCTTCTGATTGGGCATCAGTATATTGAGTCTTTGTTTATGAATGTTTATTTGTTTTTTTGTTATGGTTCATACTTCATTCTGGGCATTGTAAGTATAACTGCTGAATCTGAGTGAAGTGTGTGCTTTTAATTAGGGCCCAAGCCCTGAAAGGGCGAAGGCCCTATTGTTTTCGTAAGGATTTTTTTTTTCTTTCTTTTTTTTTTTTGTTGCCTTTTTGCCACTTTTGGGGCCCTTAACATGCTCAAAAACTCTTGAAATTTTGCACACATGTCAGAACCTGCGGCCATCAGGGCCGGGCTGAAGCTGGTACCCGGGCGTGGCAGGGGGGCTCGACAGCGCCCCCTGGAATGGGGTTTGAAAACTTGGTCCATAAATCAAACACGCTTGCATGTAATAATATGAAACTCAGTACACATATAGATCTCATCGGGCCAAACAACTTTCGTGCTCTAAGTTTTACAAAAGCCCAACAGGAAGTTGGTTATTATACGTTGTTTGGAAAACGCATACAATGGAATGTGAAATACTCCTCCTAGGGAATTCATCTGATCACCACCAAACTCGGTGTGAATGAAGTCAAGACATTGAGGATAAATTCTTGCGAACAGATTTTTGATATCTCGAACGGTTTGGCCGTGGCGAGGAAATGAATTTATGGCGAATAATGGGACACAGGAAGTGTGTTATAACTTCTGCATACATTATCTGATCTTGCTGAAACTTCAGCAGTGTGTTCGTTGTAAGAGGCCGATCACATGGATGTGACTATTGTGGGTCAAAGTTATAGCGCCACCAACTGGCTGCAGGAAGTTTGTCAATTTCAAAATGCTTTGAAATCACTCTCTTATTTTTACCTGATTTGCTTCAAACTTTATGTGTATAATGTAGGCCCACAGCAGATGTAGGCTTGTGAAAGGATTATTGATATCTTAGATACTGTTGCTATGGCAACGCATCGAACTTTGATATTATTTTTTGATGATTTTGAGACTCTGATCATGCTTGAAATTGCATGAAACTCGAAAGACACATCCCATTTATTAGCCATTAGACATGTGCAAAGTTTCAGAAACGGGCGTGGTGGAATGGCTCAGTAGCGCCACCTTTAGTCAAAAATGGGGGCTTAGTATTTTCCTAGAATCACAAAACTTGGTACGTATATTGTTCTCATCAAGCCGGACAACTTTCTAATTTATAGTCATTATCTCCAACCAACAGGAAGTCAGATATTTTGGTTTGAATGAGGATTTTCTGGAGAATTTTCTCTCTCTCTCTGTGTGTCTGTATGGGTGGGGGAGGGGGGATTTGTCTATTCCATTTAATCTTTGTTTTTCAAGTTTCAGTGGCTTTTGGGGCCCTTGACATGCTCAAAAACTCTTGAAACTTTGCACACAGGTCAGAACCCGCAGCCATCAGGGCTGGGCTGAAACTGGTCCCCGGGCGTGGCAGGGGGGCTCAACAGCGCCCCCTTGAACATGGTCTGAAAACTTGGTCCATATATCAAACACGCTTGCATGAATTAATATGAAACTCGGTACACATATAGATCTCATCAGGCCGAACAACTTCCGCACTCTAAGTTATTAGCTCCGCCCAACAGGAAGTCGACTATTATTGGTTGTTTGAAAAACGCATGCTGTGGAATTTGATGTACTCCTCCTAGAGAATTCATCCACTCGCCTCCAAAGTCGGTCAGCATGAAGTCAAGACATTGAGGATGCTAAACTGCGGACGGATTGTTGATATCTGGAACGGTTTGGCCGTGGCGAGGAAACGAATTTATGGCGAGAAAAGATAAAAACGAAGTGTTATAACTTCTGCATACGTTAACTGATCTTGATGAAATTTCAGCAGTGTGTTCATGGTAAGAGGCCGATCACATGTATGTAACTATTGTGAGTCAAAGTTATAGCGCCACCAACTGGCAGCAGGAAGTGTGTCACTTTCTAAATGCTTTTGACAAAAGTGAAGGGGTTAATTTTATGTACAGTCACAAAAATCAGTACGTATATTGGTCTCATCGAGCTGGACAACTTTCTCATTTACAGTCATTAGCTCTGACCAACAGGAAGTCAGATATTTTGGTTTGAATGTGGATTTCTTTGCAAAATCAGCCTCTGTATTTTTACCCACTCCTCTTAAGTGGTTTATATATTTTTTTGTTACATTTATTATATATATATAAATATAGCTGCGAGCAGCGATGGAGGGCCCAAGCCGGTGACACCGCCACCCCGGTGGCTTTAGTGTAACTAAAGGCACCAGGGTGGTGGTGCCACCGGCTTGGGCCCGCAATCGCTGCTCGCAGCTATATTTATATATATATTTAAATTTATATTTATATTTTTATATATATAATAAATGTAACAAAAAATGTAACAAAAAAACGATGACAACTGTGTTGCAGTTGTGTTTAACTTTCGCCTACCTGTGTTTAGCATTTTGAAACGTAAGTGCATCACAGTGCAAAATGTGTTTTAGTGAGTGAGAATGTGTTTAGAGTTTTGAAAAAAGACTGCATGAGATTTGCAAACTGTGTTTTAACTACCTGAACTTGTTTAATGTTTTACAGAAAGAGTGATTTATTCCACAAATTGGTTTAGACTATTTAGAATTTGGTTCAGAGAATGGGGTTTAGTGTTTTAGCAATTCAGAAAAACTGTAATATTGAAACACACCAATAAACACTTAATTTTAAACATTGCTTTAACAGTCAAAGCAAAGCATGCTGGGAACTTGAAATATGTTGTAACTCATTCCGTTTAGGTATGTATACACACACACACACACACGTATATGTGTATATATGTGTGTGAATATATATATATATATATATATACACTCACCTAAAGGATTAATAGGAACACCTGTTCAATTTCTCATTAATGCAATTATCTAATCAACCAATCACATGGCAGTTGCTTCAATGCATTTAGGGGTGTGGTCCTGGTCAAGACAATCTCCTGAACTCCAAACTGAATGTCAGAATGGGAAAGAAAGTTGATTTAAGCAATTTTGAGCGTGGCATGGTTGTTGGTGCCAGACGGGCCGGTCTGAGTATTTCACAATCTGCTCAGTTACTGGGATTTTCACGCACAACCATTTCTAGGGTTTACAAAGAATGGTGTGAAAAGGGAAAAACATCCAGTATGCGGCAGTCCTGTGGGCGAAAATGCCTTGTTGATGCTAGAGGTCAGAGGAGAATGGGCCGACTGATTCAAGCTGATAGAAGAGCTTTGACTGAAATAACCACTCGTTACAACCGAGGTATGCAGCAAAGCATTTGTGAAGCCACAACACGCACAACCTTGAGGCGGATGGGCTACAACAGCAGAATACCCCACCGGGTACCACTCATCTCCACTACAAATCGGAAAAAGAGGCCACAATTTGCACGAGCTCACCAAAATTGGACAGTTGAAGACTGGAAAAATGTTGCCTGGTCTGATGAGTCTCAATTTCTGTTGAGACATTCAGATGGTAAAGTCAGAATTTGACGTAAACAGAATGAGAACATGTATCCATCATGCCTTGTTACCACTGTGCAGGCTGGTGGTGGTGGTGTAATGGTGTGGGGGATGTTTTCTTGGGACACTTTAGGTACCTTAGTGCCAATTGGGCATTGTTTAAATGCCACGACCTACCTGAGCATTGTTTCTGACCGTGTACATCCCTTTATGACCACCATGTACCCATCCTCTGATGGCTACTTCCAGCAGGATAATGCACCATGTCACAAAGCTCGAATAATTTCAAATTGGTTTCTTGAACATGACAATGAGTTAACTGTACTAAAATGGCCCCCACAGTCACCAGATCTCAACCCAATAGCATCTTTGGGATGTGGTGGAATGGGAGCTTCGTGCCCTGGATGTGCATCCCACAAATCTCCATCAACTGCAAGATGCTATCCTATCAATATGGGCCAACATTTCTAAAGAATGCTTTCAGCACCTTGTTGAATCAATGCCACGTAGAATTAAGGCAGTTCTGAAGGTGAAAGGGGGTCAAACACAGTGTGGGGTCACACACACACATATGTGTGTGTGTATGTGTATATTTTAACATACATTCACATTTTTTATATAAACATGTATGTTCAATATATGTACACAATAATGCTTTTTTTGTTTTCATTTATAATTATTTTATATGAATTAATATATAGCCATACATGGTCAATGCATATATTGCAGTATATTAAAAAATACAAGCACTAGTTTCCCCATAGTATGGAAATGTATTATGTAATATATCGCATTATATTTTGCAGTATATTCCCATACAATTTTGTTCCGTAAGTGTCCAACGTTGGACAGATGTTGTATTGTGGTTGAAAATGAAAACACACAAGTTTATTGAAATAGTTCTTTCTACATGGAATTTATTCAAAGAATGTTGCAAAGCAAAAACAATAACCTACATTTCAGTTTGTAGAGAAACCCATGAAAATTAGATACAAATACCATTATGGTGCAGGCAAGGGAAGAGGAGCAGTGGATCTCAATTGCAGCAGATTTCGTTTATTTACAGAAGAAGAAAAAAAGCAAAAAAAAAAAAAAAAAAGAGACCAAGAGAAGTACCAAAATGAAGGCTTAAATATATGGCTAAATGAGAAACCAAACAAGACTCAGGTGAAAACAAACATGTAACCAATGAGTAACCATAGAAACCAACTAACAACAAAAAAAGGGGAAAGGAACAGGAAGACAGCAAGGAAACATGGGAACCCAAGGAAAAACAACTTAAAGAGTCCATATAAAGAAAATAACTCATACAAATACACAATACAATGACCAATTTCTGGTTAATCTAGTATATCCATATCTGAAACTTTAGAAGGGATAATGTACATCCAGCTGATTGTTCTCTCAAAATAATCAGGGTGATGAGGACCCCGACCCGAAGCGGATGTACATGTACAGGCTGGATGTACATTATCCCACTTATTACACAGCTACTTGCCACATAAGTAAATAATTAGACACAAAAATATTGATCTGAGTTGATATTTGGTCTTTAAACAAAAAGCTTCCGCAGAGACAGCAGTTGCAGCGCGGCAAGTTCAAACTAGACGGACATTTAAGAGATACGGTAACAGTCATACCACTTATTACACAGCATGTCGCCACATAAATAATTATGGGGATGAGATATATTGATTTCAGATTAAACTGTTTTAAAATCGTACCTGTTTGTATCTCATAATCCAACAGTGTGCAAAACAGTAGTCACAAAATGGCAGCAGCTGCGTTTGTATGAAAGCGAGTCCAAGATACTGGATGGCATAATTAAATAAATAACTGTAAACAAAATATTGATTTGACTGAATTTTAATACTCTATTAGCTTTTCATTTTTGGGTGAACTAACCCTTTAGTAAGGCATGCATTTCAGCTATTTATACATTTATGACACAATAAATCGATATTTTTTGTTGGCACATCAGCTTCCATCATCCATCCTAAAAAAAAAACCAAAAAACAACAACAACAACAACAAAAACCAGAATAATATTTTGCTTACACTGCTTCTTTATACGTTAAATTAGCATATATTACATTTTTGTAATTTGATACATGTAAATATTTGATTCTATATTCATTTAAACTTCAAGTGTTGAAGATTGGGTCATTTCCATTCCTGTTCCACCCTGAGAATGAGATATGCGTTTGGATTGGGAATGTTTTGAGTTTTGTTCCTCTGCGAATGCACTTTCGAACACCAATACTAAAGACTGCTTGAGCTTTTTCTGAAAATCTTCACACATGAATATGTACAAGAAGGGATTCAGGCAGCTGTTCAAGTAGACAAGATTGACTGTGGAGGGCCCTATCTGGTTGTAAATCTTCTCAAAGCTGGCCTGCTCGTCAGAAGGGTTTGTCGCATCCATTTCATGCAACCACACTTCAAGGAATTTGTGAACATAAAAGGGAAGCCAGCAGAAGAAGAAGGCCAGGATTACTGCCAGGATAATACGGAAGGGTTTTAGTTTATTGTTTTTCTGGAGGTGCTTAACTCGTACTCCGATCGCTACATACGATGCAGTGATTATGATGAACGGGAGGAGGAAACCCACCACAAAACGGTACACTACCTGCCTCTTGTATGATTCTAGTTCCTGAATTTCCTGAATTTCTAGATCCTGAATGTCATGAATGCACAGCGTTTGTTGTGCAGAAGGTGAAAACGTTTTCCGAGAGATGACTAAAGGCAGGCTGCAAGCGACTGACGCTAACCAAATAAGTAGGCAAATTATCCTTGCTTTCAGGACAGTTCGTTTGGTCCGGGACCACACCACCAGCCAGGTGGACAGGCAGCGGTCCAGACTGATCGCTGTCAGCAGGAAGGTGCTGGCAAACATATTCAACAAGGTCACCAAGCTGCTCAAGAAGCACATACATTTACCAAAAGGCCAGTCGAACTCACGGTATTCGTAAATTATATTAAAGATCAGGAAGAATGAAAATAAGAAGTCTGCTACTGCCAGGTTCAGAAACCAGATGGTATTGACAGTGCTTTTCATTTTGAGGCCTGTGATGAAGATGACCAGTCCATTGCCAACAACACCAACTACAAATATTATACAGTGGAGGACAATACTGATGTTCCTTAAGGAATTCACTGTGACAACTGCATTGCTGGTTGATGTTGTCATATTGGATAGGACTACAGTTTGGTCTGAAGTAAAAACAAAAGAAGCAAGTTCAATATCTAGATATTTCATTAGCAAAATGTTGCTCATAGAAAACTGCTATGTCATTTTAGTAAGAACCACAGCTATACTTACTCATTTTAACTATATTTTTTTTGGAAGAGGCTGAAAAAAATATATATATATATTAACCAACAATCTTTTTAGCCAAACTATATCTGTAACAGAGCATTATCAACATTAAATAATGTTCAACATACATGAGGTTAAAGAAACAAATTATAATCCACTTAATTCATTTGGAAAGCCCCAAGTACGAAAATGTTAGAAAACTTAGAAACTTTTGAACAAAAACTAAAATACAAAATGTAAATGAATTAAAATATAATGCAGAAACTGTTAAACATGCTAAACATGTAAACTTAAGTGAAAAGGCCAATAATCTTACCTGTTGTCTCGGTAAATAATAAGAAATGTGAGTTGATTGGAAAGCGGTCAGTGTATGTTTCTTTACTTATCAACCCTGATCACAGTTAAATATTCTTGTAAGGGTAAGAGAGAAGGGGATGGGCTTTTCACTTATCATATTCACTGGAAACTCAGAAATTGCAATTTCATAATCAATTGCATAATGCTTTCTGAAGTCTGTCCAAGGTCACTCTGTCACGGCTCATTAATGAGAAATTCAGGCGTTCGGCTCATTCTTAGGGAAATAAACTATTTTTTATGCCATCGGTCGCCATGACTCACTAGGAATATAATTCTAATTACTCTAATATATTAGTACCAGTTTAATGTTTCTTGACCTGTATTTCTAAAACAACAACAACAACAACAACAAAAAACATTGAGACATACTGTATAAATAGCCTTCCTCCTTGAGCAATCAATTGTAGGATAGCAGTTATTTTGTTGTCTGGTTTATATTTGATTTCAACACCTGCTTTAGTAGTATTCGCCATAAGAGGAATTGTATTTCAGTAATGCCAATTCTCAATGCGTTGTTGATTTTACTTCACAAACACATATCAGACCTGGTAAACACTGCTCTTGCACAAGGAATCCAGGTTTCTCTATTTACTGTGCAATTCTAAAAATAATTGGTTCTGATCATGTGGTGATGGATGGATTTATGCTTCTGCATTTTATTTATTCTTCTCATTAATTACAATAATTAGCCTGTATAATATTGTCAGTGTTTAAGCTGCCCTTCAAAATCTGATTTTGTGCAGTGTTGGGGAAAGTTACTTCATGCATTACTAGTAATGCATTACAATATTGTGTAAAAAATTTAAACTAATTGCGTTCCTTAGTTACTTTTTTATGAAAAGTAAGGTGCTTCTCTTGCTTTACTTTTTCTCACCTGGGCTGGGCTTGCTTGTTTTTCTTTTTAATATCAAAAAAGTTATATATATTTTTTCAAATGTAAAAGTGTAAATGCAAAAGGAAATGCAAAATCATGCAGTAGAGGGCACAGCTCAAACAAACCTTTCATCTGTGCTGCCATTCTTGGAATGCAAAAGAATAGGACATAAAGTTCTACTCTTACTTCAGCAAAAAAAAGAAGAAAACAAAGATGTTTCACTAAAATCATTGTTGCTTATTAGTATGGTTTAACTGCATCATTGAAGGTCAACAGCAAATACATTGGTTATTAAAGTGAGATTAAATACAAATAAAATACATTAAATACAGTATATGTGTGTTATTTAACACATTTTTGCATAATATTCTGAGTTTGCATTTCACTGTTTTTATTGATTTGGAGGAATACTGAATGTGTTTTTGTGCGAGTGAGATGAGAAAATGCTCACATTTAGTCTAGAGCTACAATAATCATCATGTTCACACACAACTCCTCTGTACTTATGATTTCTCTCATCATGAGGACATGAGAGCTGTCAGTCAATACATGAGAAAAACAAAGTAACTTCCATTACTTATTTGAAAATCACCTGTTGTCAATTTAATGTAACTTTACTAGTTCTTTGATTACTTTTTGGATTACTTTGTGACTTTTTGACACCCAACACTTATTATTTAACACTGTGACTGTTTTATGCCTAATAATAAAGGTCAGACAGCATAAACATTTTCTTTGAATTTATATATATAAATAAAGGGAAGACTACAGACAGCATGTTTCACACAGAATTACTTCAGTTTTGGTGATTGAATAAACATTATATGGTAGGCTACTATATACATAATATAACTAAATTAGCAGTAGCCTATTACAACGTGGCTTAAAGATTGCGTAAAACAAGTCAATGGAAAAGAAATGCATTAAAAAGATAAAACTTATAATATATATAATCAACATAATAGGTAAAATATGTTTATATTATATTTTTCTATGTTGAAATATTTCCCCAAAGCCATGAGTATACAAAAAAACATCTGTAGTTTTCCCATAAAAAGCATAAACAATACAAAACATTTTTATCATCCCAACCAGTTTAGACGCAACAACGTTGACTCAACCAATGGCATGAGTTTGGGGTAGAGCTATCTGTTAGTCCAACCAATGGGAAACAAGGGGCGTGTCGGAGAAACCTGCCTGAAATATCATTTTAATGGTGTATGAATTACACCTTTGGATTGACTTTAGAACAAACAAGTCTTTGAATCACTGCTTATCTGACATGGGATGAGGGGTTCAAGGCGGCAAAGTGGAAAGCTTCTTAATATGCTTTATCGGATCAATTCAGACTAATACAAGGAATGAATATCTCTGGGACTAATTTTCTAAAAGCATGTTTTGTTGTCCTGGCTGCTGCCAGTTGACGAGAAGGTTGTGTCGTTCATCTTGAGACCCTGTGATTCTGAAAGGCCTGAACAAGTGGAAGGGTGAGATGATCCACACTGGATGGATTTTTATCATTTTATGATGGTTGTGTACAGGCATTGCCAACACACATTTCAGTACAATCATCTTGTAAAAGTGCATGTACCATTATATGACCCCTTTAAACTCCTCACACATGAACACATAGAGAATGGGTTTCAGACAGCTGTTCAGATGAACCAGGCAGTTTACGAAAGGTCCTATGTGTCTTATTACTTTTTCACAGTCACACCACTTATTCTCCTTTACAATTACGGTGGACAGCTGTTGAACATGAAAAGGAAACCAGCATATTAGTCAAGTCCCAAAATAGATAAATAGCCCTGGATAAGATGCAGTAGGCATTTTTGAGGAAAAGTACTTCAAGTGTTGTTTCTATATGATTTTTAGGTGCTGAATCCATTTCTGCCGTATAACAAGTTGTAAACATCACTGTTTTGGCATAAAAAAAAGGCTGCCAAAAAAAAAAAAAAAAAAAAAAAAACTTTTTAATGCATTTATTGCAGTTTAAACTAAACTATGCATTCTCAGAATATTTAAACATGTAAACAATGAAAAAACAACATTAACATGAAAGGGACAGTTTTTAATGGCTGCTGGAATTATGCCAAGGTACCAAGGTACACTGGGAAGCATATATCAGTGGAAATATGCAATTATGCCCAGCCCGAAGGGGGGAACTTGGAATACACATGACCCCAGGGGGCTGCATATTGAGAATCACTGGGGTGTCCAGCCGCAGGTGGAATATTTCAAACCCAGGGGTGGCAAGGTGGCTTGCCGAGGGAAAGACATATGCTCAGAGAGGCTTACAGTGGACTACACACGTGGGGGTCGCCCAGAGGCCGTGTTAGGTGTCGCCCAGCCTGCAGCTCTACAGATGTCTGTTAGCGAGGCGCCATGCGCTAGAGCCCAAGAGGATGCCACACTCCGGGTGGAGTGGGCCGTCACACCAAGGGGGCATGGTCGACCTTGCTGCTGGTAAGCCAAAGCAATGGCGTCCACTATCCACTGAGACAACCTTTGCTTGGAGAGAGCCTTTCCCTTCAGCTTCCCACCATAACAGACAAAGAGCTGGTCTGAAGTCCTGAAACACTGCGTTCTGTCTACGTAAGCATGGAGGGTGCGTACTGGACAGAGCAGTGCCAAGGCTGGGTCTGCCTCCTCCGAGGGCAGCGCTTGCAGGTTCACCACCTGGTCTCGAAAGGGTGTGGTGGGAACCTTGGGCACATATCCAGGCCGGGGTCTCAGGATCACGTAAGAGTTAGCCGGTCCAAATTCCAGGCATGCCTCGTCAACCGAAAATGCCTGCAGGTCCCCTACCCTCTTGATGGAGGCCAATGCAACCAGGAGCACTGTCTTCATTGACAGGAACTTAAGCTCCACTGATTGCAGAGGCTCAAAGGGAGCACTCTGCAGAGCAGTTAAAACCACTGAGAGGTCCCAAGAGGGAACGAGAGGAGGGCGAGGAGGATTCAGTCTCCTCGCTCCTCTCAGGAAACTGATGATCAGGTCGTGCTTTCCAATGGACTTACCATCAACTGCATCATGATGTGTGGCAATGGCGGCACCATACACTTTCAGGGTGGAGGGAGACAGCCTTCGCTCCAACCCTTCTTGCAGGAAGGAAAGCACGACACTGATCGGGCCTTTCGTGGGTTCTTGAAGTTTAGAAGAACACCAGTTGACGAAGAGGTTCCACTTCAACGCATAGGCATGTCTCGTGGACGATGCTCTAGCGGAAGTGATGGTAGCCACCACCGCTGGTGGTAGGGTACTCAAACCTGCCTCGTCCCGTCCAGGAACCACACATGGAGATTTCAAAGATCGGGACGAGGGTGCCATAGGGTACCCCGTCCTTGAGAAAGCAGGTTCTTTCTCAGAGGAATTGGCCAGGGAGGTGCTGTCGCGAGGAGTACTAGTTCTTGGAACCAGGTGCGGTTGTGCCAATATGGGGCAACCAAAATTACCTGCTCCTCGTCCTCCCTGATCTTGCGCAAAGTCTGCGCAAGAAGGCTCACTGGGGGAAACGCATACTTGCAGAGGCCCCGCGGCCAGCTGTGCGCCAGTGCATCCGTGCCGAGCGTGTCCTCGGTCAGGGAATAAAACAGGCCGCAGTGGGACGAGTCGTGGGAGGCAAACAGATCTACCTGTGCGTCCCCGAACTGATCCCAAATCAGCTGAACCGACTGGGGATGGAGTCTCCATTCTCCAGCGAGAGGCCGAAACCGAGACAGATCGGCTGCACGGTTCAGGTCTCCCGGGATATAAATGGCTCGAAGCGACCTCAGATGCTTCTGACTCCATGTCAGAGGTGGCGGGCGAGTTGCGACATACGTCGGGAGCGCAGACCACCTTGTCGGTTGATGTACGCTACTGTGGCGGTATTGTCTGATCGGACTAATACGTGCTGACCCCTGAGCAACGCACAGAAGCGGTGCAGGGCGAGACGTACAGCCTGCAACTCGAGGCAATTGACATGCCAAAGGCGCTGGGGTCTTGTCCAGGAGCCCGCGGCAGCATGTCCATTGCACATGGCGCCCCAGCCCATTGTGGAGGCATCTGTTGATATAACAACATGCCAGGAAACTCGTTCTATGGGCACTCCAGCCCATAGAAAACTGAGGTTCATCCACGGGGTGAAGGTCTGACGGCAGGTCAAAGTCACTGGGACTCGGAGCGTGCCGTGTTGCCATGCCCACCTCGGGACTTGATCGCGAAGCGGTCTCATATGACGCAAACCGAGCGACGTTACTGCGGCTGCGGATGCCATATGCCCCAGGAGCCTCTGAAATAGTTTCAGTGGAACCGCACTCTTACCCTCGAACTGACGAAGCCAAGTTAGCAGTGACTGTGCGCGCTCGCTCGTAAGCTGCGCGCACATGGCGACCGAGTCGATTTCCATACCGAGAAAAGAGAAAAGAGAACTTTGCTCTTCTCCCAGTTGACCCGAAGGCCCAGACAAGCTAGGTGCCGGAGCACTAGGTCCCTGTGTTCGCAAACCTTGTCTCGAGAGTGAGCTAGGATCAGCCAGTCGTCGAGAGGAACAAGGGCTGCCTCGACAACCTTCGTGAAGACGCGAGGAGACAGGGCTAGCACGAAAGGGAGAACCGCGTACTGGTATGCCTGCCCCTCGAATTATATATATATACACACACTGGTATGCCTCATTTGCATATGTAAACATGACATTTCAGAAAACTTGTAATATAAAAAATGTCTGTCTCTATGTAAGTGAAAAACTGGAAAGGTTTTATGGTGATATCTATAACTTAAAAATTTTACCCTATCCACCTGTAGTGTTTCGGCTGTGAATAATGCACCTATTGTTTCAATAACAATTACAAGAAAATGGGACCCTTATTTCAATGTTATACAGTGGATCCTTATTCAGGAGACATTGAACTTTCTAAAAATGTGGTATAACAACTTTTCCTCAAAAATGCCTACAGGGTTACACAATCTTGAAGATTCGGACCTGACTATATGAAAAAAGCCATGATCACAGATATGATGACCCGGAAAGGCTTAAGCTTCTTCCCCCTTTTGAAACGTTTGGCACAAACGTTTCGTTAGTAACGTTAAATATTTATAGCATGTTATTTACAGCGGTATGTTTCGGATCGAGCGGCTGTTCCCCGCGCTATGTATAATTATAGCTTTGTTTAGTAATCTGTTATTCTTTTACATATTTTTGTTATGCTCTGCAGATCTGAGGGTCCTCCCCGCCTACTCGATGGGATTGAGCGTCAATATTAAATCGTGAAGCGTCTAATTGTGACTACGTTGCTGTTTTGCCTCTACGTCTAGTTTATAGTAACTGTGTGCACGTGTTGCGGTGTCGTGACGCCTTGGTCGGGGCTGGAGCGGCTTGCTGGCTGGTCTGTCTTTACCAGCTGCCACCTGCTTGATCTTCTGATTGGGCATCAGTATATTGAGTCTTTGTTTATGAATGTTTATTTGTTTTTTTGTTATGGTTCATACTTCATTCTGGGCATTGTAAGTATAACTGCTGAATCTGAGTGAAGTGTGTGCTTTTAATTAGGGCCCAAGCCCTGAAAGGGCGAAGGCCCTATTGTTTTCGTAAGGATTTTTTTTTTCTTTCTTTTTTTTTTTTGTTGCCTTTTTGCCACTTTTGGGGCCCTTAACATGCTCAAAAACTCTTGAAATTTTGCACACATGTCAGAACCTGCGGCCATCAGGGCCGGGCTGAAGCTGGTACCCGGGCGTGGCAGGGGGGCTCGACAGCGCCCCCTGGAATGGGGTTTGAAAACTTGGTCCATAAATCAAACACGCTTGCATGTAATAATATGAAACTCAGTACACATATAGATCTCATCGGGCCAAACAACTTTCGTGCTCTAAGTTTTACAAAAGCCCAACAGGAAGTTGGTTATTATACGTTGTTTGGAAAACGCATACAATGGAATGTGAAATACTCCTCCTAGGGAATTCATCTGATCACCACCAAACTCGGTGTGAATGAAGTCAAGACATTGAGGATAAATTCTTGCGAACAGATTTTTGATATCTCGAACGGTTTGGCCGTGGCGAGGAAATGAATTTATGGCGAATAATGGGACACAGGAAGTGTGTTATAACTTCTGCATACATTATCTGATCTTGCTGAAACTTCAGCAGTGTGTTCGTTGTAAGAGGCCGATCACATGGATGTGACTATTGTGGGTCAAAGTTATAGCGCCACCAACTGGCTGCAGGAAGTTTGTCAATTTCAAAATGCTTTGAAATCACTCTCTTATTTTTACCTGATTTGCTTCAAACTTTATGTGTATAATGTAGGCCCACAGCAGATGTAGGCTTGTGAAAGGATTATTGATATCTTAGATACTGTTGCTATGGCAACGCATCGAACTTTGATATTATTTTTTGATGATTTTGAGACTCTGATCATGCTTGAAATTGCATGAAACTCGAAAGACACATCCCATTTATTAGCCATTAGACATGTGCAAAGTTTCAGAAACGGGCGTGGTGGAATGGCTCAGTAGCGCCACCTTTAGTCAAAAATGGGGGCTTAGTATTTTCCTAGAATCACAAAACTTGGTACGTATATTGTTCTCATCAAGCCGGACAACTTTCTAATTTATAGTCATTATCTCCAACCAACAGGAAGTCAGATATTTTGGTTTGAATGAGGATTTTCTGGAGAATTTTCTCTCTCTCTCTGTGTGTCTGTATGGGTGGGGGAGGGGGGATTTGTCTATTCCATTTAATCTTTGTTTTTCAAGTTTCAGTGGCTTTTGGGGCCCTTGACATGCTCAAAAACTCTTGAAACTTTGCACACAGGTCAGAACCCGCAGCCATCAGGGCTGGGCTGAAACTGGTCCCCGGGCGTGGCAGGGGGGCTCAACAGCGCCCCCTTGAACATGGTCTGAAAACTTGGTCCATATATCAAACACGCTTGCATGAATTAATATGAAACTCGGTACACATATAGATCTCATCAGGCCGAACAACTTCCGCACTCTAAGTTATTAGCTCCGCCCAACAGGAAGTCGACTATTATTGGTTGTTTGAAAAACGCATGCTGTGGAATTTGATGTACTCCTCCTAGAGAATTCATCCACTCGCCTCCAAAGTCGGTCAGCATGAAGTCAAGACATTGAGGATGCTAAACTGCGGACGGATTGTTGATATCTGGAACGGTTTGGCCGTGGCGAGGAAACGAATTTATGGCGAGAAAAGATAAAAACGAAGTGTTATAACTTCTGCATACGTTAACTGATCTTGATGAAATTTCAGCAGTGTGTTCATGGTAAGAGGCCGATCACATGTATGTAACTATTGTGAGTCAAAGTTATAGCGCCACCAACTGGCAGCAGGAAGTGTGTCACTTTCTAAATGCTTTTGACAAAAGTGAAGGGGTTAATTTTATGTACAGTCACAAAAATCAGTACGTATATTGGTCTCATCGAGCTGGACAACTTTCTCATTTACAGTCATTAGCTCTGACCAACAGGAAGTCAGATATTTTGGTTTGAATGTGGATTTCTTTGCAAAATCAGCCTCTGTATTTTTACCCACTCCTCTTAAGTGGTTTATATATTTTTTTGTTACATTTATTATGTATATATAAATATAGCTGCGAGCAGCGATGGAGGGCCCAAGCCGGTGACACCGCCACCCCGGTGGCTTTAGTGTAACTAAAGGCACCAGGGTGGTGGTGCCACCGGCTTGGGCCCGCAATCCCTGCTCGCAGCTATATTATATATATATAATAAATGTAACAAAAAAATATATAAACCACTTAAGAGGAGTGGGTAAAAATACAGAGGCTGATTTTGCAAAGAAATCCACATTCAGACCAAAATATCTGACTTCCTGTTGGAGCGGGCGGTTTCTGGAGCAGGGCGGCTGGCTGCTATCGTATGGTGTGTGGTGATTACACCTAGTGCCGTGTGTTTTCTTGCATCCAATTCTCACGCGTGTGTGTGTGTGGGCGTGTGTTTGGGTTACTGAGGTTCTTCTAATTGAGGCAGCCAGCCTGTGCTTCCAGGTACCTCCGCTGCTGGTCAACTAGCTCAAGTTAAATATAAGTTTATGTGTGTCTAGTACATATTGTGCACGTTACTATAAAATTGATTCTAAGAATCTTGCTGTAACATTTTAAATATTTATATTTTCAGTGTTGATGAAAATAAAAGTGTACATCTTTTGTCTTTCTATATGACCCACGTCTCCTCACCCATCCTTTTGATTAACGAACCTGTGTGCCCTTAGGGCTGTTATTCCCCAGTATTTTGGGGTGGTGTAGTCGACCATTGTTGCCGTTATTGGTGTCTCTGTTGGAGTTGCCCCCTTCCCTCTTGCTATACAAACATGTTGAGCACCGCCACAAAGCTGACAAACTTGCACAAGAAGTCACCGAAGTGCCAAGCCCTCTTGTTAAAGGCAGTAACAATGTAGATGATGATGATTAAGATGAAGATGAAGTCTGCAATCGCCAAGTTGAGAAACCAAATGGAGTTGACGGTCGTCTTCATTTTGTTGCCAGTCACAAATATGACGAGCCCGTTTCCAACGATACCCAGAGCGAAGACGACAAAATATATGCATATATTGAAGATTTCAATGCTTGAAAAGGCTTCCATCTGGGCTGGATTGTTTGCATTCACTGCACAAAAAAAGGTAGCATTTGCTGCACACAAAAAACAACAAAGCAAACTGTAAAATAAAGTCATAACATTTCTGATTCTTTCTTTTGATTTTGGTTGAAAGCTGAATTAGAAGGATTCATTCAGAAATCCAACTGATTCAGCAATCTGGTTGCAGAGGCTAACAGCTCACTGGAGTTGGAAATTAATGATTTTCAGTTGCGCACAAAGCTGATGAATGTCTTTAAATCAGAGCTGTAATAACTATCCCAAAATTATTTTAAAGTATGAATCTTATTGTTGTTCAAATTAGAACCTTAGTTACCAGTTCACTGATAATCATGCTCAAGATTAGGCTAAATTATATTTAATGAATAATCTCATTTTATTTCTCTGAATTATGGGAAATGAATGTTTGCAAATTTAGAGGTTACTATAAAAGGAGGGGTAAACCCTAGCGGTCATAACAAACATTATGGATTAAATTACATGAGTTAGGCAATGTAAGTGAGGCAACTTTAGCCTGTTACTGTAATTAATTCAGCAACAAGAGTGATTTGAAACATGTATCTTGCATTGTTTGCTGTTGAATGAACTGATAGTTAAAGTACTAAACTGAAAGAAGATCATACTGTTGTGTTTTGGTGATTAAATCAAATGTTCTCATTACATATCACAATAATCTTGTGTTTGAAACAATGATTATGTGGACTGAAAATATGTACAACTGAATGAAAGCATTACATCAGGTTTTAAAATAATGACTAGCTGTGTTACAAGTGTGATCACTTTGAATTTGTGTACTAAGAGTTTTTAAAATGTACACCATACTTGTGAAAATAGTTAGTCTGGCTATCTCCAAACCAAGGTCAATCTTTTAAGATTGAACATTAGTCTGGGGAGTCTGCTCTGAATTTTCTACTGCACAAGAGTTCAAATGACTCTGTACGCAACTGCATAGTCCTTCAACCAATCAGACCAACGATCTGGGTGACGTTCTTTGCAGAGTGATGCAAACACTCCAGGCAGGAAACGTGTCAACAAATCTGTTGGTTTGTAGCATTGATCAGCAGTTTGCTGAAGCAGCAATGGCATCGAGCGGTTTTTGCAGGTTGTGCAAAAAAAACATGAAAGTGAGTGGTATTTACACCCACTCGAGCGATTTGTTTGCTAAACTAAAGAAGCCAATGAGCATCGTCGAGAGGTTAGAAGGAATTGGATTGGATTAAACCCGCTAATAGCGCGCCAGCTGGATAAGCCAGTTTGTGATTAGTCCCCGCAAATTTGTAACGGAAGCAGGATAGAAGAATGTACAGGTTTCCAGTCTGAGCTGCAGGGTGAAATCAATTAGGCTGGGTTTACCCAGTCTAGAAAATAGTACCAAAGCGAATAAATAAAACTGTAAACTCACACTATCATCAAGGATGGAGTTGCAAGCCGATACAGACTCCTTGTCAAACTATTACAGTTTATCTGAATTGCTAAAACACATTTCTTGAAACCATCACTCACTTTCTCAAAACCTTAAACACAAAACAAAATGTTCAAACCACATTCACAGAACCTCTGACTCTTCTGCCAAAATTGTATCTGTTCTCAAAATCAAACAATGCTCTCAGATCATACACACAGCAAGTCAAAATTATAAACACTACAGATCATTCATTACACACGACATGGAGAATGGAGAACACAGAATCCAAAGCATGCAGTTACAGAAAAAAAGTATATTGTACCAAAGTAAAAAACGTTAAAAAAGTATAGTAACGACAACTTACTGTAGACCTATCGAATGTCTGTATATTCACCACTTGCATACTGTGAAAATACAGTGACCCAACTGCAAAAGCCAAAAAGGTTACAGTAAAAAACTCTAAATGAAAAGCATGTTACAGTAAAGTACACTCAGAAGAGTTGTGCAACTGCAAAATCAAGGTCAGTGAGAGAGATTTTATTCTGCTTCAGCATCACGTCTTCATGTTGGTCCGGCCGGAGGAGTTTCTCCACATCTCAGACAATGTCATCTCTGCAGGAAAAGGGAAAAACCCTAAAGCAGATCCAGCCTTGACAACATTCTCCACACCTTGCTCTTCCTCATCCTCATCCTGCTTGTTCACTTCCTCATCCTCATCCTCCTCTCCCTCTTATATTGTTTCCATCCATTGTTGGTATCAACATTCAGTGCAACATTTGAGTAAATTTTGGGACTCTGAACTGACTTGTTTTATGTACAGTTGGTTTGGTCATATCATTAGAAATAAGTGTGAACAATTTTGAGTCGTTGTGTGTAAACGATGACAACTGTGTTGCAGTTGTGTTTAACTTTCGCCTACCTGTGTTTAGCATTTTGAAACGTAAGTGCATCACAGTGCAAAATGTGTTTTAGTGAGTGAGAATGTGTTTAGAGTTTTGAAAAAAGACTGCATGAGATTTGCAAACTGTGTTTTAACTACCTGAACTTGTTTAATGTTTTACAGAAAGAGTGATTTATTCCACAAATTGGTTTAGACTATTTAGAATTTGGTTCAGAGAATGGGGTTTAGTGTTTTAGCAATTCAGAAAAACTGTAATATTGAAACACACCAATAAACACTTAATTTTAAACATTGCTTTAACAGTCAAAGCAAAGCATGCTGGGAACTTGAAATATGTTGTAACTCATTCCGTTTAGATATGTATACACACACACACACACACACACACACACACACACACACACACACACACACACACACACACGTATATGTGTATATATGTGTGTGAATATATATATATATATATATACACTCACCTAAAGGATTATTAGGAACACCTGTTCAATTTCTCATTAATGCAATTATCTAATCAACCAATCACATGGCAGTTGCTTCAATGCATTTAGGGGTGTGGTCCTGGTCAAGACAATCTCCTGAACTCCAAACTGAATGTCAGAATGGGAAAGAAAGTTGATTTAAGCAATTTTGAGCGTGGCATGGTTGTTGGTGCCAGACGGGCCGGTCTGAGTATTTCACAATCTGCTCAGTTACTGGGATTTTTCACGCACAACCATTTCTAGGGTTTACAAAGAATGGTGTGAAAAGGGAAAAACATCCAGTATGCGGCAGTCCTGTGGGCGAAAATGCCTTGTTGATGCTAGAGGTCAGAGGAGAATGGGCCGACTGATTCAAGCTGATAGAAGAGCAACTTTGACTGAAATAACCACTCGTTACAACCGAGGTATGCAGCAAAGCATTTGTGAAGCCACAACACGCACAACCTTGAGGCGGATGGGCTACAACAGCAGAATACCCCACCGGGTACCACTCATCTCCACTACAAATCGGAAAAAGAGGCCACAATTTGCACGAGCTCACCAAAATTGGACAGTTGAAGACTGGAAAAATGTTGCCTGGTCTGATGAGTCTCAATTTCTGTTGAGACATTCAGATGGTAAAGTCAGAATTTGGCGTAAACAGAATGAGAACATGTATCCATCATGCCTTGTTACCACTGTGCAGGCTGGTGGTGGTGGTGTAATGGTGTGGGGGATGTTTTCTTGGGACACTTTAGGCCCCTTAGTGCCAATTGGGCATTGTTTAAATGCCACGGCCTACCTGAGCATTGTTTCTGACCATGTCCATCCCTTTATGACCACCATGTACCCATCCTCTGATGGCTACTTCCAGCAGGATAATGCACCATGTCACAAAGCTCGAATAATTTCAAATTGGTTTCTTGAACATGACAATGAGTTCACTGTACTAAAATGGCCCCCACAGTCACCAGATCTCAACCCAATAGAGCATCTTTGGGATGTGGTGGAACGGGAGCTTCGTGCCCTGGATGTGCATCCCACAAATCTCCATCAACTGCAAGATGCTATCCTATCAATATGGGCCAACATTTCTAAAGAATGCTTTCAGCACCTTGTTGAATCAATGCCACGTAGAATTAAGGCAGTTCTGAAGGTGAAAGGGGGTCAAACACAGTATTAGTATGGTGTTCCTAATAATCCTTTAGGTGAGTGTATATATATATATATATATATATATATATATATATATATATATATATATATATATATATGTGTGTGTGTATATATATATATGTATATATATATATATATGTATGTATATATGTATACACACATGTATATATGTATATATATACACACATATGTGTGTGTGTGTATGTGTATATTTTAACATACATTCACATTTTTTATATAAACATGTATGTTCAATATATGTACACAATAATGCTTTTTTTGTTTTCATTTATAATTATTTTATATGAATTAATATATAGCCATACATGGTCAATGCATATATTGCAGTATATTAAAAAATACAAGCACTAGTTTCCCCATAGTATGGAAATGTATTATGTAATATATCGCATTATATTTTGCAGTATATTCCCATACAATTTTGTTCCGTAAGTGTCCAACGTTGGACAGATGTTGTATTGTGGTTGAAAATGAAAACACACAAGTTTATTGAAATAGTTCTTTCTACATGGAATTTATTCAAAGAATGTTGCAAAGCAAAAACAATAACCTACATTTCAGTTTGTAGAGAAACCCATGAAAATTAGATACAAATACCATTATGGTGCAGGCAAGGGAAGAGGAGCAGTGGATCTCAATTGCAGCAGATTTTGTTTATTTACAGAAGAAAAAAAAAGCAAAAAAAAAAAAAAAAAAAGAGACCAAGAGAAGTACCAAAATGAAGGCTTAAATATATGGCTAAATGAGAAACCAAACAAGACTCAGGTGAAAACAAACATGTAACCAATGAGTAACCATAGAAAACAACTAACAACAAAAAAAAAGGGAAAGGAACAGGAAGACAGCAAGGAAACATGGGAACCCAAGGAAAAACAACTTAAAGAGTCCATATAAAGAAAATAACTCATACAAATACACAATACAATGACCAATTTCTGGTTAATCTAGTATATCCATATCTGAAACTTTAGAAGGGATAATGTACATCCAGCTGATTGTTCTCTCAAAATAACCCCCGACAGGGTGATGAGGACCCCGACCCGAAGCGGATGTACATGTACAGGCTGGATGTACATTATCCCACTTATTACACAGCCACATAAGTAAATAATTAGACACAAAAATATTGATCTGAGTTGATATTTGGTCTTTAAACAAAAAGCTTCCGCAGAGACAGCAGTTGCAGCGCGGCAAGTTCAAACTAGACGGACATTTAAGAGATACGGTAACAGTCATACCACTTATTACACAGCATGTCGCCACATAAATAATTATGGGGATGAGATATATTGATTTCAGATTAAACTGTTTTAAAATCGTACCAGTTTGTATCTCATAATCCAACAGTGTACAAAACAGTAGTCACAAAATGGCAGCAGCTGCGTTTGTATGAAAGCGAGTCCAAGATACTGGATGGCATAATTAAATAAATAACTGTAAACAAAATATTGATTTGACTGAATTTTAATACTTTATTAGCTCACCAAACGCAAAACTTCCATGAAGAATAACTGTTCCGCTGCTGTCTTCAGTAACCCAGATGAGCCTGCGTTATCTGTTTTGAGCGGTTGTTATCTGGGAATAACATACCTCTGGATGGCTTTTACTTTTATTTGGATTTAATTAATGGATTACTTTTATGATGGATGAAAACTTGGGCACTATTAAATGCTATTACAAAGCTGGGAAGAGCCAGGATATTTTTTTAATATAACTTTTGTGATCGGTCATATACCATATACACCTGAAAGTCATATAGAAAGTCATCTACACCTTATGACTTGAGGGTGAGTAAATCATGGGATAATTTTCATTTTTGGGTGAACTAACCCTTTAGTAAGGCATGCATTTCAGCTATTTATACATTTATGACACAATAAATCTATATTTTTTGTTGGCACATCAGCTTCCATCATCCATCCTAAAAAAAAAAAACAACAACAAAAAACAGAATAATATTTTGCTTACACTGCTTCTTTATACGTTAAATTAGCATATATTACATTTTTGTAATTTGATACATGTAAATATTTGATTCTATATTCATTTAAACTTCAAGTGTTGAAGATTGGGTCATTTCCATTCCTGTTCCACCCTGAGAATGAGATATGCGTTTGGATTGGGAATGTTTTGAGTTTTGTTCCTCTGCGAATGCACTTTCGAACACCAATACTAAAGACTGCTTGAGCTTTTTCTGAAAATCTTCACACATGAATATGTACAAGAAGGGATTCAGGCAGCTGTTCAAGTAGACAAGATTGACTGTGGAGGGCCCTATCTGGTTGTAAATCTTCTCAAAGCTGGCCTGCTCGTCCGAAGGGTTTGTCGCATCCATTTCATGCAACCACACTTCAAGGAATTTGTGAACATAAAAGGGAAGCCAGCAGAAGAAGAAGGCCAGGATTACTGCCAGGATAATACGGAAGGGTTTTAGTTTATTGTTTTTCTGGAGGTGCTTAACTCGTACTCCGATCGCTACATACGATGCAGTGATTATGATGAACGGGAGGAGGAAACCCACCACAAAACGGTACACTACCTGCCTCTTGTATGATTCTAGTTCCTGAATTTCCTGAATTTCTAGATCCTGAATGTCATGAATGCACAGCGTTTGTTGTGCAGAAGGTGAAAACGTTTTCCGAGAGATGACTAAAGGCAGGCTGCAAGCGACTGACGCTAACCAAATAAGTAGGCAAATTATCCTTGCTTTCAGGACAGTTCGTTTGGTCCGGGACCACACCACCAGCCAGGTGGACAGGCAGCGGTCCAGACTGATCGCTGTCAGCAGGAAGGTGCTGGCAAACATATTCAACAAGGTCACCAAGCTGCTCAAGAAGCACATACATTTACCAAAAGGCCAGTCGAACTCACGGTATTCGTAAATTATATTAAAGATCAGGAAGAATGAAAATAAGAAGTCTGCTACTGCCAGGTTCAGAAACCAGATGGTATTGACAGTGCTTTTCATTTTGAGGCCTGTGATGAAGATGACCAGTCCATTGCCAACAACACCAACTACAAATATTATACAGTGGAGGACAATACTGATTTTCCTTAAGGAATTCACTGTGACAACTGCATTGCTGGTTGATGTTGTCATATTGGATAGGACTACAGTTTGGTCTGAAGTAAAAACAAAAGAAGAAGCAAGTTCAATATCTAGATATTTCATTAGCAATGTGTAGAATTACAACAGAATATTGCAAAATGTTGCTCATAGAAAACTGCTATGTCATTTTCGTAAGAACCACAGCTATACTTACTCATTTTAACTATATTTTTTTGGAAGAGGCTGAAAAAAAATATATATACACACACAAAAAAAAATATTAACCAACAATCTTTTTAGCCAAACTATATCTGTAACAGAGCATTATCAACATTAAATAATGTTCAACATACATGAGGTTAAAGAAACAAATTATAATCCACTTAATTCATTTGGAAAGCCCCAAGTACGAAAATGTTAGAAAACTTAGATACTTTTGAACAAAAACTAAAATACAAAATGTAAATGAATTAAAATATAATGCAGAAACTGTTAAACATGCTAAACATTTAAACTTAAGTGAAAAGGACAATAATCTTACCCGTTGTCTCGGTAAATAATAAGAAATGTTAGTTGATTGGAAAGCGGTCAGTGTATGTTTCTTTACTTATCATCCCTGATCACAGTTAAATATTCTTGTAAGGGTAAGAGAGAAGGGGATGGGCTTTTCACTTATCATATTCACTGGAAACTCAGAAATTGCACTTTCATAGTCAATTGCATAATGCTTTCTGAAGTCTGTCCAAGGTCACTCTGTCACGGCTCATTAATGAGAAATTCAGGCGTTCGGCTCATTCTTAGGAAATAAACTATTTTTTATGCCATCGGTCGCCATGACTCACGAGGAATTCTAATTACTCTTATATATTAGTACCAGTTTAATGTTTATTGACCTGTATTTCTAAAACAACAACAACAACAACAGCAAAAAAACATTGAGACATACTGTATAAATAGCCTTCCTCCTTGAGCAATCAATTGTAGGATAGCAGTTATTTTGTTGTCTGGTTTATATTTGATTTCAACACCTGCTTTAGTAGTATTCGCCATAAGAGGAATTGTATTTCAGTAATGCCAATTCTCAATGCGTTGTTGATTTTACTTCACAAACACATATCAGACCTGGTAAACACTGCTCTTGCACAAGGAATCCAGGTTTCTCTATTTACTGTGCAATTCTAAAAATAATTGGTTCTGATCATGTGGTGATGGATGGATTTATGCTTCTGCATTTTATTTATTCTTCTCATTAATTACAATAATTAGCCTATATAATATAGTCAGTGTTTGAGCTGCCCTTCAAAATCTGATTTTGTGCAGTGTTGGGGAAAGTTACTTTTAAAAGTAATGCATTACAATATTGTGTAACTCCTTAAAAAATGTAAACTAATTGCGTTCCTTAGTTACTTTATTATGAAAAGTAAGGTGCTACTCTTGCTTTACTTTTTCTCACCTGGGCTGGGCTTGCTTGCACAGATGAAACCTTTCATCTGTGCTGCCATTCTTGGAATGCAGAAGAATAGGACATAAAGTTCTACACTCTTACTTCAGCAAAAAAAGAAAGAAAAAAAAAGAAGATGTTTCACTAAAATCATTGTTGCTTATTAGTATGGTTTAACTGCATCATTGAAGGTCAACAGCAAATACATTGGTTATTAAAGTGAGATTAAATACAAATAAAATACATTAAATACAGTATATGTGTGTTATTTAACACATTTTTGCATAATATTCTGAGTTTGCATTTCACTGTTTTTATTGATTTGGAGGAATACTGAATGTGTTTTTGTGCGAGTGAGATGAGAAAATGCTCACATTTAGTCTAGAGCTACAATAATCATCATGTTCACACACAACTCCTCTGTACTTATGATTTCTCTCATCATGAGGACAGGAGAGCTGTCAGTCAATACATGAGAAAAACAAAGTAACTTCCATTACTTATTTGAAAATCACCTGTTGTAAATTTAATGTAACTTTACTAGTTCTTTGATTACTTTTTGGATTACTTTGTGACTTTTTGACACCCAACACTTATTATTTAACACTGTGACTGTTTTATGCCTAATAATAAAGGTCAGACAGCATAAACATTTTCTTTGAATTTATATATATAAATAAAGGGAAGACTACAGACAGCATGTTTCACACATAATTACTTCAGTTTTGGTGATTGAATAAACATTATATGGTAGGCTACTATAGAAACATATAATATAACTAAATTAGCAGTAGCCTATTACAATGTGGCTTAAAGATTGTGTAAAACAAGTCAATGGAAAAGAAATGCATTAAAAAGATAAAACTTATAATATATATATATATATATATATATATATATATATATATATATATATATATATATATATATATATATATAATCAACATATAATAGGTAAAATATGTTTAAAATATTTTTCTATGTTGAAATATTTCCCCAAAGCCATGAGTATACAATAAAACATCTGTATGTTTCCCATAAAAAGCATAAACAATACAAAACATTTTTATCATCCCAACCAGTTTAGACGCAACAACGTTGACTCAACCAATGGCATGAGTTTGGGGTAGAGCTATCTGTTAGTCCAACCAATGGAAAACAAGGGGCGTGTTGGAGAAACCTGCCTGAAATGTCATTTTAATAGTGCATGAATTACACCTTTGGATTGACTTTAGAACAAACAAGACTTTGAATCACTGCTTATCTGACATGGGATGAGGGGTTCAAGGCGGCAAAGTGGAAAGCTTCTTAATATGCTTTATCGGATCACTTCAGACTAATACAAGGAATGAATATCTCTGGGACTGATTTTCTAAACGCTTGTTTTGTTGTTCTGGCTGCTGCCAGTTGATGAGAAGGTTGTGTCGTTCATCTTGAGACCCTGTGATTCTGAGAGGTCTGAACAAGTGGAAGGGTGAGATGATCCACACTGGATGGATTTTTATCATTTTATGATGGTTGTGTACAGGCACTGCCAACACACATTTCAGTACAATCAACTTGTAAAAGTGCATGTACCATTATATGACCCCTTTAAACTCCTCACACATGAACACATAGAGAATGGGTTTCATACAGCTATTCAGATGAAACAGGCAGTTTACGAAAGGTCCTATGTGTCTTATTACTTTTTCACAGTCACACCACTTATTCTCCTTTGCAATTACGGTGGACAGCTGTTGAACATGGAAAGGAAACCAGCATATGAAAAAGGCCATGATTACAGATATGATGACCCGGAAAGGCTTAAGCTTCTTCCCCCTTTTGAGACGTTTGGCACGCACTCCGATAACAATGTATGAAGATGCAATGATCAGGAAGGGGACGAGAAAACCCACCATAAACATGTATATGACCAAAGACTTGAAGGGTTTTGTATAATAAATGCACCGGTTATCATTTACATAACGGTTGATGACAAAGGGGATGCTGCAGAGGATGGATAAAACCCACGCAAATGCACAGATGATCCTGGCTTTGACCAGAGTTCGTTTGTTTTGAGCCCAAACAATCACCCAGGTGGACAGGCATCGGTCCAGGCTGATAGCGGTCAGCAAAAAAATGTTGGCAAACATGTTGAGCACCGCCACGAAGCTGACAAACTTGCACAAGAAGTCACCGAAGTGCCAAGCCCTCTTGTTAAAAGCAGTAACAATGGATGATGATTAAGATGAAGATGAAGTCTGCAATCGCCAAGTTGAGAAACCATATGGAGTTGACGGTCGTCTTCATTTTGTAGCCAGTCACAAATATGACGAGCCCGTTTCCAACGATACCCAGAGCGAAGACGACAAAATATTTGCATATATTGAAGATTTCAATGCTTGAAAAGGCTTCCATCTGGGCTGGATTGTTTGCATTCACTGCACAAAAAAAGGTAGCATTTGCTGCACATAAAAAACAACAGTAAATATTTACTAATTTGTTAATCAGAGTTTCTTGTTAGTTAATAGTAGTTACTAGAATGTTAATAATGCGTTACTCTATTGTTCCTGTGTAATTATTCATTAATGAAGGAACAGTATTCTAAAGTGTTACCGGAATTGGATTGGATTAAACGCGCTAATAGCGCGCCAGCTGGATAAGCCAGTTTGTGATTGGTCCCCGCAAATTTGTAACGGAAGCAGGATAGAAGAATGTACAGGTTTCCAGTCTGAGCTGCAGGGTGAAATCAATTAGGCTGGGTTTACCCAGTCTAGAAAATAGTACCAAAGCGAATAAATAAAACTGTAAACTCACACTATCATCAAGGATGGAGTTGCAAGCCGATACAGACTCCTTGTCAAACTATTACAGTTTATCTGAATTGCTAAAACACATTTCTTGAAACCCACACCCACTTTCTCAAAACCTTAAACACAAAACCATAGTTTCAAACCACATTCAGAGAACCTCTGACTCTTCAGGCAAAATCAAACAATTGCCTCAAAAAATGGAGAACACAGAATCCAAAGCATGCAGTTACAGAAAATAAGTATATTGTAACAAAGTAAACAAATTTTGCAATTACGTAAAAAAGTATAGTAATGACAACTTAGTATGGTGAGTAAATTGTATACTGTATGCACTGTAAGTATAGTATTGTACTGAATATTGTATAGTATTGAATGTCTGTATATTCAGCACTTGCATACTGTGAAAATACAGTGACCCAACTGCAAAAGCCAAAAAACAGGTTACTGTAAAAAACTCTAAATGAAAGCATGTTACAGTCACTCAGAAGAGTTGTGCAACTGCAGGATCAAGGTCAGTAAAAGAGATTCATTCTGCTTCAGCATCACGTCTTCATGCTGGGTCCGGCCAGAGGACTTTGTCCACATCACAGACAATATCATCTCTGCAGGCAAAGGGAAAAACCCTGAAGCCAGATCCAGCCTTGACAACATTCTCCACACCTTTCTCGTCCTCATTCTCTTCCTCCTTGTTCACCACCTCTTACACTCTTCCTCCTCTCCCTCTTATATTGTTTCCATCCAGTGCACCATTTTGAGTCAATTTTGGCACTCTGAACTGACTTGTTTTTTGCACAGTTGATTTGGTCACATCAAATAAGTGTGAACAATTTTGAGTCGTTGTGTGTAAACGATGACAACTGTGTTAAAGTTGTGTTTAACTTTTGCCTGTGTTTAGCGTTTTGAAACATAAATGCATCACAGTGCGAAATGTGTTTTAGTGAGTGAGGATGTGTTTAGAGTTTTGCAAAAAGAGTGCATGAAATTAGCAAACAGTGTTTTAACCTGAACTTGTTTAAAGGAGCTGTATGTAAGAAATGTATTTCAATTAATCATAAAATGGCCCTGATATGTCACTAGACATTAAGAAATCATGTTCATTTCAAATACTTATATCACTGACAACAGAAGTCCGGCGAGGATATTGTCATTTAAAAAGTGAAGTTGCAGCCCTCAACTGATGTTGATGTTGTCATGTTGTGTTTTGGCCTGATGCCCCACCCTCCACCTATCTACCAATCACGAAGTCAGTAGTGTTTCGGCATCCGGGTTGCCAGCTCAGCTCTAGTTACCACAGCTGCAGCTACAAACGTTCGTGCTGGATGTAGCTGCACACGCTACATTATGGCCAAGCATGCGCCCTTAAAATGGCATCTGAACGCACCACTGAAAATGCGCCACTGACTTTAAACTAGGTTTTTCCTGGTCTGTGGCGGAACTGTTTTCTAAACCTGCAAAATAGCACCAGGAAACCGCCCCCGGGAGCGCAAGTTCATTCCCTAATTTACCGACGTGCGTCTGTCGAGGGAAAAGTCCGCTGTGCGTCGGGTGCAAAATAGGAATGATACATGCGTCGGTGTACAAAGTCAATTGCGCTGGGTGCAAGATAGGGCCCCCACAGTTATAGGTTACATTTTGAAGACATTGTTTAGACAAATGCTGCTGGCGCTGGCACCAAAAATGTATTTAATACCTTCATAATCTGTAATAACACTTGTTCTGATTTATTATTTGTCTAGTTTTATTCATTTGAAGAATAATATGTAAATGCTAAAAATGTAACAGAATATAATATGTTTTGTACATTCAACAACACTTTAAGAGTACATTTTTAACTGTGAGGCAAATATATTCTAGGATACATTTTTATACAGACTAAATAATATGACATGATATACTTATTGATGATCTGATTGGTTTTAGCCGGTACTCTATCTGTTTGTATTGACTATCTTAAACAGTTTTGCAGTTTTACTATTGAGAGGTGTTTAAAAAAAAAAAAAACATGTCATATGAATAATACACATATTCAGTTCTTACCCATTTTTTAGCTGTTAAAGGATTGGGACAAGCCGAGTCTTGATCTTGATATCTTCTCAGTCTTGCTGACAGATTGTTGGCTTTATACCAGACAGCAAATGTACATCCCCCTACATACTGATTGGCTGTTACTGATAGTGGCTGTCATGATGAAATGATTACAGCTTTATTTAGCATCACAGTGTGAAGTGGGCATGTACAGCAAAACCTTTCCTGCACCACAGAATGTTCCTGAAGCTCAAACACAGACCATGGTGCTAGACTTCAATTCAAATACATGAACTGATAAACATTTATATACTGTAAGTTGTTTTGAATAACAGTGCCAGTGTGAAATGAATCATACAATTATGTTTCAGTGATTACAGTTTTATCCAATTGCTTAAACACATTTCTTGAAGTTATGCCTCCTTTTCTCGAAACTCTAAACACAAAACCATAACTTCACACATAACTTCACACACATCACTTTTGAAGAAAATTTTAAATTTGAGAATGCGGTGCATCGCAAGGCATTGTGATATCGAATTGAACTGAATCGATGACATGATAATCGTAATCGAACTGAACCGTGAGACCAGTGTGTGTCGGTTCACACCCCTAATTTTAAAGGGAGAAGATGATTTTGAACAGCTTTTCAATTGTCAATTTGCTTTTACACTGCAATCAAACTATTTAAGATAAAAAATACCTCTGAACAAACTCCAGTGTTGTGCTGGCTTCCACCTGATACTCCAGGTTGAATACATAGTAACAGGCGAAGAGAGCGGCCAAGGCAGTGGTGAAGTCCGCCTTGTGAGCACCAGGTGGGATTATGACCCTCCCCTCGATCGACAGCATCCATTTTTTTGAAGTCAGGATTGTCTCTCCTTAGTAAAGACAATAGTCATCACAAAAATTATATTTAATAGCAATACATTCTATAAAAGATTTTCTCCACATAATGAACCTCAAAATGAAAATTTCCTAATAATTTACTTACCCCAATGCCATCCAAGATATCCATGTCTTTCTTTCCTCAGTGGAAGAGAAATTAAGTTTGAGGAAAACATTTCTGGATTTTTCTTCGAATAATGGACTTCAATTGTAACCAACGTTTTGAAGTCCAATTAATGCAGTTTCAAAGATCTTTGAAGTGCTTCCATCTGAGGATTAGGGTCTTATCTAGCGAAACGATCAGTCATTTTCAAAAATAAATAAAAATAAATGTATATACTTTTTAACTACAAGTGTTCAGATTGAGCTGGGAACTACGTCATCACGTCAAAAGGTCGCGCTCGATATCGCTGGCGGAAATACCCCAAAATGGCCGGCGACATCGAGCGCGACCTTTCAACGTGATGACGTAGTTCCCATGTATTTTTTTCAAAAATGACCAATCGTTTCGCTAGATAAGACCCTAATCCTCAGCTGGGAACCTGCACAGCCCGTTGAAGCACTTCAAAGACCTTTGAAACTGCATTGATTTGGACTTCAAAACGTTGGTTACAATTGAAGTCCATTATTCGAAGAAAAATCCAGAAATGTTTTCGTACAAAAACGTAATTTCTCTTCCACTGAGGAAAGAAAGACATGGATATCTTGGATGGCATTGGGGTGAGTAAATTATTAGGTAATTTTCATTTTGAGGTGAACTAATCCTTTAAGCAGCAGTAACTGGTTTGGTGATAGAAAAACAATGAGTGATACAGGCATAGCAAGCAATCTGAAATAGCAATCACGACATTATAGGTGGCTACTAAAGATGAGAGATTACTCCACATAACTTAAGTTTTTGAAGTGACTGTGCTGTTCCTGACTGGTGCAGAGGCAGAGAATGACACGTCACACATTCACTAGTGTTTTCCAGAAACTTTGCTTTGCTTGTGCCCTATACATTCAAAAGATTCATTAACATTGAATGTGAAACTTACCGAGCATGATGATCCTTGGAGTGATTGGGAGAGACAGCTGGGCCTCTGCGTCTGCAGGAGTGGTAGTCTCCTATGCCAGCAAAGATAAGAGTTACTTGAAACAAGGTAGACGGTATATTATCTCTAGGATAGAAAAGGCTTTTTGAAATTTGTTGATAAGAAAGCAATGGGCCTTTTTTTTTTGCTCCGAAGTGCATGTGCATGTTTACACATAAAAAATTAACTAAGTACCACAATAACTTTATCAATTACAAAACTACATAAATTTTCTCTTAATTAAAATATTGTGCACACAGTGGACAACAGTGACTTTACCCAGCATTTACCCAAGAATTGAGATAGAAGCTTGCACCATGTGGGTTATATTGTGAGGTGACTTCTATCAAGGAAAAAGTGCTCAACCACCAATAACATAAACCTGACACAAACCTGTATTTACTTGAACAATTGGAGGTTCGTCAACCTGCATTAACAATTTAATTGGGGTGGGGGGGGGGGGGGGGGGGGTGCAAAATGTTTCACTCTAATCAGGGAAAATGATTCTTCCGCAATAAATGTGACAATTAATTGTTGAAAACTCCAAATAAAAGATTTAAATAATTAAGGAACTTACATCAGCAATGAGAAAAAGTGCCTCCTCTTGCTCTTTGAAGTGTGCCAACATCACAAGCATCGCTGCTAGGCCATCAGATCCTTCTCGGTCCTTCTTTTAGATCCAAAATGGCGCCGCGGATGGCTGCTTCGGTTTTGAGCTCCTCAGTACTTTTACTGTTTTTGTTTGTTTGTCCTGTTTTATGTAACCTTTTCCCCGTCAGTTTAACTAGGAACGAACTCCTAGACATCAGGAACAACACACCAAACGACATTTTGCCGACTTTTGAGCATTCCGACATTTTATTAGACATCCTAGTTGGCGGAGCTGCGATCCTGTACAAGCGCTTCAAAAGACGCAAACGAGGGAAACGCGCGGGCGCGCTCGTGAAGTTTCGACAGCGCGGATTCAGGACTCCGCTGCCGAGCATTCACTTGGCAAATCTCCGTTCTCTAGCAAATAAAACAGACGAACTACTACTTCTCACCCGCACAAACAAGGACTTTTCAAACTCGGCTGCTCTTTGCTTCACAGAAACATGGCTGAACGGTTCCATACCGGACAGTGCGCTAAATCTAACGGGCTTCCAGCTGTTCAGAGCGGATCGCGTCGCCGAGTTAACTGGGAAAACGAGAGGCGGTGGATTATGTTTTTATATCAACGAAGGCTGGTGTTCAGATGTGACAGTGTTGACGAAGATGTGCTGCCCTAATTTGGAAGCTCTCTTCATTAACTGTAAGCCTTTTTATTCGCCGCGGGAGTTTTCCTCATTTATTCTGGCGAGTGTGTACATCCCCCCTGACGCGTGTGTGAGCGCGGCATTGCAACAGCTGGCTGATCAGATCACACAAACAGAGCAAAGTTACCCGGACTCTTTCACTATCATTCTCGGCGATTTTAATAAAGCTAATCTCACCCGTGGACTGCCTAAATTCAGACAGCACATCACCTGCCCCACCAGGGACACTAACATACTGGACCATTGCTACACTGCTTTAAAGGACGCATACCACTCTGTCCCCAGAGCAGCTTTGGGACTCTCTGATCATTGTTTGGTTCATCTTCTCCCAGCCTACAAGCAGAAACTTAAATCTGCTAAGGCAGTTGTAAGAACTGTAAAGAGATGGACCAGCGAAACAGAGCAGGTCTTACAAGGTTGTTTTGACTGCACTGATTGGAGTGTTTTTGAGGCTGCAGCCACTGATCTGGATGAGCTCACTGACACTGTGACATCTTACATCAGCTTCTGTGAGGACATGTGTGTCCCCACTAGGACTTTTTTAACATATAACAACGATAAGCCATGGTTCACTGCAAAACTAAAACATCTTCGTCAGGCCAAAGAGGATGCCTACAGGAGTGGGGACAGAGCCTTGTACAAACAGGCCAAATACACACTGACAAAGGAGATCAGAGAAGCTAAGAGGAGCTTCTCTGAAAAGCTGAAAAGCCAGTTTTCAGCTAACGACCCTGCATCAGTGTGGAAAGGCCTGAAAGCCATCACCAGCTACAAAACACCATCCCCCAACACTGTTGAGAATCAACGACTGGCCGACGATCTCAATGTATTTTACAGTTCAGTGTTTCCCCTAGGTTTAGGGGTTTAGGTTGGTTGGTTTGGGGAAAATTGACACAGACGCTATCTATCTATCTCTATCTATCTATCTATCTATCTATCTGTCACATAAATTGGTTGTCTGGGAGGGTAATGGTTTGTAAAAGTTAAAAAATGTTAACATAAGATATCTCTTTAAAAAAATAAATAAACATATTTAAATCTTTTTAAAATTGACTTTTGCAAATAACCTTTGTTAAATTTATAGAAGTATTTGTTAATATTAATGGACCAGAGCTTAAATAGTTTTATTTTTTAACTAACAACTAAAAAAAGATTTATAAATACTAACCAATATATATATAAATTTTAAATGGGCTTTTTTTATGAGAAGTTTTTATTTCTATGCTGCATTTATTGGAGAGAATAATCCTGTCAGACGCACCACTGCTGTGAACGCGCGTTCACGTAAACACAATTTAAACAATGTATTATTCAATACATTACTTCTATATAATTATATATTAAGTTGCTCAAGCAAGTGGTAAAATATTTAACCATGTACTTATATTAAAATCTTTTGTATTTAAATTTGTATTTAAAACCTCCACGAATAAGACGAGTGTTGTTCATTATGTCGCCTTGTTGAGGTAAATTGTAGTTTTCCTTGCTTTAACTCAGTCTTAAAGTGAAAAAAGTAGTAATTAATTAAATAAATTTATGGTGAGATTACTACATTTTATTTAATTAAGCGCACTTATGGTGAAATTACTACATTTTCAGGTCAATCTGTGTTCATTTTGACCACGAAACATGCGCTGTCACTTTAATTCAGCGTTTGCAGCACAGCAGAAATAGACTCGGTGCAGAAACGATCTCTGCACTGCTGTATACGCACCGCAACTGGAACAGATCGATCATCGACGGACTGCATCCTCGTGCAGTGTGAAAGCTCTGTTAACATAGGTACGGAAAAAAAATACTCACCGCAAACGAAATATATGTGAAACGGGCGTTAGACTTGGAGCAGGAGAGCGAGTGTTGCCATCTTCAGTTCAGCGACACATTTCCAGCCACGCGCTCTCTGTCCGCTAGTGCTCAACTGTATGTGACGCAAGTGTTTGTTTGTGTGTGAGTGTGCGCACTCATTGGGATAATTGTAAACACAGACAGAAAAGACATGCCATCGTGGAAATAAGATAAATAACATATTACTTAAGGGCCATTTAGGTTTTTTTTTTTTATAAAATAACAAATTGTAATCTGTCGCTATAAAGAAAATCAAATCAAATTTACTTGACCTCCAAGGGGGGCGGGGGGAGCCGTTAGGAGGGCGGGGCGCCCCCCTTATATAATGGTAGGGGAAACACTGCAGTAGATTTGAAAAGCCTGCTCTCACACCCCACACCCGCTCTGACCGTCTCTACACACAACCATCAACACCCCCCTCCCTCCCCCCTACTGCTTCTCAGCCTGCACCTCAGATCAGTGAGGAGGATGTATGCAGAGTCTTCAGGAAACAGAAGATAAGGAAAGCCAAAGGCCCAGACGGTGTCTCACCAGCCTGTCTCAAAGCCTGCGCTGTCCAGCTGTCATCCATCTTCACACTGATTTTCAACAGATCACTGGAGCTGTGTGAAGTCCCCTCCTGCTTCAAACACTCCACCATCATCCCGGTACCCAAGAAACCTAAAATCTCTGGACTTAACGATTACAGACCTGTTGCTTTGACATCTGTGGTCATGAAGTCATTTGAGAGACTGGTGCTGGCCTACCTGAAGGACCTCACTGGACCCTTGCTGGACCCCCTGCAGTTTGCTTATCGAGCAAACAGGTCTGTGGATGATGCAGTCAACATGGGACTGCACTACATCCTCCAACATCTGGACAAACCAGGGACTTATGCAAGGATCCTGTTTGTGGACTTCAGCTCCGCTTTCAACACCATCGTCCCGGATACCCTCCTGAATAAACTAACCCAGCTCTCTGTGCCCTCCTCCATCTGTCAGTGGATCATCAGCTTCCTGACAGGCCGGCAGCAGCTAGTGAGGCTGGGAAAAGTCACATCTCGGACCCTTACCATCAGCACTGGTGCCCCCCAAGGGTGCGTTCTCTCCCCACTGCTTTTCTCCCTCTACACAAATGACTGTACCTCCAAAGACTCCTCCGTCAAGCTCCTGAAGTTTGCAGATGACACCACAGTCATTGGCCTCATCCAGGACGGTGACGAGTCTGCTTACAGACAAGAGGTTCAACACCTGGCTGTCTGGTGCAGTCATAACAACCTGGAGCTGAACACGCTCAAAACTGTGGAGATGATAGTGGACTTTAGGAGAAACCCCCCTGCACTCCCCCCTCCCACCATCATGGACAGCACTGTGACAGCAGTGGAGTCATTCAGGTTCCTGGGCACTACCATCTCTCAGGACCTGAAGTGGGACAATCACATTGACTCCATTGTCAAAAAGGCCCAACAGAGGTTGTACTTCCTTCGTCAACTGAAAAAGTTCAACCTACCACAAGCGCAGATGACTCAGTTTTACTCAGCTGTTATTGAGTCGGTTCTGTGCACTTCTATAACTGTCTGGTTTGGGTCAGCCAGCAAATCAGATATAAGAAGACTACAACGGACTGTTAGGACAGCTGAAAGGATCATTGGTGTACACCTCCCCAACCTTCAGGACTTGTACAATGCCAGAGTGAAGAAACGGGCAGGGAACATCATCACAGACCCCTCCCACCCCGGCCAAAACCTGTTTGCACTTCTGCCGTCAGGCAGACGTTACAGATCTCTGCGCACTAGAACATCTAGGCACAAAAACAGTTTTTTCCCCCATGCTATCTCCAGCTTAAACAGCTAAAACAGCAATTAACACCTGCTGTATAATTCATTCAGTACTTGAGAGAGAAGCAAGAGGTTTTTTTGTGTAAATACATATACAAATTTTATTTATAGAGCTGTACACACAATGCACAAATCTGTACATAACTGTTTCAGATGTATACTATAACTATTATTATTGTTTATTCTATTTATTTATGTTCTCATTTAAATGCCTGTTCTAATGTCATATATGTATGTATGTACCAAGAGCTCCTGTAAAAACCACAAAAAATTCCTTGTGTGTTTGTGCACACTTGGCGAATAAAGCTCATTCTGATTCTGATTCTGATTCTGATTCTGATTTATGGCTTCCTTCAGAACAGCTCTTACTTCTTTCCTCCACTTTGTAATCTGACTACTGAAGAAGTCCAGGAGTCTTTTACCCTTTTTGTCCATATCTTCATTCAGTCTTGTGTATAGTTCAACATTGGTGAGAGTGGTGAAGTGTGACAATAAAAACTTCTGAGAAAAGAGAAAGGGCCACTCTTTACCCACATCCAGAATGCTTGGGGAAGGCTTTGCGTTGATGTATTCCCGCTGTTTGGCGTAAGTGATTGCCATTAGGTCTTTTACCCTTCCTCTCTCAGCGCCCTTGAGTCCCTCACGGCTGAATATATCCATCATCTCAAGCTTCTTTTCCTCTAATAATGCTGATGTTTCCCCATCTGGATAGTCCTCTGGCTGCCAACGAACACACCCATAACTGTCGATTCTTGCACATGTAGCTACTGCTGGCTGGTCATCATCACCATCCTCATCATCTCTCTGGGTGTGTTTGTGCTTCCTCAGACGGGAAAGAGTGTTGCCTCGATTCAAATATTCGACTCTGGTTTTGAGCTGATTTATAATGCTGAAATACCCACATCCAATTAGCTCCCCCTCTTCATTTTTGTCTAAAAAGCTATTTGGATATTTTTGAGTTATAGCTTTAGCTACTACCACGCACTCTCTGCGAGTAGGGTTCAAGGAACGCTCTCTCATTGCATCAACAGTGACTTTTATCAAGTGTCTGCGGTCATCTGGAGCTGGCCTCTCACCAGCATCTACTGCTCTTCTAAGAGTCAGCCTGATTTTGTTCCATGGCACCTCAAAACTGTTCACCCATGCAGAGATGGGACTGATAGATGGTATGGGGCATGTGCTTGAAGAGGCAACTGACAGTGGCTCAGACGATGAAGGGCTCAGCTGGGAATTGGAAGGACCTGCATTACACACATATGAGTGAAAGCACAGAATAGTCAGGTGAAAATAAGGTTTGACCCTAAAAAAAAAAATCTAACAAAAGGTTTCTTAGTGGTTTACAATAGTATCAGATGTACTTAAACTAAAACTTAAAAAAAAATCAAAATGGTGGCCGTCAGGTCCTTATAGGTGGGTCAATATAGGGTTAAACCAACAAAATGTATACAAAATGTTATTTTTGTATTATTCTGGTACAGTTCAAATATACTAAGTTACTAACTATAAAAAATACTAAATAACAGACTAAAAATCTATTTAAATCCGAACTTGGGAAAAGGGTCATTTCCAAAATGGTTGCTTTATCTCAATTACTAATCAGCCTAGATGGGTGATTTGAGGTCAACTGATGGTCAGAACAAACAAGAAAATTATTTTACATGTTAACATTGAAATATTTTTGATGATGTGCTTTTTTCAGCCGCATTGCAGGTGTATATTAAAATCAATGCGTTTAAAAAAAGAGCAAATGCATTGCATGACTATGTGATCTGCGTGGATGGGGGAATATGGGAAATATCTTAAATGCTGTTTTCAATTGCAATGCGACCACTGTTCTTCTATACTGTATTTCACTGTTCTTACATACTTGGGCCTATAATCAAGTGATTGGGCTCTTTGGAAAGCTGTGGGTCTGTAGTTTTGCGTGGAATAACTCTATCTAGTACAGAGACAGCATAGCAGAGGCATGAATATAGTTTTTATTTTTCCCGGATATACCATCTTTTTTTTCTTTTTTTTAAGCAAATTTGGCTTTATATGCTGGCATTAGTAAACAGCAAACTGCACACCCAGAAGGGCATTTATTGCCGTGGGGGATTTCAATAATTCTAACCTCAATCTGTACTCCTCAAGTTCTATCAACATGTCACCTGCCTGACCAAAGGGGACAGAATCTTGGACAAGGTATACACTAACATCCACATATACCGTATATACCTGACTATAAGACGACCCTGAATATAAGACGAACCCCCCATTTTCCAGACTTATTTTTGGGACAAAAAGAGATTTTTGTGGAAAAATCTGGTTTTCAACAGAAAATAATTTTATTTGAAAATTGCTGTGATAATTCATTCTCTCTCTTCCAGCACGCGCGCACACCTCTCGCTCTCGCTCGGCAGAGAGGAGAAGCGTTTTAATTCAGTTAACGGCTCGATTATTAGGATTTTTGTGCAGATTAACATCTTGGAAGGGAGAGCTGGTTTTGTCTTAATGGGTCACGTTTCAGTCACTATTTCATATTAATTCCGTTGTTCTTTCTCCCTTTCCCCCCGTGATTTTGTCTATATCGCGAATATAAGACGACCCCCCCCCATTTTTCAGCCTATTTTTAGGACAAAAACTTCGTCTTATAGTCGGGTATATACGGTAATAAGCTGAAATCAGATTTTTTTTTTTTTTTTTTTTACAAAATTATGATTGAATGATTGCTGATTTATTTAATTATTAATTGTAGCGGATCAACTAATATATGTTAATTAAAACAATTAATCTCACCTCCTTTCAAGGAATGAATAATTTTTCTGCACTGAATGGGTGTGAGCAGATGTTTGATGTCATCTTCTTGAATTAACTGCAGATCATCTGGTCCTTCAACACCTACTTTCACCAACTCATTGACTAAAGTTTCAAGCTTTGCTTCATCTAGCTGTGGTAGCACGGCCTGTATTGCCTTCTCAATGGAGTCCATTACTCATTCTTCTGAAACACAGAATGATGCAGAGCAACAAGATTAAGACCAAATTGATTATATACAGAAAGAGGGTAATAATCTGCAAGCTTCTCTACAGTCAAACACTGATACTGTGCTTCTGAGTTGCTTTGTAAGCAATAAACACCAAGATCCACAACAGGCACAGACTGATAATGCTGGACAACAAAATGCACGTTTGCCTCATTTACCAGTATCAACAGTATTTTCCCAAGTAGATACCCTGTGTCATTTTGGTCCACTACAACAGTCATGCCTCTTTTGTACAGAGTGCCTTTGAAAGTGACAGAGGGTGTTTCAGTAGTGTGTTCTGGGCGGAGACCCTTGAGACTGACAGCTCTCTGAATGCCAATCTGGTACAGTTGGTCATCAAATTTACTTACTTGGCCCATTTGCAGAGTTGGAGGAAATAAGTTACCAGCATGTAAATATGCTTGTAGCAACTGGTGTCTTTCTGCTAAGGTACTGCAGAGGTTTTTAAAGTTATGCAGTTTCCTTGCACACTGCTTAAAATATGAGTGCTTGCTTTCAAAGCACAATGTCCACAACCTAATGAGGGGACCAAACTGAAGAATGAGTTCTGGGTAATGGACAAGATAGTGGTGTTTGGGTTTAAGTGTCTTTTCTGGGAATGTGGCAGTTCTTAGCTGGATGTATTCCTCAATGAGAATCTTAAGGTATGCTACTTGGTTGGTATGGATCTTGGGTGCACATATCAAATCCACAATTTCTCTGAGCTGCCACACCTCATCATCAAGTGGATTTTTGATTCTGTCTCCAACCAGAATAGGAAAGAGACGCAAGAGGCACCAGTTTTGAGCAGCATGCCCTCCCAGCTTCTCCGCGTTAGTTTTAACCTCACATGGCTTGTTATTTGCATCACTGCCTAGGTATGTGAACTGTGATATAGTCCGATTCAGTTGACCATAGGTGAAGTGTTTGCCCACTCTCACTAAGTGCTTAATGTACATAGCAAGATCAAATGAAACAACCCCTTCAAACAGGTCATGACCCAGGCATGGAGGGAGCCCTGGCTGGCAAACATGAAAATATTTCAACTGATTGAAAATTGAGTCAAACTTTACTCCACTGTTCATTTCCTGGTCTACCAGGTCTGCCACACTGTTTTTGTAACTCTCTATGGTTCTTTTAGGACCAGATTTGCAGGGATCTGTTTGAAAAGACACTCTGTCGATGACACAGTAGCGGCAAAAATGTGTGCTTTTACTGAAGTTTTCAGTAAACCCGCCAATACTGTGTGACCCCAGATTATCTCCAGTAATGGCAATCACAGAGCCTTTTATTTTCTCCTCAGCACCATATTCAATTCCATTTTCCTCCATTTCTTTTAAGTCACTGACTAAAGTGGAGAACACTTTTTCTTGTCCAAAATTTTTTAAATCCTCCTCTCTGCACAACATAACAAGTTGCATTGGATCAATGGAAGACCTGTTGTGTGGTGCAATCTCTGCAAGTGTCATGTACATGGCCAGTATTTTGTGTTTTTTTCTGCCTGAGCCCAGTGGGTTTGCAACTTCGAAAGAATCCTGATACAAGATGAGAGACAATGAAGATGGTGAATCTCGTAAAAGTATATTCTCTTTAAAGTTTCTACCATCTCTCACATCTTCCAGAACATCAGGACTTGTTTCTGTGTCAGCTTTAGCTTGGGCATACTGCTCTTTAACAGAGTTCTGAGAGAGGAGTGATTTTATTGTATCCTTGATGGGCACGTACTGGTAGAACCTCTCTTTGCCTTTAGCATCAATGCCCAAGTAAGTCTTGACTGGCTCAACATAGCTAAATCTGCTCTTAAAGAAGGTTTTACGGGTTTGATCTGTTCTAAACACTCCTTCGTTGCACATTTTCAGAAGGTCATCTTTTGAGAGATTATCAAGGAGCCTCTTAATATCACTTTCAGGCACATTCAGATTTGTTAACTCTTCATGCATCCTAGACAATAGATGAGTCAAACCAGTGCTGTGTACCTCTTGCATTTCCTCTATTAAGGTCTGAATTGTACTGGCTGGTAACAGCATTTTAGCCTGCATTCGGAGATAAAACATGGCCAGATTGTTCATAAAATCATCTGTGTCCACTTCATCATTTGTGTTGTCATTATCATCGTCACAGGTTGTCTCAAAAGTGTGATCTAGTTCAGTGGTTCTCAACCCTGCCCCTGAAGGACCCCCAACACTGCACGTTTTCTTTGTCTCCCTTATCAAACACACCTGATTCAACTCATTAGCTCATTATCACATGGGTTAATGAGCTGATGAGTTGAATCAGGTGTGTTTGATTAGGGAGACAAATAAAATGTGCAGTGTTGGGGGTCCTTCAGGGGCAGGGTTGAGAACCACTGAATTCTAGTTCACTGTCTGATGACATGGGGGCACAGGTGATGTTAGTACTAGCACTGCTAGAACTTTGGCTAATACGTGGAGAACTAGATATACTCTTGTGTTTCCGATTCAAGTGCGAGGCAAAGGTTGAACGGACACGAAAATGTTTTGAACAATTAATATAAGGGCATGACACTTTTGTGCCATCTTTAATATGCCCATGAAGATGTTCATGTAAGCTTGGAAAATTTGCTGACACATAGTTACAACCTTCAACAGAGCAAGCCAAATCAACTCCATCAATTTTCCTTTTAAGTCCTGGTTTAGCTGTCTTCTTGTGAAAGCGGTACATGTGGCTTTGAACGGCACCACGCGTCACAAAAGTGGCAAAGCATTTTGCTACGCCACATGGAAATCTAAAGTTAGCTAGATTTCTGTGTATGCTCAAATGACGAACAAATGCAGTAATTGAAGCTGTGGTGAAATTACAGTGCTTGCACGAGTAATTCATTTTTATGACAAGCTAACTGATTAACGTTATACTCCTAGCGCTAGCTGTATACATGTGGCTTTCCACAGCCTGACATGGGTGTGGCACTGATTTTTTTTTTTTTTTTTTTTTTACTCTTAATAGTGATGGTAAATTTTCTTACTAATTTTCTGGAAGTCCCGAGAAGTTGGTGAAGGATCCGCGACTCCAAGATGGAAACTCCGGCAGAGGCCACGGGTGGGAAAAATACATTAACGTTAAAGGCTGTGAAAACGTCTTCGTCTGAGCTCTCACGGAAACGTTTTCGCTGAATTCCTCTCAGGCAAAAAGTAAAAGAAAATCAACACAAAGACGAAAACAAAATAAATACAACCACAAGACAAAGCCGTGTATAAAGAAACGTAAATTTGAATAATAGTCTGTTATTAACGGCTGTGAAAACGTCTCCGTCGGAGCTCTCACGGAAACGTTTTCGCTTAATTCCTCTCAGGCAAAAAGTAAAAGAAATCAACACAAAGACGAAAACAAAATAAATACAACCACAAGACAAAGCCGTGTGTAAAGAAACGTAAATATGAGAATTAACGGAGCTTTTCTGTCACTGACGACGAGTCATAAATTCAAGTGCTGCTTCTTTCGCGCTTTTTTGCTCACAGATTCTAGTCTAGAACATTCTAGAACTTTCTAGACTGGATAAACCCCGCCCACTCTGCCGGCGCTTTGATTTCGCCCTGCACCTCAGAAACAGCTCTGGAAACTTGCACGTTTATCTCTCCTGCTTCCGAAGAAAAAAATATATAACACTGATTTTTGTAAAATAAAAATCCCATGGTACGTATTTATGAGTTAACCAGACAGCCCCAATTTTGGCAAGTAATGCATGCACGTGACATAGCCTACCCAAAATAAAAGTCATTCTGATACATAACCTTAGAAAGCTTGTAGAAAGCACATCATCAAAGAGCTCAAAATTAATCAGATGTTATTAATATTGAGATATATAAGCTCAAAAATAAAAACAACAAATATTAAGAATATATTTATTAAATGTATAAAAATATTAATATTTTAATATTAATATACATAATTATGTGAATATACTATTGCAACTTATAACCAAATCTGAGGATGACATCTCAAAAAATTATGCGTTTATGAAGCCTATATTGTACCATGTCAGGGGAGACTTTGGAGAAGTTTAAGATAAGGCTTATCAAATATGTTATTGCCCTGTTAACACCCATTTACACCCAAACACCCATTTACAGTCACAAAACAAACAAACAAAAAATATTCTTGGAATCTTATGTGAATTCTTTAAAAATATATATTGTATGGAATAGAAAGCTCCTGCAGCAGGTCCATCAGAGTACAAGTTACATGACACATTTTAATTTATTAATATTACACTTTTACTTAAAGCTCACCATCGAGTATTTATATCATATTCCGGTAATGAATTCTGAACAACAATAATCTGGGGCCGTCCATGTGAAAGGGGTACAAAGAAAGATATGATAAAAAAAAAAGGAAAATTACAGTAGTTTACTTTACTATTTACAGTACTATAGTGGCTAAATTGTGATTTTTTTACAGTAATGATTTGACTACTGTGATTTCAACTGTAATGCTTGGACTACTGTGATTTTTACGGTCTTACTGTAAACTTTACAATATTCTACTGTAAAAATCTTATACAGTAATGTTACTGTGAAATCTACAGTAAATAACTGTAGATTTCACATCCATTTTTTACAGTGCACTGGAAACCCTAATAAGTTGAGACTACTCATATATGATTTGAGGAAAGTGATTCCCTCAGTTTAATTGAGTAATGGGAAAATTGAAAACTCAATTAATTGAGTTGACCTAATGTGGGCTTCTCACTGAATTAACAATGTTTAAGCTAACTTAAAAGGCAAATGGACTAAATTCAAATTTGCCAGTTTATAATTTGTTGTTTAATTGTATTAAATTATTTATAAATCATTAAACCAAGTTTTCCTTTTCACATCAACAGCTTTATAAGGGTTGCATTACATATCTTAAGAGCAGCGGGCAGTTTAACTGTTTAGGACAAACAAGTGACACATGAACATCCATCATAAAACAATCGTCAATCATCCAGGTAACAACACAGGATTAAGAATGAAAATTCTTATAAAAAAAATGAACAGGGTCACTTTAAAAATTTTATTCAGCTATAATTTTGACTAAATGCAAACATGTAGAGTTACTAGAACATTGAAACAAACAAAAGGAGTGAAATTTACACTGCACTTTAACAAATATGATATATTTTTAAGTACGTTGCTAAAACACACCTTTTCTGCCTTGCATGAATAAAAAGTCAGCTACAGTTCTTCCTTCAGTATATTGTATTTGAAGCCTCTGAGGACAGCTGAGAAAAAAGTGTCTGCAGTACGGTGTACATTTTAGGACATCCTCAGACCTCACATGACGAAAAGGTGTCATGCCTCAGACTAAAAGGCTTCAGTCATTGGACAAAACGGCATCGCACCTCAGACCGAAAGGGTTCAGGTGTCAAGAAAAACAATGTCAGGTGTCAGGTCTCGTACAGTTAGGCTTCGGACCAAATAGCCCTTACGAAAAAAAAGTATACTTCAAGTTAATTTTATGAAGTATACTTGAGTAATGTTCAAGTATATTTTTAAGTATACTTTATGTAAGTATACTAATGTCAATATGTACTAGTAGTAAACTTGTAAGTGTACTATTTTAATACCGCTTGGGACTAATGCTGCGTTCCAGTCCAAAATTGTCATGCCCTTCACTCGCTAACTTCCCTCCGTCTCGTTCACTCGGATGTACGTCATTGCTTACGTTGCACGAGTGCCCACTACTGGCGGAAACTGCAATGGGCTGAACTGGAACGTCCTAAGCCCTTGATCACTTGGAATCAGCTATGGAGTTGATTTATTATTTTAAAAAAAATTCCTTTAAGAATTTGTTTAATGCAGCACCCAAATGTTTATATGTGTGTATGGGTTGTTTAAAAAAAAAAAAAAAAATCTAATTAATATATCATAGAGTTGTCTGTTGTGGTGGTGATTAGACGAGATCTGTGGTGACGTCACAATCGTACTGCATTGTGGGACATATAGGTACCTGAAGTGTACATTTGAAGTAGACTCGCTCCCTCGGTCAAAATCGCGCATTATACCATATTTTCACCCAATCTTGGATTCAATCTTTTTGTCCACTTGTTCTCTTTCAATTAGGACTGGTTTTATATTTATATTTGCATCTGATTATTCATAGGCCTCATTTATTTGATAGTAGGCATTTTTCTCAATATTGCCAAAATTATTAACAAATAATGCTTTTTTCACTCAAAAACTGAGGTGCATAAGCTCGGATAAATGACTCCTACAATTAAACTGTTTGAAAATTGAATACAAAACCAGTCCTAATTGAAAGAAAACAAGTTGATAAAAAGATTGAATCCAATTTTTGGGGATAATATAGCATAACGAGGGATTTATAAGCTATTTTGTGTAGGCCTGTCATTTTTGACCGGGAACACCATAAGTGTAACAAGGTGAAAAAAACAACAACAAAAAAAGTAAAAAAAAAAAAAAAAAAAAAATTTTGGACAAGTTGTTATAGTCTCTGTGAACAAAGTCACTAAGTTTCAGTTCAATGCGATAACATTAACTAGTATTTTCAGGAAAAAGAAAATCTTCTCCAGTCAAAAATGACATGAACACCACATGAGGGTTAAGAAAGTCTTTATTAGAACCTTAAATCGTATACGGAGCGCGTAATGGAAGAAAACTTCAAAGTGCTTTTGCATGATGTACCAAATGGATCCGATTATTTCGTGTCGGGGAATGGACGGATTCTCCGGCGCGGTGACCGAGGAGCGGCGCGCGCGCCTCCGCCGCTGGAGTCTGCTGCTGCAGGTAACAGAGGAGGAGGTCAGGCATGGAGACGCTGAGGAGACGTAGCCAATTCAGTAAGAAATGATTAATCTTGTTTGTCGTTAGTGCACTGGAACGTAAATGGCTGGACAAAAGCAAACTGTTCACTTAGGGCTCAAATGCTGCAGTCTCTGAATCCCGATATTATTTCCCTTAATGAAACGCATTTGGTGGCTGATGATGTTGTCGAGCTAAGCGGCAGTTGGTTCGGGAACAACAGAAAAAGGCATATAAAAGCGCCAAAAGGCTCCGGTGGAGTTGGATTTTTGGTTAGAAGTGAACTTTTTGAACACTTTAAAATCAAGGTGATGGATAAGTTGGTGGATGATATTATAGGAGTGCACTTTGAACACCGGAATACGAGCTATAACTTTGTGGTGTTCTCTTGCTATCTGTCCCCGGAGGGATCTGTTAGAGGGAGAGACTGTGAAGTGTTCTTTGTCCATTTATTGACTCAAATGTACAGCTTAGAGGTGGATGCGATTTACATCTGTGGCGACTTTAACTGTCGTATTGCTGATAAAGCGGACTGTATTGAGGGTTTGGACAATATTCCATCGAGAGTGGCGTTAGATCTAGTTTGTAATAGTCATGGTGACTCTTTTCTTGATTTTCTGAGAGACTCAAAGTGTTGTAGGCTATTTTGAACGGCAGGCTTAATGTAAATGATGATAATTTCACCTCTGTTTCAGTTCGAGGCAAAGCCGTTGTAGATTATGTTGTGACGCCTCATACCTGTTTAGAATTTTGTGTTGATGTTAAAGTGATTACTGCCACAGACCTCCTTAACAAAAATGCAGTAGCATGTTTGCCTCTTATTGGAGATAGATGTCGTTTACCAGACCATTCCTTAATTCACTTCATTTTTAAAGTGGATACCCAACTAACTAATGAAAATAACTATTGCATTTGCTGTGTACCTAAAAGGAGATATGGACCATTCCCTGAGACATTTTTAACATATACTAGCTGCCAAATGGCAGTGCAAGGGCTAGAAAATAAGTTAGGGCTGTGCCACAATACTCAGGAGGATGTTGATAAATGGTATGAGGATTTTTGTGAATTTATTAGAGGGGAAATAAACTCAAGTAAAAATAGCATATCTAATAAAAAACATTTTAAACGGGGTGTAAAGCCCTTTTGGAATGTCCATCTTCAAAAGTTATGGAATGAGCGAACAATAGCAGAGAGAGGGTTTCTTAAGTGTAAAGCGCCTTTAAATAAACAAGATCTGAGGGAAAATTATAAGCAGAAGCAGTCACTTTTTGATAAATATGTAAGATTTTATAAAAGAAGGTTTAATAGGGGTCAAGCATTAAAACTTGAGCATTTACAAACAAGTAATCCACAACAATTTTGGAAAGAGATTAATAAATTGGGTCCATATAGAATCAAGACCATTCCTATGGAAGTTGTTATGGAAAATGGTGTTGTGGAGATGAGAAAAGAGCGAGTGGTTAAAAAATGGGAACTGGATTTTTCAAACTTATATTCAGGTCTGACTAATATTGAAGATTTTGATCCTGCTTTCAGTGTTCTTTCAGTTCAAGTAAAAGAAAATCTTGAATTAATTATGGGTGATAACAGCCGATCAAATATTTATCTGAATTTTGATATTACCTTGGAAGAAGTGAGCGATGCCCTTAATAAGGCCAAGTTGAGGAAGGCTATGGGAGTGGAGGAAATTCCAAATCAGGTGTTAAAGTCCTCACATCTTAGGCATATGCTTCTTGGTTTATTTAAATTTTGTTTTGACAACGGAATTGTTCCTTCTACATGGTATAGATCAATCATTAAACCTATTCCTAAATCAGCGAAAGATGACCCTCGCATACCTCTTAACTACAGAGGAATTAGTCTCCTAAGTACTGTTTATAAAATCTACTCTAGTATTTTAAATGCTAGATTAAGTAATTTTTTGGAAACAACAGAGTATCTAGTATATGAACAAAATGGATTTCGAAAACACCGGGCATGTATTGACCATATTTATATAATCTCAACAATTGTCAGAACTAGATTAACTGAAAACAAACCCACTTTTGTTTGTTTTGTGGATTTTAAAAAGGCTTTTGACTGGGTGAACAGGGATTTGTTAAGTTTGAAGCTTCTCCAGGCAGGGGTTGATGGGAAGTTTTACTGGGCATTACAGTCCCTGTATGCAGACTGTGTGGGATGTGTTCAGGTGAATGATGAGCAGACTGAGTGGTTTCGTATTCCCTTTGGTGTAAAACGGGGATATTTTGTCCCCAAGCTTGTTCTCTCTGTTCATAAATGATTTGGCTCTTGAAATTAAACATCTAAACTTAGGGGTGCGCCTAGACAGTGTCATTGTTGGCATTCTGCTCTATGCTGATGATGTAGCGTTACTGGCTGAAAATGAAGAGGATCTACAGAAAATGTTACATGTTTTACAAAATTGGTGCTGTAGATGGAGACTTGTTATAAATCAAGCAAAAACGCAAATTATGCACTTCAGGAAGGGTGTTACTGTACGAAGTACAAAAGTTTTTATTTTTGGTAATACCGTTCTTGAGTATGCAACCCAGTGTAAGTATTTAGGATTTGTATTTGATGAATTTATGTTGTTTGACAGAGGAGCCCTGGGTTCTGTGATAAACAAGTTAAAAATCTGTAAAGATCTTGGTTATGGTACTTTCTCCCAGTTGTATACTGCCTGTGTTAAACTATGCTGCTGGTGTGTGGGGGGCCGTGCAGAGCCCAGCCTTGGACGCTGTAGAAAATCGTGCAATCCGCTGTTTTTTGGGGGTTCATAAGTTTGTCCCAGTGCTGGCAGCGCTGGGTGATATGGGCTGGGTTCCTGGTTCAGTCCAAAGGAAATGTGAAATGGTTAGACTGTGGAATCGACTTGTTAATCTGCCTGAAAATAGAGTAACAAAAAAAGTTTTTCTCTGGAGTAAGAGTAAGTCCCCCTGGGCTGTAGAGCTTCAGACTGTTTTTGCAGATGTACAACTCCAGTACGTATTCTGTAATTATTTGCCTTGTAGCGTCAATAACATCAGATCAAATTTGATGTCAAATTTTAAACATAAATGGCTGATTGGGATTATGGCGAAGCCAAAGCTAAGGACTTACTTCCAAATTAAAGATGTATATGAAACAGAGTTGTATGTAAAGGCAAACTTGACAAGGAACCAACGATCTTTGTTGGCTCAGCTGCGAACTGGCATCCTTCCCTTGGCCTTAGAAACTGGCAGGTTCACTCAAACTCCTGAAGAGGACAGACTCTGTAGACTGTGTGAGTTAGGAGAGGTTGAAAATGAAACTCATTTTGTGTTATATTGTCCACGTTACGATGATTTTAGAAATGTATTATTTGGTGAATTGTTTGTTAAAAAGCCTGAAATGTTCTGGATTAGTGATGACGACAAGATGAAATGGTTGTTTAATTTTAATGTGTTTAGATTGGCTACTTTTGTTTGTAAAGCCTGGATGCGGCGGCAGACTTGTTTATTTAAATAAGTTCATGCTGTGCCTACTGTCTTACAACTGGTTTTTCTCTATTTTTTTGTTGGTGATATTGGTGTCTTACAAGCCCATTAGGGCTGGGCATACAGTAGTATGCAAGACACAATAATAAAAACTATTCATTCATTCATTCATTCATATATACAATTTTTGCACTTGCATAGCCTATACTACTATGTTCAAATGTTATTTTTTATACTTGAAAAATACCTTTAACTCTACTTTAATTTTAAAAACCTTTTATTAGCTTCATGCATCCTTTTTTATCAACACTTGAATGTCGGTAAGTTTCATAAAGAAAGGCAACATTTTAAACAAAATAGTTGAGAAAATCACATTTTTGTCAAAGACTAAGTTATGCCTTGATCAGATTCAGAACGATGATCAAACACAGATGGAGTAAATCGAGTCCGACACCCCCACAGCTTCAGTCGTTTTCTCTTAATGGGTTACGCTTCATTTGGAAACCATAAGCAGTTTTGATTTACAAGCTGTTTAATGTTTGATGATCACATTATTTTACATTTGAGTGAGCAATCTCCTATCGCTTGTTTCAGCTTCTTCTTCTCCTGTGTTTTGATCTGGAGATTCTGTACTAGAAGATGTGTCATAGCGCCCCCTACCGTATACCAGTGAAAACATGGATAGCTGGAAAATTCAGTCAATGGTGGGAAAAAGTTGAATTAAAGTAAATTCCTATGTACACCAGTGGACTAGCCTACACAAAAATTCAGATACGCAGAATTAGAACCATATCTGTTTTATATCAATATTTTAATCAATATTTTCAAACAAAGTTTCATAAGACTGTATATGAAAAACGATGTAAAAAAAGTATATTTAATAGGTTACTCGATCAAAAGAGTTAACACAACTACAAGCCAAGTATACTTTGAATAATTAAACTTTTAAGTATATCTCGATCAAAAGATTGAGTACAAGTATAGGCCAAGTACACTTAAGTGTAATTAAGTATATTTTTGAGAAGTATATAAAATGTAGACTAAAAGTATGCTTTCTTCTTTTTAGTTGAAAAGAAGTATACTAATAGAACACTCGAATAAACTTATTTTCCATGATTATTTTATTTACTCTATAAGCTATTCCACCCGAAAGTTTGTTACTATATAAAGCTGAACATGTTAGTTTATACGACAGTGTGTAATATTATGTTTTTTTAAAAGTATTTAATAAGCTACTCAATCAAAATAGTAAACACAAGTACAAGCAAAGAATACTTAGAATACTTAATTATACTTTTAAGTATATCTCGATCAACTAGTAGAGGCCAAATATACTTAGACTTTTCTGTCAGTATAAGTCAAGTATACTTAAGTGGAATTTGAAGTATATTTCTGAGAAGTACATAAAGTATATTTCTGAGAAGTATATAAAAAGTAGACTGAAAGTATACTTTATGATGTTTTATTAACAAAGTTCGGGAGGAGCAGGTTCAGATAATTAACCAAATTATGCACAGCTGGAGATTAATCAGTAATCAACTCAATGACAGAGTATACATTCACAGCAGAACTATCTCTGTTCATTGAAAGTTTGTCAGCATCCCTCCTCCACCCCATCTCCTCACTTCCAGTTCCATACACTTACCAACTGGGGGAAGTACTCTGGGTTCGGGCCTAACTCAGAGCTCGGAGCCCTCTCCCCGGACAGCACGCCAAATACGCATAAACGTTTATTGTACTATTATATGTAGATGTGAACTCATGAATTTATTTTTAGTTTAAAAAAAGTATACTAATAGCACACTTGAATAAACTTATTTTTCGTAAGGGAGCCTCAGACTAAATGGCATCAAACAAAAAGATCGATCTTCATGTATGATTTCATGCAGTACATTACTTAATCTTGCGGCCAAACATTTGGAAATGATTTTATAATGCGAACACAAAACTGCCACAGGCCTCCAGTTCTTTGAGAGTGTTAGATCTCCCTTCTTAGGGAGTAGTGTGAGCACTGCACGCTGAAAGCTCTTCGGAAGAATTCTTTCAGTGACACTTTTTTGCAGAACTTCAAAGTTATCATGACCAAGAACATGCCAGAAAGCCTTAAAAAAATCAGCAGACAGTCCATCTATCCCGGGTGCACGACCTACAGAGAGCCCCATAACAGCAGCCGTGACTTCTTCATTGGTGAGTTCGGTCTCTAAAAAAAAAGTGTGCTTTGGGGTTAAAACCGGAAGGTTAAAAAGCAGTTCTTTTCTACATTGTTCAGGTGTATAAACTTGAATAGAAGTCCACAGCAATTTTTCGCATCTCTGTTTGATCAGAAATATCTTGACCATTACAGTCTTTTAAACAGTACATCAATTTTTCTTGTCCTTTTTTACGCTCTAGATAAAAAAAAAAAAGAAGTAGGAGCGTCCATATCTCTTGTTGTTACAAAACAACTCCTTACAAGAGCACCCTTCACTCTTTCATTTAAAATTGAGCTTAGCAGGTTATTCTTTTCAGGCCACATATCTTTCAGGTTTACAGAGTCATTTGTCATCATACTTTGCTCGATACCAATCATTTCTTTTTCAAGACATTCCAAAGACTTTTTTATACAAAATGAAGAATGTGATAAATATTGTTGACAAAAATTCCCGATTTCCCACCATTGAATGCAATTTTCATAACAATTCTTCTCACTCTTCCAAGACTCCCAAAATGACTTAAAATTGTCCAAAAAAAAATGTATCTTCTAATAATTTGTTATTAAAATGGCAATAATGACTTTGTACTAATGAAGTACACTCAATAGTGACAAATTTATGATCAGACATTGAAGTGGGAAAAATAGTTGAATTTGTAACTCTATTCCTCATGTTACGTGACGTGTAGAGTCTATCCAACCGTGCAGCAGAAACCGTCTCATTACTAATCTTCACCCATGTATACTGACGCGTAAACAGATTATACTCTCTCCATACATCAGATAGGTTTAGATTTTTAATCACATTGGCTAAGCACAATGCACTCCTTACATGAGGTTCCTCACCATTCCTATCCTTTGTAAAATCCAATGTACAATTGAAATCTCCCCCTAAGATAATGAGATCTCTTAATTGTCTTAAAAAAAAAACTTCTAATTTAGTGAACAAATGTATTCTCTCTGCACCTTTGTTTGGAGCATAAATATTCACAAAAAGAAAAATAAGATTACTCATTTCTGCCCTCACAATCAGCAATCTCCCTGGAACAACTTCATTTTTTGACAAGATTTTCACTTTAACTATAGGGGGAAAAAGTACTGCCACTCCAGCACTCAATTTGGACCCATGACTAAGAACTTTCTATCCTTCCCCTCATAGGCCCCATTCAGCCTCATTACTTTGATCACTGTGAGTCTCCTGTAACAAGACCACACCTATATCTTTCAAATGTATAATCTCTGAAAGTAACCTATTCTTTCTCCCATCTCTCATCCCATTAACATTTAGAGATCCCACCAGCAAGACTTCCATGAGAAAGAGGGAGAGAAAGAAAGAAAAAGTACAGAGAAAAAAAGATTTAGCAGTCCTCATTATTACTGCGTTTTGCCTTTCCCCTCGTTATACGTTCCTTCCCTTTTTGTTTTCCTTGTCTAATAACAGTTATGTGCTTTTTTAACCGAAACCTCTTTTGCTGTGAAAGTTCTTCAATGCTATTTGTTTTCCTTGCCCATACAACAGAGGCAATAAACTTTTCAAGATCTGGGAAAAAAATCACTGACTTCTACACCTGCTTTTCCTTTTGTTTCATCTAAAAAAGAATTGATCTGTTCAAGAGTATACATATCTTTTTCAGCCACTCTTGCCATATCAGATGTATCGGACCACTGCTCTTCATTTCTCAAACTAGCATCAGTAGCCTATTGGGACATTTCATCTAACTCATCAGTCATATTTTCTTCAGAAACTCCTACTGGTATTTCTTTGAGTTCGCACAATTCTTCATCACCTCCGTGACCTTCACTGTCATCAGTTACATCAGTTATATTCTCAGCAACGCAAACGGAGCCCCCCTAGTCCCACTTTGTCCACAAAAAAAAAAAATTATAACTATCTTGTGGCCTCAAGATAGTAACTCGTGGCCTCAAGATAGTAACTCGTGGCCACAAGATAGTAACTCGTGGCCTCAAGATAGTAACTCGTGGCCTCAAGATAGTATCTCGTGGGCTCAAGATAGTAACTTGTGGGCTCAAGATAGTAACTCGTGGCCTCAAGATAGTATCTCGTGGGCTCAAGATAGTAACTCGTGGCTTCAAGATACTATCTCGTGGGCTCAAGATACTATCTCGTGGCCTCAAGGAAGTAACTTGTGGCCTCAAGATACTATCTCGTGGCCTTAAGATAGTAACTCGTGGCCTCAAGATACTATCTTGTGGGCTCAAGATAGTAACTCGTGGGCTCAAGATAGTAACTCGTGGGCTCAAGATAGTTACTCGAGATACTATCTTGAGGCCACGAATTACTATCTTGAGGCCACGAGGCCTCATAGTTTGTCAAAACTATACACGACTTCATAAAAACAATATTTTGTTACCATACGAAACACACATTTCATATGACTTCAGTCTTTTTGAACCAGTTACACACTGCTGTTGCTAACCTAAAACAATTTTAGCAAGTCTAATTCCCAGTGTTTACAGTACTGTAAATGAAGTACACAGAGAAAGTGCAACTATACAATAGTTCACCAAACACTACACAAGACCAATGCTGCAGACTGAGGAAAATATAATTTATTTCTCTCCATATTCCCAAATCAGTCAACGTGTCAACATGGAGAATCACAACAAAACATGTCCCAGTTTTCATGCTACTACAGTAGTGTGCATAACACTGTTGTAAAATGTAAGACAAACGTAATATACTGTATCCAGTACAGGTTACAATTACAGTAAATAACAACAACAATAAAAATAAAATAAAATTTTTTTTTTTTTTAAAAGACAATATTGTACAGAAAATACTAAAGTAAACATACTATACATTATCTCTTCACCTAGCTGGATCTGGCCAGATAATTTCATCAACATCACAAGCAATATCCTCATTAGCAAGACAACGCGGGAAGAACCGTCTTGAATGTCGAATCCATCCTTGCACAGCTGCGGCGTCGACTTGGTCCTGAATGGCCTGAATGACTGAAAACCTGAGCCTGGGGCTGGAGATCGTAAACCTTCCCATGCAGAGAAAAACTCTTTGATAGGGTTTAGAAACGGAGAGTATGGTGGAAAGTATAGTACTGTCAACTGTGGATGGTGTTGAAACCAGTTCTGGACCAAAGCAGAGCGGTGAAATGACACATTGTCCCAGATGACAGTGTGTTGCATCTGGTGCATTTCATTACCTGCTGTGACGATGTGGTGCAATCGGTCCAAAAATGCGAGAATGTGAGGTGTGTTGTAAGGGCCCATTTTGGCATGATGGAGGAGAACCCCATGCTGTGAAATGGCAGCGCAAAGGGTGATGTTACCCCCACGTTGCCCTGGGACATTGATTATAGCCCTGTGGCCAATGATATTTCTGCCTCTCCCTCTTGCTTTTGTGAGGTTGAACCCTGCCTCATCAGTATATATGAATTCATGCAGGATTTCCTCAGCATCCATCTGCAAAACTCGCTGAAATACAGTGAAAGACAAGATTGTGTAGTTCAGGATAGGTCTAGTATACTGTACAGTCAATGTAAAAAAAGTCATGCGTGCAGTATGCAACATCACAGTGCTAAAGTGAACAACACAAACCTCCACATACTCATGCCGCAGCCGTTTGACCCTCTCTAAATTCCGCTCAAAAGGCACTCGATAAAGTTGTTTCATTTGAACCTGATGTATTTTCAGGATGCGTGCCAGTGTTGACAGAGACCTGATGGACATTATTGAAAATGGCATGGTCACCGATAATGTTTGCTTGTAGTTCTCTGAGCCTGATAGCATTATTGGCAAAAACCATGTTTATTATCTCTCTCTCTTGTTCTTGCGTGAATATGGGCCCCCTTCCTCCTTGTCGTTCCCGACCCTCAATCCTATGTAGAGAATAATACATGTAACTTACTGTACAATGTCACAGGAAGGGGTATCACAAGTGCTGATATGGTGCATACAATAAGCGGCTGATTACTGTAACTGTAGACAGATCTTCTTTTACCTGTTTTCCTGTCGAAAAGTCCTTATGACAGATGCCACTGTATATCTGCTAAGATTTGGCTGAACTCTCAGTCCAGCCTCCCTCACTCAATCCGTGGTTCACAACATGGTCCACTAGTGTTGCACGAATGTCATTTGATAAGTTTGGTCCTCTTCTTCTTTGTGCACGTTCTCCTCCTGCTTCAGGTCTTCCTCGACCTCTGGCTCGGCCTCTGCCTCTTCCTCTACCTCCTTCTCTCTGTACTCCTCCTCTCACCCTAACTCTTCTTCTGACTCCTTCCATTTTGGTTGAAGGCAGGTGAACCTACATGCTGCATTTTTATAGTGCTTAAACCTGATTGGTGTGTCTACAATTTAGCAATCGTGTGTTTGTGCACCTGATGGCTGTGTTTAACAGATTGGCTCATAGGTGTGGTAATTTGACAGTCAGTGCTTTGGAATTGCAAGGAAGTGACATCATGATATACTTCTGTCTGATGTAAGTGTGTTTAGTGTTTTGCAAATCACTGTGTGTAATGTTTTGCAAATAGTGTGAAGCTGACAATGCAGCTCAATGTCTATTACAGTATGCAACATACATAGAGTGGTGCAGATACAGTGAAATTCAACAATAAGCTTAAGGAAAAGTTTATTTCCATTACACTGTAAAGAGATTGTGCAGTAGATGAAAAGCACTAGAAAAGAAAAGTTACCAAAGAATTGAACATGAACATGGAATTGCAACTCAATACAGTATACTGTCAATTACAGTCCTCTACCAAATTGCATTGCAGTACGGATAATGACCATATTTGCCATATTATAACAGTTTTTGTTTTGTCTTCTGACTAAGACTTTCTCTCCCTCCCCTAGACAGTCGTCTCTCAGTTCTGTAAAAATACTAAACGTAAGAAAGTACTTGGCTACAAATCAATTTGATAATTATGAGTTTGAGGGTGTACAACATGTGCTAGATTATTTACTGTACATAGAATAGTGAAAGTTCCCTCATCTAAAGTACTGCTACTGTAATTACTGTATGTGTAAAAACCCTGTAGATGATCCTGTAGACCAACTTCCCTCATGGTCATTCCTGCACAAGAACATGGTCAACTAGTGCTTTGTATTTCATCAGGAACAAAATGTCCTATAACGTCCTATAACTGAATCAGTTATAGTGTGTTAGCAATCAAGAAACCGTACTCGGTTACTAACGTAACCTCGGTTCCCTGAGAGTAGGGAACGAGTATTGCGTAGCTAATACGCAGTTGGGAAACTCCTTTCCTCGAGAAATATTGAAGCCTATATTTAAAACACAGTGCAGCTGCACAGTGAACACAGCAGAGCGTCTAGCTCGCCCATTGGCTGTGCTGCAGCAACTGCACACCCTATGGCGAAGCGCCTCTGACGCACGAACCAATCAGGCGACTGTGCGCCAGAGCACGTCTCGGTCTCCTCTGAAGCCTTCACCGTGGAAACAAGCCTTTACAGCAAGAACGAGCCTTGTACACAGCGGACTGCGCCTTCTTCACTCACCTAGAAGCCACTTCTCTCCTGTAGCCGTTCTCCTGTGGCCATCCGGCAAACTACGCATATCCGCTGCGACACTCAGTCTAAAAGAGCAATTTCGCGAGCATTGTTCCAAATGCCTTGCTCTTCATGCACCTCGTGCGGATCCCTTCTGCACGAGGCAGACGGGCACATGGAGTGCGTCACATGCCTGGGAACGCCGATGCTGAAGTTGCACTCTCTGCCGGAGGCTGCTCTCATTGCGAGAGTCTGCCTATTTCGGTGCTGCGGACGCGGTAATCTCTCTGTAAAGGCGGCAACACCGCTTCTCCTGCTCTTCCCTTCCCCGCTCTACTTCAGTCATGGAAGAAGAAGCGCCGCAGGTTCACGATGAGCTCACAAAGTCATGGCGCGCCCCCCTATTCAGCACGCACGAGCACTTCCACTTCTGCTACGCTCTCATCTGTTGACGGCGCAGCGGATAAAGGATATGAGAAGCTGCCGCCTCTCGAGGAAGCTGTTGCCGCTCACCTCTGCCCGCCCACTGCTGCTGGTTAGAGATCTAGAGCGGTTCACTCCTCAAAGCCCTGCCGTAACACTTAAGCCCATGCCGGACGCGCTTTTTCGGCTGTTGCAGGATCTTCCAGGCAAAACTTTTCCAAACCATGGAAGAGTCTGGCCCGGACCCTGAGGCATTTTGCGACCTACGCAGCGCCACAGACCTACCACTGCACGCTACGAAGGCTACCGCTCAGGTGATCGGCAGAAGCATGGCTAACATCGTCGTGCTCGAGTTCCACCTCTGGCTGAACCTCACTGACATCAAGGAGGCGGACAGGATAGCTTTCCTCGACTCTCCTGTCTCCAGCACCGGTCTCTTTGGCCCAGCGGTGAAGGGGTTTTCGGAGAGATTCACCGAAGCGCAGAAGTCATACCAGGCTATGCGACACTTCTTGCCAAAGCGCTCCAGCTCCGCTTCGAGTCTGCCCAAGACTACGGCGCCTTCTCAGCCAGCAAAGCCAGCGCCTCGGGTCTCTCAGCCCCGCCCTGCGGCTGATACCCATCGTCGCTCGCGGCCAGCTAAGCGCTACCTGCTGTCTCGGCGCCAGGGCCCCCGACCCAGCATTGTGTTGGACCCTGAGCCTCCGAAGACCTCCTAGCGGCAGGAGGAAAGAGAGGGTCTGAGTCTCGCGCTAGCCGGCTGTGCAGCTGCACTGCGTTTTAAATATAGGCTTCAATATTTCTCGAGGAAAGGAGCTTCCCCACTGCGTATTAGCTACGCAATACGAAGTGACCGTTCTCGAAAGGGAAACTGTAAACTTAAAGTATCATTTACTCACAGTTATACCCATATTCATGACATTTAGTTTACTTCTGCTCTGAAAATTTACGTCTATTTGTGGGCTAAACATGCTATTTGTTTGTTTTTTTCGTTTTCTGCTCAGTGTGGTATCCTGTCTAATATGTGTGGTATCTAAGTTTTAAACTAGATGGTTATCTTACCTAGAATTAAGGTACAGTCGTATTTGCATGTAAGGTCTAGACATGATGGATTTTGTCCATTTCTGCAATAGGGCTGGTTCACACAGAAAGCATTTTTCCTTTGAAAAACTCGAGACGCGCAGTGGAATGGGGAGAAAGCGCAAGGTCTCGAGATGCGTCTTTTAAAAGTTTAACTTATTTTAACGCGAGTGCCTCGTTTTTAGAACGTAGTGTCATGCGCGAGAACGATTATTTATTTTTGCTAATTGTTATTTTATTTTAGTTCGTTTTTCAGTAACTGTTGTTACAGTAGTTTAGTTTAGTTTTAGTTTTAGTTTTATTTCAGTTTACTGTAAGAAAAAAAATTATGTGGACGTCGAAGATCTCTAAAATGAAGTTTATTACAGCATAGCAGTGGCAAGGTACACAAAGCACCCTGGCTTCACCACACTGCTTCGGGCTGATTCAGTTCCGTTAGAATCTTAAACAAAATCGTACGGAATAGGCTTAACAACTCCTCCTGCTAATACTGAATAAACCAAATTCTCTTCTGTCCTCAATTTTCCTTTCTAGATTTTTTTAAACGAGGGGGTTCCCTGATAAAAAAACAGCATAAATGAAAGAAAACAGCTTTTTCTTACCTTTCCCCACTTTTTTTGTTGGAAATTCCTCGCTGAGTGGCTCGCCAATGTAAGAAAAAATGATGTGGACATCGAAGATCTCAAAAATGAAGTTTATTACAGCATAGCAGTGGCAAGGTACACGAAGCACCTTGGGTTCACCGGCGTCAGAATGAACCCAGAAAATCCAAATCTTAAACCTTTTATCCTGTTACAGTTAACAACTCTTAATGTAAATTAAGTTGCCCTTGTTGTAACAGCTGTGGTCTGTATGTTAATGAAGTTGAGACGCCCCATTGTCTGAGAAGGTTCTCTGTGTCCCACACCCAGTCCCATTCTACAATTGACTACCATTTGCTCAGGATGTGATCAACCCAAATGGTCAAGAAACAATACAACTTGACTGCTTTAAGCTCTATGATAATTAAGCCATTTTGGGGATGAGCTCATTCTAAAATATATTTAGGAGTATAATCTGGGTCGAGGCAGACTACAATTTCTTACAGTCCCCCCTTTGATGCTCTTGGCCCAAAAGAAGCATCTCATCCACTCCCTTCTCACAGATTACACCTCCCTTCCCTAGTGGGCAGGTGCCCAGTGGCGGTGAAGCCCTGGCTTAGGTTGTCCCACTCCAATCTTACCCGTCTTTGGGTCGACACCTCATGCACACTGGTTACAGCTCCATCCAATTGGGCAGAATTATCAAAGAGACTCTTCTAAAATTTGGCAATATGATGTACAAACATTTTCTTGGGTGTGGGTGAGAAGACATTCAAGAACCATCACACAGCCAGTAGGAGTGTCTCAAAGCGATCCTTAAGTTATCTGCAATTCAACGTTTAAACATAGAACACATAACATAATGCACTGGCAAATAATAAGAAAGATACATACACATACAGCCGTTTCAAAGGTTGCATTACACATTAAACCAGAATAGGCAATATCTAAGTCTCTATCATGCATTTGTTTTGCCAAAATCTTGTCTTTTTCTTCAAGGCCTTGTTAGACTTTCACAATGTGTATCAGTAATGTTAGCATATAATTTATTTTTGATCACGCAAAAAAATCACCAATCAATAGACAATATAATGTGAGTGTGTGTGTGTGTACGTGCTTTTTTATTTTGTCATGTGTATTGTGTCTATTTTCTTAGTGTGTGCATCCAATAGACAATAATATATATAATGCAAATGAGTATGCATATTGTCTCTTCATGTGCAGTAAGTCTGGGTCTTTGTGCATTTCTTAGTGTGGGTATGTCCTCTGCCCACTTGTTTTCTATCTAGGTGGAAAGACTGCTGTCCGTAGTCTCTGAAATAGTTTGATCTCTTCTTGTTTCTCTTCTCATTGTCAATTCTTTTCCACTTGGACCATAAGTCCTTCTAGAAAAAGCATTCACTAGTGTTGTTCGAGTCTGTGCCTCTCCATCAGTTCCATCCCTCCCATGGTGGATCTCAGGGTTTCTAGGTCTTTTAGGCCTGGAGTTCTAGATCTTGCAGGTCTGGAAATCTCTATTCTTTTCTTTTTTTTGAGAAAATCCCCTGGCTCCACTTCCTTCTCGTCCTTCAAACGACCAGATCATCTTTCTCCAGGAGGTTACACATTTCAGACAAACATCTCGATGCTTATATCTGAAACTATAATCAAAAGAAGAGGTTGCCCCCATTTCCCCCACAAGCATCTTTTCACATTCAAACACCAAAGTCACAGAAGTTTCATCTCAAAACATCAAACATCGGTAATGTTTTTAAAAATTATTTCTAAACATAATGTCACTAAAACATTTATTATAAATTACAACTACATATCAATGCTAATAAAACATGTTTCATAAAGCATAAAGAATCACCCCCCTTTTGATAGTAAACCCTTTTCTACAATGTGTTACTATCATAAAACTAATTCTAATTTGCATCAGCATTTGCTTGTGACTGAGGTAACAGTCATGTTGCTCGTGCAGTGATATGTTTGACAAGGTGTGAATGACTTCTTTATTTCCTTCCAACAGTGCCAACTGGGTTTCTAAATTGCCTATTTTCTTAAGCAAACCAAGATAGCCCATCTTTCTTTTGTGTGAAAAGTGACACTGTCTTGCCTTGTGTCCCATCTTTCCACAAGCAAAACAAACAACTTCCTGATCTTCCTTTCTTTTCTCCAAAACAGTGCCTTGCAATGTGACCATCCTTTCCACATGCATGACAGACAAAGTTTTGAAGAGGTCTCTCATTGTCTTGACAATGTCTAGCAATGTGACCAGCTTTTACACATGCATAGCAAAGAATAACACCTTCTGAATTTATTCTTGCAAATCTCCTTTGTCTATGATGGAAACCATTAGACAATGTAGTTGAACATTCTCTCTCACCAAAGGCAGCAACTGGATGTCTAGATTTGGCAGCTTTCATTTGACTATTTGCATTAGCATTATTGTTGTAAAACTGTGTCATTTTAGCAATAATGTCATTATATTCAGAGAGTGGTGTCACTAGCATTGTCACAGCAGACCGGGTGAGTGGGTCACATTTGTTAATCAAGGCAGACTTGAAACTGACATCATTCTCAGTAATATCAGGATTGCCACTGAAAGTCTTAAATGTCTCCAATAATCGTTCTGAAAATGCTGCTGGGTGCTCCTCTTTCCTCATGTGCATCTCAGATATTTTATCCCAGTTAACTGACATCACACCTAAGACTTCAAGCAGTGCCTGTTTCCTCTCTGAATTATTAGCATTTCTGTCCTTTACTTTCTTAGTTAAGGCTCCAGACAAAGTGTCAGGCAAGCACATTCTTAACAAAACACATGCATCACCATCTGTTAAATTGTAAACTTCAGCGTGTTCCTCCAAGTTTTTCAGAAAATCGAATAGATCTTGTTTGGCAGGATCAAATTTACCAATATTCTTGATCACAGTTTCTAGTTCAGGCGTGCCGTGTGGGCGGAGCTAAAGAATCACGAGCAACAAACAGACACCTACAGTGGCCAGCTAAACAAATGCTAAACATCGCATGCTCCATAGATACATTAACTATACGTGATCATGTTGTTTACTTGCTGTACTTACGCGCCGATAGCTAACAACACACAGACATTTGAAGCAGTTTTACTCACCGCCTGCGGTTCCAACGCACGACCGTGAACCTTTATCGTTGGGACTGCTCCATCCTTAAGCATTAGACGATCTGCAAATCCGGCGTCGAACTGGGCCTTGTTTATAAAACAATCATCGTCGAAATGCAGGGAACAAACAAGAACACTTGCACAACTCCGTTGATGCTCTGGAAAAACAAACTCCATCCACTGGTCCCTTAACCCTCTGGGGACCAAATAACGCGCCCGCGCGTTTTGCTCGTTTTTTTTTTTTAGCAATGAAAAATAAACACTTAATGCTCTGTTAATTTTGATCTTTCATTTTCGTGTAATACATCAATCGATCCTGTTCAGTTTCTATTTTTTTCTGTATACTCACAATAAAAATAAAGTGTTTTGCTTTTTGACAAATAAAGAAAAATTAACATGATGCGATTTCTGCCTTCTCTCTGTCAGTAAACTCCCATTTGAAACGCGTTCGAAAATGATCTATATCTCCGCGAAAATTCAGTCAAACAGGCAAACAGACCCACGGGCATAAAGCTTGAGATCGCATCTTTTAAATTAAGTAATTTATATAAAAAACAAATATTATCAGCTTCTGTAATCTGTAAAAAAAGAGAGCGACTCCAGTCGAGCTCATTACGAGCCATTCAAAAGTAGGCTAATTTGACCACTCCCCGGAGAGCGCGTGCTATTCAAATGCAAATTCTGAGAACCATTTCAGTCTGTGAAACGCCCCCACATCAGCTGTAAACAAAGCGCCGCGAGTGAGGCATAATATAGCCTACCTTATGGAGAAAAGATTCCTCAGAACAGTGCTGATATGAGGAGCAATATCTCCTGATATGAGGAGTAGATCCCGCTGAGGAGTGAGGTAGGCTGTTTTCTTTTCTCAAGTGTTGATGTGGAATAACGTTATGGAATAACGTTAGTGTAGGCCTATGTAAACCGCAAAAAGATGAATCGCATTTCTATAATATGACTCGCCTTTCTGTGAGATGAATGAAGGGTACATATTTGTAAAGACTGTTTAGCCTAAATATGAATTGCGCATCTGTGTGTGAAAGAATAAACTGCTTTGCTATAGCCTACTGAGATGAGTAAAAATCGACTGAAATATGTTGAAATAAAATATATTTGTATAAGCAACGTATTAAACAGTTTTTAGGCTACTGTAGAATATACTGCCACATCAAATAAGCTTTTGTTTAACAATTTCTGCTCATATCTAACGTTTTATATATATATATATATATATATATATATATATAAAATAGCCTACTATTTTTGTCAAAAATAAAGTCATAGACTAAGATGTTAGATGTTCCAATGTTGGCTATATTCAAACTAATGAATACATATGATAAAATGTAGGCCTATAATCTTTTTTTTTTTTTTTTTTACAAAGAAAGAGTACACTTGAAATATTGTTGAAATTGTAATTATTGTTGTAATTGCAACATTTTTAATAAAATAGCAAAACATATTTACAAGAGAGATGTAAGCGAAATCTTAAATGGTCAATGTAAGTCTAAATACATCTTTTGTCCTTGCATTGTGGCTCAGTCAGTGTCACACCTGGCTCATTAGGCAGAGTCATTATGCAGAGTGGGTGGGACATTGTAATCTAAGGTGTAAACTACTCCTCCTCATCGCATATTGGCTTTCCAAGCAAAACCTGTTTTACACCGTTTAAATCAATGTATTTTTTTTTTGTGAACGATAAAGCAATACTATTTTCACATCATTTTGAAGCTAGAACTCAAAGGGACAACATCCATTTGTCAAAAGTCTTGTGGACACATATTTAATATGTGTTTTGTGGTCTTAATTCAGCAACTTTCATTTTTATTTTTTCCAATAACCACGCATAAACATTATTCTCTAAAAAATACAAAAATCTACATTCACGTTGCTTGCATATTATGGTAGCCCTGTTTGTGCTATATAGAGTGAATTTACACCTTAGCCATTAACATGTTTATAAATAACTGAAAAAAGCACAAATGTCAAGGCATGTCAGAACATCTCAAGGACCCCAAAAACAGCTTGGTCCCCAGAGGGTTAACGCTGGGTTCTTTGGGAATCTGTGCAGGGTTGTCTTGCCCTGGCAACCAAAAACACACTTCTTTGGTGACATTGTTTATTTCTTTAAGTCCCGTGACTGCAGCGCAGCCGATGACTTCCCTAAAGCCGAGCACATCGCTTTAGGGAAGTGCTGAATGTTGTATTCGAAAGGAGATGCACATTGCTGGGTGTTAGATTTTTTAGAGTCACTTATTTGCTTTAAAAAGTCTTTTACAGTTTTTCTCGATTGTTTACACACATTTTCTGAAAGCATGCCTCATATTCTCAGAATTCTACACACAAATCAAAAAACACACACACAATGGGCAAAACCCCTCAATTCTCCTGCAAAATTAAACTTTACATTCAAAACAATGTTATTTCTTCTCAAAATGGTATTTTGTTTTCAAATGACACACACAAACCATCATATGAATAGACATTTATAAGAACTAGTCAGGGGGCCAATTCTGAAAAGGGCTTCCGTTAAGACTTTTACGGACATGTTTTGGTACAAGCTGTCACCCTATTTTTTTAGTTAGAAGACACCCATAGGTAAGATATTAGGGTGGTTGTCAAGCTGAATTTTTTTTTGTGTGACTTGTACAAGCAATTTCAGGCCAATTTTTTGGTTTCCTGCTCAACACAACATGCCAACAGTAAATGTTGAATATCTCCACAACCACAAGGACCATATTCATAAAAATGGTATCAAATGAAAGCCAACACTCATGGGATGTCTGCTGAAGTGTCAGAAAACATTTATTGTACAGTGTAAGAGACAACAGAACTAGAACATGAAAAAAACAATCTCCGCCTAAAGAGAACCAGTTTTCAAAGTGAATATCAGCTTGGAAACATAACCTAGTATCCCAAAACCTCTATCAATCAGTACCCATATCTATGGGAATGAGTCAAGCCAAGTTTAAAGCTTGTAGGGAGAGACAGTGCAATGCTGCACAAGTTATAATACTTTAATGTCAAGGCGGAAATTTAGAACTGTAGATGATGGTCTATGGTGCTTTTTGACTTAATTAGTGTACCAGGTTGTAACACAAATTATATTTAATTCACATATCACTATAGTTATTAATTCCATCCTAACAAAACTGCTCTCTCACTTCTTTAGGGTTAGGGGTTAGTAACTAGTTAGTAGTAATAACTATATAATAGTCATATGGCAAAGGTATGTTTTTCCCCATCAAAGCAGTGGCTCTCAGGTTGGCAGAGGTTGGCTCTCAGGTTGTCAGTCTCATCCCTTTGAGACTGAATGGATTGAATAAGCAAGGTCAAGCTAAGCGCAATGCAAATAATGGTGTGTGTCTATTATATTGCAAAAATATTGCACAATATTATACTACAATAATCTCCAGAAAGAGCACAAAGACACCACTTCCTGAAAAATCACTTAAATCAAAGGGCTTTATCTTGGCTGTATTTTCCATATTTGTCTTGACAAATGAAACATTTTTCCCAATCAATATCTCTTCCTATTTGTTTTTCTTTGGACGCTAGGCTTACAGCTCCCTCTGGATCCATGTTATCTCATCTGAAGGCAAAGACATTTTTCACTACACTAGTCTGATTGGTTTCTGAGTGGATCACTACAATGTCCTCTGACATAAGCTGAGGGCTTTGCTATCTAACACACTTATTAACACTTTTAGCTATAGCAGACTGTAAAATAGGCTGCTGTGTAGCAAATAAATTAAAAACATAATATTTCCATTACACATATGCACAAAACTTAATTTACCTATTAGTAAGTAAGCTAGTAATTATGAAAGTAAATTAGCCTAGCTATACACTCACCTAAAGGATTATTAGGAACACCTGTTCAATTTCTCATTAATGCAATTATCTAATCAACCAATCACATGGCAGTTGCTTCAATGCATTTAGGGGTGTGGTCCTGGTCAAGACAATCTCCTGAACTCCAAACTGAATGTCAGAATGGGAAAGAAAGGTGATTTAAGCAATTTTGAGTGTGGGATGGTTGTTGGTGCCAGACGGGCCGGTCTGAGTATTTCACAGTCTGCTCAGTTACTGGGTTTTTCACGCACAACCATTTCTAGGGTTTACAAAGAATGGTGTGAAAAGGGAAAAACATCCAGTATGTGGCAGTCCTGTGGGCGAAAATGCCTTGTTGATGCTAGAGGTCAGAGGAGAATGGGCCGACTGATTCAAGCTGATAGAAGAGCAACTTTGACTGAAATAACCACTCGTTACAACCGAGGTATGCAGCAAAGCATTTGTGAAGCCACAACACGCACAACCTTGAGGCGGATGGGCTACAACAGCAGAAGACCCTACCGGGTACCACTCATCTCCACTACAAATAGAAAAAAGAGGCTACAATTTGCACGAGCTAACCAAAATTGGACAGTTGAAGACAAGTCTCGATTTCTGTTGAGACATTCAGATGGTAGAGTCAGAATTTGGCGTAAACAGAATGAGAACATGGATCCATCATGCCTTGTTACCACTGTGTAGGCTGGTGGTGGTGGTGTAATGGTGTGAGGGATGTTTTCTTGGCACACTTTAGGCCCCTTAGTGCCAATCGGGCATCGTTTAAATGCCACGGCCTACCTGAGCATTGTTTCTGACCATGTCCATCCCTTTATGACCACCATGTACCCATCCTCTGATGGCTACTTCCAGCAGGATAATGCACCATGTCACAAAGCTCGAATCATTTCAAATTGGTTTCTTGAACATGACAATGAGTTCACTGTACTAAAATGGCCCCCACAGTCACCAGATCTCAACCCAATAGAGCATCTTTGAGATGTGGTGGAACGGGAGCTTCGTGCCCTGGATGTGCATCCCACAAATCTACATCAACTGCAAGATGCTATCCTATCAATATGGGCCAACATTTCTAAAGAATGCTTTCAGCACCTTGTTGAATTAATGCCACGTAGAATTAAGGCAGTTCTGAAGGTGAAAGGGGGTCAAACACAGTATTAGTATGGTGTTTCTAATAATCCTTTAGGTGAGTGTATGTCTGGTAAGTATATAGCTAGTTGGAAAACAGTTTAGCTTACCTGTTTCTGGCAACATTTGATGGTAGAATCTTGAGGTAAATGTTTGTGTAGACAAATAGATCAAGTTAATCTGTTGTGTGATTGTGTGATTCACTCCTTTATAAAGTTTTGTTCAGACTGTACTGTTGACACCTGCTGTGATCATCTTCTCTGGATCTGCTGCCTCAATCTGCTGCCAAATCACAGCTGTGCTGACACAACAGTGCCCCTTGTGGTGTGATACTCTTGTGGTATTTATTGATTATTATTTTTTAATGATCATGCTTGCACATAAGTTGGATTATATTGCACATTTGCCCAAAATTACAATAGGTAACATGGAAGAAAATGGAAGCACTTTGGGAAAAAAAATCCGCTTTTACCACTTTTAAGAATATAGTGTTAAAATGGACAAAAAAACATTTTCTAAGCTGACAACCTGGCTAGAATACATGTTGAGGGGTTAAATATTATTTATTTATTATTTATTAGTTATATAGGTTGTATACTTGTACCAAAAAGTGTCCAACAAAGTTTTAATATCAGTTTTGGCCCCCTGACTAAACCAGTTGAACACTGATGTGCTCAATGTGCTCAGTATTACACTTACTACAGACAGTACATACATAAGTGTGTTGTAAAATATTTGAGAATATTGTTTTATACTCAGAACACACAAATACACGGTAACACATATATTTAATTTTTCCCACAAAAACATTGTACACAGTGTACATCCCAACCAACACAAAGTTGTACATACAGTGGTCTACACACAAAACAACAGAATAATTGACTGTATACAGTTACAGTAAAAAAAAAAAAAATCCAATGTTGGCATCCATTGCTCCATTGAAGAGCTCACCTGTTGCCCTTTTCTTATATTCGAACACAGATCCAGATCCAGATCTTGGCTTTCCTGCTACCGCCCAGGCTTTAAATGCCTGCCGTGCCTCAATGTGTGCTTCTTCCACAAATGCATTCCATCCAGGTTTGCCAGCATAAGCATTATTCTTTGGTTTACATAGGGGCCTGCCTGACCTAATTATACTATTCAAAATAGTGTCATATAGGCTGAGCAGTTGTGCACCATGGTCTTGTTTGGAGCAGTTCACATCACGACACAATATGGTATCTTTTGGGAACTCAATGTCCTTCAGGTATTGCTCATTTATCTGCGTATATATATGAATTTCCTCCCAGGTAAGACTAGACCAATCAAGTTTCTCTCCATTTACCCAATTTACAGAGGCATTGCATGTAGCATATTTAGGAATGCCATCCAGATTACAGTAAACAATGAGAGGCATGTGATCAAATGTGGCCATATTATAATCTATCTTCATGTCACTAATACAAGTATGTCCATCTACAGTACTCAAGCAGTGATCAAGCCAAGATGTAGTGTGCCAGGCATCACTGACATATGTATAGCTTTCCACTGGCAAGATAACCTGACTGGACATAACTAAACCACTCTCATGACAGAACCATTTCAGATGTTTACCAAACGAGGATCTAGCATCAGAGATGTCAGCATTCATATCTCCAACTACCTGTATGCAAGTGCAGTCAGCATCTTGTATGAATGTCTGAATGCAAGCTAGACTATTTATATACTCATCTTCATTATCAGGACACTCATATGGCATATAAACATTCAAAACAATAAATTTAGAATCATTACAATGGACTTCAATCCCAATAGCCCAGCCACCCCGAGTCTTAGCACTTTAATCATACTGTCATAGTTTTTCCTCCAAAAGATGGCAACACCACCCAGTATCCTACCTTTAGCCAATTTAGAGTTAAAATCTGTGGTGGACTCCCCAACGCCATGAAAATCCTTATGTAATCCATTAAGTTTATCAAGGTCCTGTTTCGCTAAAAAGGTCTCTTGAATGCACAACAAGTCATACGTTTCAAAGAGTTTATCCACAATACAGCGTTGTGCTTTATCCCCGTCGCTGTGACCCACTTTCAGTCCGCGCACATTATAAGACACAACGGTCAAAGACATTAGCAATCATTTAGTCTTAGCTACTGCTCTCATCTGCCATGCCATCTTCCACCCGGGTAACTCCTTGTACACCCTGGGTCTGGTCAGTAGCACGACTGTGAGGCTGGTGCGTACCTCTGGGTTGACGCGCTTCATAATATCGACGTATGTAAGCCCCAACTGGCCAAAGATCTGGGTCATACATTACGCAATGTCACTGCATTCAGCCGTGACATGGAACGAGCAGAACCGACTATGAGCACTTGCGATTTTCGTGCATGTAACTGTGGTATTGTCTAATTTCCCCACAAGATAATCCCTTAGCGTGTCAGCCTCGAGTGCAGGATCAAAACGAGAGGCAAAAAGACTCACCCACTTAGTTGTAACCACCTGAATGCTACTGGCAGTGCCGGTAATGCCCGTAGTTTTCTTCCGTTCTCGCCGCACCGAAGGTCGGTCAGATCCACTCCTGTGAGCCACAGCCTGTGGCACATGCTTTACTTGCCGGCCACCCTTCACAACCGTGGTCCATTCTGTAGTGCAGGCATAGGCTCTATCTGGCGCACTGTCCTCTAGCTGATTCGGTATTTCTGCAGATAGCAAAGCACTAGATTTTCTCATCGCCCCTTCCGGAGGCGCAGGCTCTTCCGTATACCCTCCTGGAGCGGTCCAGCTTTGCTCGATCACAGCGACCCGGCGTTCGATGGTGCCTGTTAATAGCCGCAAGTTTTCGCAAACACCGGCCTGTTCCTGCAGCGTCTCCCTCACTGCGTATAAATCTCTGCTAAGTTGCTCCATTCTACTGAGAAGCGCTGACGCATCCAAACTTCCAAAGCCAACTACCGGCAGATCATCTAGATAGTGTGATACAAACCGTGGTATATTTTCACCACATTCATTTATCACTTTTAAGCATGCTTTGATGTTATTAGCGTCCTTTTGTGGCCCCTTATGCACAATATTACGCTGTGTTGTCTGGGGGCACACCTCGAAAAGAATCCTCTTTGATTCCTCGATGCGTTCCGAGGAAAAGTTGTTGGAGGCCAGAAGGACAATTTCATCTTGAGTTAAAGTATGTAACTTAACAACCAAGAAGTTTAAGAGTTCATCCTCAACGATTACTCTACCATTTGTCGATGTATATATCTCTGGCTTTTCACGCCGTGGAGCAACCCGGCCAGAAGCACACACAGGGTGCGCCATCTTTTTGCCAATTGAACATGTTTTAATAAAAATCTAAAATATGAAAAAGAAAGGTTAAAACTTAAGGAAGTAAGAAACATGGGTGTTGAATAATTTAATATGGAAAGCCTTTTGAAAGAGCATGCAGGACAATATAAAATATATAGTGCTATTATAAAATATATGAAATATATTGGATTAGACTGGAGAATTTAGTTTTTTTTCTCTCTCTCTTTTGTTAATTTAAATTATTTATTTTTCTAGCCGCTTATTAGTGCTCCACACTAATTAGTGCTCCACACTAATTAGTGCTCCACAGTCCAGTTGGTGGCGGTGATGCACCGAAAGTTGGTTTGCCAACCGCCATAAAACAACATTAGAAGAAGAAGAAGCTGAAACAAGTAATAGAAGATTGCTCACGCAAATGTTAAATAATATGATCATTAACATTAAACAGCATGTAAATCAAAACGGCCTAATGTTACTGAATGAAATGTCGACCCATGACGAGGTGTAGGACCGTGAACCATGTTGATGGACTCGATCTGCATCTATTTTGATCATAGGTCTGAATCCCATCCGAACGAAGTCTTTGACAAAAATGCAATTTTCTCAGCTTTTTGTTTAAACTTTTTACTTATTTATTCAATTTACCCACTGTGGTGATATGTGTACAAGTTTGTGATTGACTGTTTGCTGCAGGGTCCAGGGTTGCTGGGCAACAGGGGCGGGGTTATAGAGAGATGACTGTGAGTTTGTTCGACAGCTGCGTATGTTAAATAAAAGAGACTCTGAGTTCATCATCAAGTTGTCAGCTCAATATCATGACATGGTGTCAAAATTAAAAGATCCTCACGCACTCCTCTGATCAGCGAAGGAGAACGGAAGGAATATATCGAAGTTTAACGCACCTGAATCCTTTGATTTCGCACAGCCAGCAAGTTGGCCGGCATGGAGGCAGCGCTTTGCGCAGTTCAGGATTGCAACGAAACTCGACAAGGAAGATGGTGATGTGCAGGTGAATTCATTACTGTGTGCAATGGGCAAACAAGCGGAACCTATATTCAGCACATTTACATTTTATGCTGAGGATGAAAATCAGTACTACAATGCAGTAGTTAAAAAGTTTGATGAACATTTCGTGCCCAAACGCAATTTGATTCATGACCGTGCTTGTTTTCATAAAAGAAATCAACAAAGTGGTGAAAGCGTGGAAGCATTTGTCAGGAGTCTATATGAGCTGGCAGATTTTTGAGATTTTGGGGCCAAAGATGAGCAGATTCGTGATCGCATCGTGATTGGAATAGCGGATAGCAATGTGTCTGAGAAGCTGCAGCTAGAGCCAGATTTGACGCTCGAGAAGGGCATGTCGAGCATGTGATGTAAGTGAAGTGGGGCACACATTTAAGCACACAAAACAATTCAAGAAACACGCAGGAGATAAATATAGGAATTCAGACATGAAACAAAGAGAAGATAGTAGCAATGTGGCCTGTTCAAGATGTGCACGTGTACATGACCGTGGGGCTTGTCCCTCCCGAGGGAAAGTGTAATAAAACAGGTAATTTTGAGATTGCTTGTAAAACAAAGACTGTGACTAGTGACAGACACAAAGTCGAATCAAACAACATGTGGTTTCTGGGTTCTGTTTCTGATAGTGCTTACGAGGATGAGTGGCATGTGAACCTTCCAAGGAATGGCACTACAGTAAAGTTCAAGATAGACACTGGTGCTGATATCACAGTTATGTCTGAGCAAACATTTCTGAACCTACCTAGTCGCCCACAACTTACTAAAACACTGGCAGAGATCAGGAGTCCGGGTGGCAAACTGGACTGTATCGGCAGATCCTTAGCCTGTACAGAACAAAAGGGACAAAAAGTCCGTTTTTGGACACATGTCGTTAAAGGTCCATTTACTAATAATCTCCTTAGCCGAAAAACTGCCGGTGAAATGAAACTGGTGAGCAGGGTTGACTTCATTAGTACTGAGGATGATGTTTTTGGAGACTTTGGACTTTTAAATTGTGAACCAATCAAAATTGAGCTCAGACATGACGCCAAACCATACAGCCTTTCTACCCCTCGTCGAGTTCCTTTTCCGTAACTGGCAAAAGTGGAAGAGGAGCTGCAGCGTATGCTCAGGTCAGAGATCATAACAGAAGTCACGGAAGCAACAGACTGGTGTGCTCCAATGGTGCCGGTGGTGAAGAAGAACGGTAAAGTGAGAATTTGCGTTGACCTTAAAGGATAATTCCGGTATTTAGCACTTTGAGTCTCTTTTCTGGTTTGTTTTGGATGAACTAAAGTGGTGGACACAGAAATTTTGACGATGGGTCCTGTCTCGACTTTTTGACTCGTTTAGAATCGCCTTTGACCGCTTCAGAGGGCACTTGGTGTTTTAAGCCCCCAACGGCGCCTTCCAGGCAGCGAGGGGATGGGTAGGTTTAAGGTTGAGGGTAGGGTTAGCTGCCTCTAAGGAGCCATTGGGGGCTTAAAACACCATCGAGCGCTTCAGAGTGGCTGGCTACGGGCATGCACAAACATGTCCTTAAAACAACCCTTAACATTCGTTTTCAAAACTGTGCAACTCACCGAGTGGTTAGTCGTGTTCGTTGATGATTAAAAACAAATATATCGGTGCAATGTATGATTTCAATCCGTGTTATTTGCTATAGTGGAACTATTTTTTCAGATACCTCACAACCGCGTATAAACTTCCGCTCGATATTTGAGTCTGAAGCGTCTTTTCCGTTTCCAGTAGCGCAGTAATATCAACGAGCAATGAGTCCTCCAACAGAAATCAATGGGATTTTACAAAATGCCAAATAAAACAAGACAGAAACTGTATTTCGCTATGCTAGTTTCTTAGTCTTTTGACTAAGACTTTCTCTCCCTCCCCTAGGCAGTCGTCTCTCAGTTCTACCAGAAAGACTCGTAATCCGAGGGCACGGAATCTACATTTCCTGCCAGAAGACAAAGGCAGGGGTGCAGCCGATACCCTGGGAGGCATGGAAAGGGACCATCCTGGTGGTGGTGGTGGGGAGGATGGAGGGGTAGGAACCATCTTGGTGAAAAAAAGTGAGTATAACTTTCCCTTGTATAACTTGGAGGAGACGTACACTTGTATAACTCATAGTAGATCTATAGCACAGTCATAGGGACGATGCGGAGGAAGAGAAGCAGCCCGGGACTTACTAAACACTTCCTCCAGGTCGAGGTACTCCTACGGCACGTTTGACAAATTCACCGGCTCATCCTGCAACACAGAACAAGACACAGACGAACAGGCAGACACAAGACAAGAGGCATTGGGGTTGTGCTGCACCAACCAGGGATGACCTAGGACAATGGGGACCAACGGAGAGTCCGTGAGCATAAAAGACAGCTCCTCCGTGTGGTTCCCCGATGTGATAAGGGGTTATGAGACCGGTGGTGAAAGAAATGTCAGGAAGTTCTTGTCCATTATAAGGGGAAGGGGAATGATAGGGATCTGAAGGTTGTGTGCTAATGTTTGGCCATGAAATTACCTTCAGCTCCCGAATCCAACAAGGCCTGGCAGTGGTGAAACTTAGTTGGGAGGAGAATTGAAGATGAGGATGATTTCTCCACGGAAAGTCCGCCCAACAGTAGCCTCAGCTCTACTGCCGGGCTTGATCTTTTACCGGGCAGTTCATCAGAAAGTGCCCGGCTCCACCGCAGTAAAGGCAAAGTCCCTTAATTCTTCGTCGTTCTCTCTCCTCCTGGGAAAGCAGAGCTCTACCAACCTGCATGGGTTTGTGATCCATTGCGGGGCTGACCGCATTGCTGACGCTGGACCTGGAATACTCGGGGTTCTCGGAGACCAAAGTCTGGCGTGCTCGCTGCTCCAGTCACTGTAGCCGTGTGTCCACACGCAGTGCAAATTCAATAAGTCCGTCGAGATCTGTGGGGAGGTCTAGTGTGAGGATCTTCTTCTGAATATGGTCAGCCAACCCATGCAGGAACATGTCCAACTGTGCTTCTATGTTCCATTTGCACTCTGCTGCCAACAGAACAGCCATCTGTTCCTCTTGATGATCCATGCGAGCCCTGTTGTTGGACATAAACTCTCTTAGATTGGACTCACTCGCTGAATCCATTGATGGTCAGATCGTTCTGTCAGGATCAATGAAATAGGATTCAGTAGAGAGTGTGAAAACAACAGTCTTTATTTAAGAAGACAATAAGAGTAGATGACGTGGGTCAGATGAATAGAGGTGCCCGGGAACAGTCTCTCAAACACAAGGCGGATGGCAAGGACATTAAATAGCAGAGCTGATAAGCCACAGCTGGCGCTGATGATCTGATCTGCGGCAATCAGCAGCCCCCCCCCCCCACCTACACACGCACACACACACACAGGGAGAGAGAATGATTCATGAACCGTGACAGAGACCAATCCAACTGTACATAATATAAGTCAGTTCAGAGTGCCAAAATTGACTCAAAATGTTGCACCGAATGTTGATAACATAATACAAGAGGGTGAGGAGGACGTGGTGGTGAACAAGTGGTGAAGACATGATGCTGAAGCAGAATCAGTATCTCACTGACCTTGATTCTGCAGTTGCACAACTCTTCTGAGTGACTGTAACATGCTTTTCATTGAGAGTTTTTTACTGTAACCTTTTTGGCTTTTTTTTCGTCACTGTATTTTCACAGTATGCAAGTGCTGAATATACAGACATTCAATACTATACAATATTCAGTACAATACTATACTTGCAGTGCATACATTATTTAAAATGGTTTTGAGGCAATTGTTTGATTTTGCCAGAGTCGTCAGAGGTTCTCTGAATGTGGTTTGAAAATTTGGTTTTGTGTTTAAGGTTTTGATAAAGTGAGTGATGGTTTCAAGAAATGTGTTTTAGATATTCAAAAAAACTGTAAATACTTTTTCACATAGTTTTACATACTGTCTTATAGATATGTTCTATAAAGAAAACAGATATGTTCCTAATTCTGAGTATCTGAATTTGTGTGTAGGCTAGTCCACTGGTAGAGTACTTGGGAATTTACTTAAAATCTGCTTTCTATTTAAAATCTATTTTCCCCCGCCACTGACTGAAATTTCAGGTTATCAGTGTTTTCACTGTTATACGATAGGAGCACTATTACACATCTTCTAAAAGAATACAGAATCTCTGCATCAAAACACAGGTGAAGAAGAAACAATTAATAGTAGATTGAAATGTCAACCCAGGACGAGGTGTAGGACTGTGAAGCTTTGGGGGTGTTGATAGACTCGATCTACTGCATCTATTTTGATCATCGGTCTGAATCCCCTCCGAACAAAGTCTTTAACAAAAATGCAATTTTCTCTGCTTTTTGTTTAAAGTGTTGACTTTTTTATTTATTTATTAAACTTACCCACATTCAAGTGTTGATAAAAAAGGATACATGTGTCACGGATCTCTGAGGGAAGACTCAAATGAGGAATGAGTGTTCAGGGGTTTATTGACAAAACAGCAAACGAGACAAGATAGTAAGGAAGAGGGGGTGATAACAGTCCAAACAGTAGGCAGGGAACAGGGCACGATGACAGGTAAGCAGGAAGAGCAACCGCTGTAACTATCTCAAGATGACGGTAAGCTGGAAAGCAGTTCTGGCAGGGCAGAGCACGACCAGAGGATACCAGCGATGGCCAGGCAGGAACTCCAAGTACAACGGCCAATGCAATTTGTTATATCTCAGGCTCTGCACCAGGCTCGCTGCTAAGGAAAGAAAAGGAGGATGAAGGAATCGAATGAAAGCTTTTTTTATACATTGGAAAACTTGATCACTCGATCGTCACTTCACTGCGTCATCAGATGCGCTCAAAGGATCTGCCCTTATGTTGTTTTAGTTTGGTTATTTAAGAAATTCATAATAAATAATAATAAAGTAAGATACCCTGTTGAAATATGAGAGATGTATGGTTTATTTAAACTGCAAAGGTAAAGTATAAATTCAAATGATTGTGACCGATGTGAAGGGGGAGGAGAATTTATACGTGCGTCACGCTTAGACAATAAAACTCTTCCGCATAGGGTACACCCGTGTATCCTCGCTTATGACTCCTCAGAAATCCTCCTCACTCCTCAATCCTGGACTCCTCACGGAGCAATTAGAGAATTGAGATGTCCTTCAGGATGGCTGACCTCGATCGGTTTCCGGGTCATAGGATGAAGGATGGAGGAGCGAGGAAACGAGGAGGGATATTGAGAAGCACCCACAGTCACGTGACTGCTTCGTTTTCAGATTCAAAAATAGCGTGAACCCCTTGAGCAGGTTTTGAGTGTCATGCCCTTCGGTAGTAGTAAATAAAAAAAGAAATATACTTAGCCCTCACACTGCTGAACAAGTCCCGTTCCTTAATAAAAAATCTTTAATTTCTTAAATTACCCACAAAATAAAATAGCAGCTCCCCAGTTCACAATCACTTCACCATTCCACAATAATTGTATTTATTTTGATTATATATGCCTACATGAGCCTTGCCTATAAACTCAAAAAAAAAATTATTCAATTGTTTGTTCATACATCGTGTATGAACTACATCAAAACAAACACATGAATTATGATGATTAATTTTATTGCTTTGCGGTTTACAGAGCACAAAGTGATGTATTACATGAAACAATAAAAAAAAATGGACAGAAAGACAGCTTTTCCACCTTTTGACCACAAGATGCTCTTAGTGTGCAACATTTTGAAAAGCTTAGAGTAATAAACCATTTTAAGATACAGAGGGGAAAGCCCCGGTGCTTCACAAAGCTTCATTTCACCATCACTGAACAAAGGCATAATGTTTAACAAATCTGCAAAACATGAGGGAAAGAGCATACATTATAAAGGGAGCAGAAAACACGTGGAACAGGTGACAATACACGAAAAACAGGTGAACACATTCACACAAAAGAGGAGCTGAGAACATGAGGAAAGGGTGAGCACACTCAGACAAGGAACAGGTGAGAGCACACTCATACAAACAAAGACTAATCAATGACTAAACAAGAGGGTGTGGTAATTGGAAACAAGGAGGCAGGAACACAGGAGCACATTGCCAACACAAAGAAAGACAGAGCCATGTGTTCAAGCACAACACAAAGACACATTAAATAAAGACAAGACTGAGAGAACTGTCAGAGGAGAACCCTGACAGCATGACGATATAATTCAATGTTTTTAATGGTAGTTAAAGTGCAGTTAAAGGTATATTTCAGGTATAAAAAAATAATACCTAAGGAACATTTTATAGGTATGCTTAAAGTGCAAAAATAATATATAAATAGTAAACTATAAGTATGATGTTATCTTCACTTAAAGAAAACTTACAAGTACACTTGAGTATAAAACTACTAAACTAGTTGTTTACTTCAAAGTGTACTTTCATAAACTAAAAAAAGTACTACTAGTATAAAAATAGCAAACTACTAGTATACTGTTCACTTGTATTACAGATGTAGCTAGTACAAATGAAAAACGTAGTTGTGAAATAGTTGTGCACCTAAAGTTTACTACTGTTACACTTATAGTGCACCTAAACGTATACTTTTTATATATTAAAAGTGGGCAAATAAGTATTGAAATAGTACACTTACAAGTTTACCACTATGCTGCATTCCAGTCCAAAATTGGCATGCCCTTCACTCGCTAACTTCCCTCCATCTCGAGCTGAATTGGAACGTACTTCCTAAGCCCTTGATCACTTGGAATCAACTTGGAGTTTATTTATTATTTACATTTTTTCCCCTTTAAGAATTTGTTTAATGCAGCATCCAAATGTATAAAGGTATGTTTGGGCTGTTTTAAATAAAAAAATATATAATTAACATAATATAGAGTTGTTTGTTGTGGTGGTGATTAGACGAGATATGTGGTGACGTCACAATCGTACTGCATTGTGGGACATATAGGTGCCTGAAGTGTACATATAAAGTAGACTCGCTCCCTCTGTCAAAATCGAGGGAACGAGGGTCTGTCCATATAAACTTCCCTTAAAAACTTAAAAGTGGACTGGAACGCAGCACTAGTATATTGACATTAGTATACTTAGCCTACTACACAAAGTATACTTAAAATATACTTGAACATTACTTAAGTATAATACACACACTCACACACACACACACACACACACACAATAAATAAGTTGAAATAGGCCTAACTAAATCAGAAAATTATTGTTACTGTGTAGTCATTAATATTTGATTTAATGTTGCCTTTAATTTTTAGATAAAAAAAATTAAGTTTATTGAAATAGTTATTTCTACATGGGATTTATTGAATCCAGGGGGCATGGATCAACATAACAGCTCCACAAACATAAAAGGACAGTGTAAGACCAAGAGAAGTACCAAAATGAAGGCTTAAATACATGGCTAAATGAGGAACCAAACAAGATTTAGGTGTACATCCAGCCGGTGGTTCTCTCAAAATAACCCCTGACAGGGTGATTTGGACCCCGATGCGAAGCAGAGGCTGGATGTACATTATCCCTCATTATGTACATTGTATCACTCGCATTATACAGTACCAGCCTCTCGTAATATGGTTCTGGTTCCTGAATGTCATGAATGCACAGCGTTTGTTGTGCAGAAGGGGAAATCGTTTTCCAAGAGATGACCAAAGGCAGGCTGCAAGCAACTGACGCTAACCAAATAAGTAGGCAAATTATCCTTGCTTTCAGGACAGTTCGTTTGGTCCGGGACCACACCACCACCCAGGCGGACAGGCAGTGGTCCAGACTGATCGCTGTCAGCAGGAAGCAGGCAAACATATTCAACAAGGTCACCAGGCTGCTCAAGAAGCACATAAATTTACCAAAAGGCCAGTCGAACTGTATTCGTGAATTATATTAAAGATCAGGAACAATGAAAATAAGAAGTCTGCTACTGCCAGGTTAAGAAACCAGATGGTATTGACAGTGCTTTTCATTTTGAGGCCTGTGATGAAGATGACCAGTCCATTGCCAACAACACCAAACACAAATATTATACAGTGGAGGACAATACTGATTTTCCTTAAAGGAACACTCCACCGTTTTTTGAAATAGGGCTTATTCACCTTCTTTCCTACATTTAGATAGGTGGGCAAATGCATTTTTGTCTCAGTGCATGCATTGTTATAGTTTGACAGGGTCAGCGCTAGCTTAGCTTAGCATAATGAATGGAATCCTTTGTTGCCAGCTAGCATGTCCTGAGTAAAAGTGATATAAAAAATAAAAATAAAACACCTAATTACTTCATGTGGCCTGCGTATTCACAACAAGTACAAATAGATAACACTAGGTGATTTCCTAGGCAGATATTGACTTATATATTAAGGACTATATTAGGGGGAAGCACAGGCGAAGCACTGCTACTTGGGCGTGATATCTCTGAGCCCAAGTAGCAGTGCTTCGCCTGTGCTTCCCCCTAATATAGTCCCATGTCAATATCTGCATAGGAAATCGCCTAGTGTTAATCTGCATCACTATTTGTACTCGTTGTGAATACGCAGGCCACAAGAAGTAATTAGGTGGTTTTTTTTTATTTTTTATATTACTTTTACTCAGGACATGCTAGCTGGCAACAAAGGATTACATTCATTATGCTAAGCTAAGCTAGCGCCGACCCTGTCAAACTAAAACAATGCATGCACTGAGACAAAAATGCATTTGCCCACCTATCTAACTGTAGGAAAGAAGGTGAATAAGCCCTATTTCAAAAAACGGTGGAGTGTTCCTTTAAGGAATTCACTGTGACAACTGCATTGCTGGTTGATGTTGTCATATTGGATGGGGCTATAGTTTGGTCTGAAATATAAAAAGACAATGGCTAGAAACACACAAAGACAAGTATGCATGCTCATTGTATTTCTAGATATTTCATTAGAAATGTGGAGAAGTTCAACAGGATATTGCAAACTCTGTTAATTGAAACTGCTAGTAAGAACCACAGCTGTACTTACTCATTATGACTATATTTGTGGAAGAGGCTGAAACAAATATACCCCAAAAATATTAACCAAAATCTTTTTAGCCAAACTATATCTGTAACTGAGCATTATCAACATTTGAGCCTGAATTTAAATAATTTTCAAAATACATAGGGTTAAAGAAACAAATTATAATCCACTTAATTCACTTCGAAAGCATCAAGGAAGAAAATGTGAGAAAACTAAGAAACTTAAAAAAAAAAAAAAAAAAACTAAAATACGAAGTGTAAATGAATTAAAATATAATGCAGAAACTGTCAAACATTTAAACTTAAGTGAAAAGGACAATAATTTTGTCTCGGTAAATAAAAAGAAATGCAAGTTGACTGGAAAGCGGTCAGTGCATGTTTCTTTACTTATCCCTGATCACAGTTAAATATCCTTGTAAGGGTAAGAGAGAAGGGGATGGGCTTTTCACTGATCATATTCACTGGAAACTCAGAAATTGTGATTTCATAATCAATTGCATAATGCTTTCTGAAGTCTGTCCAAGGTCACTCTGTCACGGCTCATTAATGACAATTTCAGGTGTTTGGCTCATTCTTAGGGAAATAAACAATTTTTTATACCATGGGTCGCCATGACTCACTAGGAATATAATTCTAATTACTCTAATATATTATGACCAGTTTAATGTTTATTGACCTGTATTTCTAAAACAACAACAACAAAAAAACATTGAGACATACTGTATAAATACCTCCTTGAGCAAGCAATTGTAAGATAGCAATTTTTTTTTTGTCTGGTTTATATTTTCTTTCAGCACCGGCTTTAGTAGTATTCACCATTAGAGGAATTGTATTTTAGTAATGCCAATTCTCAATGTGTTGTTTATTTTAGGTACTCCACAAACACAAGTCAGACTTGGTGATTTATAGTGCTTATGCAGGGTTGGTAAACACTGCTCTTGCACAAGAAACCCAAGTTTCTCTGTTCACTTTGCAAGTCTGAAAAGAAATAGTTCTGATCATGTGGTGAAGGATGGATAGATGGATGGATTTATGCTTCTGTATTTTATTTATTTGTATTATTAATTACAATAATTAGCCCATACAATATAGTCAGTGTTTGAGCTGCCCTTCAAAATATGATTATTTGCAGTGTTGGGGAAAGTTACTTTTTTAAAGTAATGCATTGCAATATTGTGTAACACTATTAAAAAGTAAATAAATGCATTTCTTAGTTACTTTAATGAAAAGTAATGTGCTACTTTTGCATTACCTTTTCTCACCTGGGCTGGGCTTGCTTGCTTGTCTTTATTATTTTTTCAAATGTAAAAGTGCAAATGCAAAAGGAAATGCAAAACCATGCAGTAGAGGGCACAGCTCAAACAAACCTTTCATCTGTGCTGCCATTCTTGGATTAAAAAAAAAAAAAAAAAAAGAAAGAAAGAAAATATTATTTGTATGGTTTACTTGGATCATCGAGAGTCAACAGCAAAGACATTGGTTATTAAAGTGAGATTAAATACCTAAAGTATATTTGTGTTATTTAAAGCATTTTTTCCATAATATTCTGAGATTGCATTTCACTGTTATTATTTATTTGGATGAATACTTAATGTGTTTTTGTGCAAGTGAGATGAGTAAATGCATGTTCACATTTAGTCTAGAACTACAGCAGCATCATGTTCACACACAGCACACACAACATGGGGACAGGAGAGCTGTCAGTCAATACATGTGAAAACAAACTTGCATTACTTATTTGAACATCACCTGTTGTAAATTTAAAAGTAATGAATACTTTACTAGTTACTTGATTACTTTTCTGATTACTTTTTGATTTGCGTTACTTGCAATGAATTACACCCAACACTTATTATTTGTCATGGTAAAAGCATGGTAAAGTGTGAACACTGTGACTTTGTTTTATGCCTTATAATAAAGGTCAGACAGCATAAAAATGTTCTTTGTATTTATATACAAAAAAAAGAGAAAGAGGAAGTTTTGGTGATTAAATAAACATAGTACTATATACACTCACCTAAAGGATTATTAGGAACACCTGTTCAATTTCTCATTAATGCAATTATCTAATCAACCAATCACATGGCAGTTGCTTCAATGCATTTAGGGGTGTGGTCCTGGTCAAGACAATCTCCTGAACTCCAAACTGAATGTCAGAATGGGAAAGAAAGGTGATTTAAGCAATTTTGAGCGTGGCATGGTTTTTGGTGCCAGACGGGCCGGTCTGAGTATTTCACAATCTGCTCAGTTACTGGGATTTTCACACACAACCATTTCTAGGGTTTACAAAGAATGGTGTGAAAAGGGAAAAACATCCAGTATGCGGCAGTCCTGTGGGCGAAAATGCCTTGTTGATGCTAGAGGTCAGAGGAGAATGGGCCGACTGATTCAAGCTGATAGAAGAGCAACTTTGACTGAAATAACCACTCGTTACAACCGAGGTATGCAGCAAAGCATTTGTGAAGCCACAACACGCACAACCTTGAGGCGGATGGGCTACAACAGTAGAAGACCCCACCGGGTACCACTCATCTCCACTACAAATAGAAAAAAGAGGCTACAATTTGCACAAGCTCACCAAAATTGGACAGTTGAAGACTGGAAAAATGTTGCCTGGTCTGATGAGTCTCGATTTCTGTTGAGACATTCAGATGGTAGAGTCAGAATTTGGCGTAAACAGAATGAGAACATGGATCCATCATGCCTTGTTACCACTGTGCAGGCTGGTGGTGGTGGTGTAATGGTGTGGGGGATGTTTTCTTGGCACACTTTAGGCCCCTTAGTGCCAATTGGGCATCGTTTAAATGCCACGGCCTACCTGAGCATTGTTTCTGACCATGTCCATCCCTTTATGACCACCATGTACCCATCCTCTGATGGCTACTTCCAGCAGGATAATGCACCATGTCACAAAGCTCGAATCATTTCAAATTGGTTTCTTGAACATGACAATGAGTTCACTGTACTAAAATGGCCCCCACAGTCACCAGATCTCAACCCAATAGAGCATCTTTGGGATGTGGTGGAACGGGAGCTTCGTGCCCTGGATGTGCATCCCACAAATCTCCATCAACTGCAAGATGCTATCCTATCAATATGGGCCAACATTTCTAAAGAATGCTTTCAGCACCTTGTTGAATCAATGCCACGTAGAATTAAGGCAGTTCTGAAGGCGAAAGGGGGTCAAACACAGTATTAGTATGGTGTTCCTAATAATCCTTTAGGTGAGTGTAAACATATAATAGTATACTTAATTAACAGTAGCCTATTACAACGTGGCTTAAAGATTGTGTAAAACAAGTCAATGGAAATGAAATACATTACAAATATATGAAATATTTTCCCAAAGCCATTAGTATATAATAAAACATCTGTAGATTTCCCATAAAAAGCATAAACAATACAAAACATTTTTATCATCCCAACCAGTTTAGACACAACAACACTGACTCAACCAATGGCATGAGTTTGGGGTAGAGCTATCTGTTAGTCCAACCAATGGAAAACAAAGGGAAGAGAAACCTGCTTGAAATGTCATTTTAATGGTGCATGAATTACACCTTTGGACTGACTTTAGAACAAACAAGTCTTTGAATCGCTGCTTATCTGACATGGGATGAGGGGTTCAAGGCGGCAAAGTGGAAAGCTTCTTAATATGCTTTATTGGATCACTTCAGACTAATACAAGGAATGAATAACTCTGGGGATGATTTTCTAAACGCTTGTTTTGTTGTCCTGGCTGCTGCCAGTTGATGAGAAGGTTGTGTCATTCATCTTGAGACCCTGTGATTCTGAGAGGCCTGAACAAGTGGAAGGGCGAGATGATCGGAAAGGCAGATGTTCTTCAGCAAACGCTGTTTCCAGCACCAGCAGTAGAGACTGTTTAAGCTTCGTCTTAAACTCCTCACACATGAACACATAGAGAATAGGGTTCAGACAGCTGTTGAGATGAACCAGGCAGTTTACGAAAGGTCCTATTAGTCTTAGTACTTTTTCAAAGTCACTCCACTTATTCTCCTTTGCAATTACGGTGGACAGCTGTTGAACATGAAAAGGAAACCAGCATATGAAAAAGGCCATGATCACAGATATGATGACCCGGAAAGGCTTAAGCTTCTTCCCCCTTTTGAGACGTTTGGCACGCACTCCGATAGCAATGTATGAAGATGCAATGATCAGGAAGGGGATGAGAAAACCCATAATAAACCTGTATATGACCAAAGGCTTGAAGGGATCTGTATAATAAATGCACCGGTTATCATTTACATAGCGGTTGATGACAAAGGGGATGCTGCAGAGGATGGATAAAACCCACACGAATGCACAGATGATCCTGGCTTTGACAAGAGTTCGTTTGTTTTGAGCCCAAACAATCACCCAGGTGGACAGGCAACGGTCCAGGCTGATAGCGGTCAGCAAAAAAATGCTGGCAAACATGTTGAGCACCGTCACGAAGCTGACAAACTTGCACAAGAAGTCACCAAAGTGCCAAGCCCTCTTGTTAAACACAGTAACAATGTAGAGGATGATGATTAAGATGAAGATGAAGTCTGCAATCGCCAAGTTGAGAAACCAAATGGAGTTGACGGTCGTCTTCATTTTGTAGCCAGTCACAAATATGACGAGCCCGTTTCCAACGATACCCAGAGCGAAGACGACAAAATATATGCATAAATTGAAGATTTCAATGCTTGAAAAGGTTGCATTGGTCCCATTCACTGCACTCAAAAAGGTTGCATTCGCTGCAAAAAAAAAGAGAAATCAAGCTGTAAAAGAAAGTCATAACATTTATTATTCTTTCTTTTGATTTTGAATTGGTTGAAAACTGAATTAGAAGTATTCATTCAGAAATCCAGCTGATTCAGCAATCCGGTTGCAGCGGTTAACAGCTCACTGGAGTTGGAAATTAATGATTTTCAGTTGTGTATAAAGCTGATGAATGTCTGTAAAGTAATTTTGGAATAGTTATTACAGCTCTGATTTTAAGTATGAATCTTATTATTGTTGTTCAAATTAGAACCTTAGTTACCAGTTCATTGTTAATCATGCTCAAGATTAGGCTAAATTATATTTAATGAATAATCTCATTTTATTTGTCAGAATTATGGGGAATAAATGTTTGCAAATTTGGAGATGATGATAAAAGGAGTTGCTCAGTCTTACCATGATGCCACCAGGGGGCATCGTGTCCTATATTCTCTATAAAATGCATGATGTGTGTATCTTTTACGAAGTATTTTAACTAAAACATATGATCTTAGCTTTTAAAAGAATAAACAAGAGTACTTATAACCCAACGAAGTATTTTTGCTGTCTACAGCTTAAATTGTGGCTGGTAGGTTAAAAGACTGTGTCAGCTAAATTTGTTGCACAATTCACATGCAACATAAGACCACAAAATTGAACATTGAAAAGACAAAATATAATTTTCCTGCTTTTCTGGTCTCAGTAATGCTTTCAGCCAGTTTTGCATTAACGCAAATACATTTTGTATTTGTATTATACATTTTGTATCTGTATTAAGCAGTAAATACAGTTGCAAAAACACACATCCTTGATGACCACAGCTTTTTAACCAATATTGACGTACACGGCATGTATTGCACACGTGACTGAAGTCTCAAAAACTAGCCAGAGACGCAATAAATATATTTTATCTTAAAATAGTGGTTTACACTGATAAACAACAGCAGGGATGGATGATGAGATCTCTTTTTGACTTCTGTTGGATTAGAGTCTAAGCTTTTAACTCAACGCCATGCTGCATAATCTTGATCAAATCAGCAATTCAAAGAAGTCAAGATAATGAACTCAACCAAAGGGTGGAGGAATAAAGAAATGCATGTCATTTTGAAAAGGCATTGCAGAAAACATAAACTGCCCACATCACCCACTTCTTTTCACAAGGCATCTGTCTCAATAAAACAGAAATTAGCTTGCTATATAATATAAGTATAAACATAGTTATAGCCACAGGAATATTGCATAGATGTAGATTCTTACCCATTTTCAGTCCTTTCCTTCTGTTCTTTCTGCAGGTGTGTGTTATTAAAGCTCACAACAACGTCTTCACATGAACAATTGGTGGTTGTTTCCCCTCTTGTATGAAAGAGAAAGTGGGGTGGAGTGATGATGCAACAAGGGAACTATGCTTCTGTAGAAAACTATTCTGAATATCAGCTTTCAAAGGTTAAAGTTACAGTCTTCCATGGCAACCTAAAATATAATCATATACTTTATTAACATAATCCAGATAATAATTAAAAAAATACAAATGTTTATGACAACAGCAACTAAGAATTAAGGGCAGAGCAGATAAATATAGTTCTGCACTTTGATATTGGTGTTTTGAGCATGATTAGGGCCTATAATATTATGTAAAAACAAATGCAAATTTGACGTGCAACATTCTATTGATAATCTTTCTTAATGAATGTTTAAAAGCAGTACAGAGGATGCCATCTAGAGGCTATAATCTTCACTTTATATTCTTCCTTTATAAATAAACCCTTCTTTGGCTTATTTAAACAAACAAATAAAAATATTTCTGCATGATGTATCTTTAACTTTAACATTTTTTTTGAACTTGGCATTACAGTTCTTCTCATGCTATGAATAGCTTGTTGTAGGCTACTGCTCATTTGTAAGCCGCTTCTTTGGCTGAAAGCTTCTGCTAAACTAATAATTGTGAACTTATTAAAAGGCCAGATCTTTTAAGCCATTGAGACTAGTTTATAATTTATCTTCAAAATGGACAAAAAGCACCATAAAAGAGGTTGATATGGCTCATGCACTGTAAATAGTCTTCTTAAGTCAGTGATAGCATTGTAGAAGGAACAGACTTGTGCTTTTGGCCTTTTTACATTATGATACAAGCTAAAAATGTGTATGTTAAGACCTATGCACATGAGAATCTGCATAAGCTTTCAGAAAACAAGACACTAATCGTCATGACAAAGTTCATTGATGCAGCAAGAATAAAGGGTACCCCTTACCTGTCAGGGATCACTGGTGATCCCAGATTATTTTAGTTCAAAATATGTTTGAGCTTATATATCTCAATATTAATAACAGTCTGGTTAATTTTGAGTCTTGAACTATAAACTCTCAAGTGTTGGCTTTCTAAATGTATGTGTGTTATGTTTCTAATTCAGAATTATTTATGAGCAGTAACCTTTTTATTTTGGGCATTTCATGTATGCAGCACTTGCCAAAATTGGGGGTGATGGGGAAGGGGTTAAGGCATGAAGCAAAAATATAATGCAAATACTGTTAAGATCACATAATTTCACTCAGAAAAGAAGTAATCATGCACTTGGGTTCATTCACATGCAATTATAACAGCAATTTTAAAGGTCCTCTATGTAACTTTTTTTTTTTTTTTTTTTTGTCTGAATTTAGTTTTGTTATTATGTATTTTGTTAAATGTCCAATATTCAAACTGAAATGACTATAACAGTTTACCCTGACTCGTCCTTGAAATCTCTCGAAAGAGAACCCTTCCACTGTGATCTAGAATAAAATGAGTAATGTCAGTCATTCCGAGTTTCCTCATAAGTATAAATACTCAGGTTTTGCATTTTTAGCAGTAAAGGAATGACTGCAGCAGGTTACCAAGAACAAAACTGAATAGTTTTGAGGCTGTGATGCACGAATGGGAAATTTGTTTGGTCATGTTTACATAATGCTTTAGCAAACTATTTTATGTCTTATTTCTTTTCTTTTTTTTTCTTTTAAAGCAATGTTTTGAGGCTTCTTATGATTTAAAAAAAAAATTTGTATCCGGTTCCCACAACGCGCTGCCATCTGGTCCTCCACCAGCTGGGCGATCTTCTCCGTGGTGCCTGGTGGTCGGCTCGACACTCCTCGGTCGCCTGGTGGACGGCGACGGCTCCTCCGCACTGTAAACCCCAATGTTGTCATTAATAAAGAAATCAAGTTATCATAACTGAACATTACTTATGATAGCAAGTTTTGGCATCAAAAATTAAACAGGTGTGTTTAATGTACTCATTTGGCAGCAAATATCTTTCAGATTAGTGTAAATTTCAAGTTATTTAAATGATTCTGTCTCTGTTTAATATGTTTGGTCGTGCCTGAAATTCTGCCTTGAGAATCGTGTTCCCTTTCGAGAACGGTCTCTCGTATTGTGTAGCTATACGCTATGGGAACCCATTTTAAAACGCCATGCTATCAACTTAACACTTCGCCCTTGACTATCACCTAGGGCTCGAATCCCGAGGTTAATAGTAGAGCTAAAGTCAAATCCAAAGGGGGCCAACCAATTTTGAGCCCCACAGAGGGGTAATAAAAGGCTTGGGCTCCTCCGAGGCCAAGGCCTTTATACAAAAAGAACTTGAGCCTGCAGAGCAGGAACCTCTAAGTTATAAAATCTTACAAATGTGGACGGCACAGATGTCTTCAATTGGTATACCACTGGACCAGGCCCAAGATAAGGCCATGCCTCTCGTGGAATGAGTTCTGATGCCAATGGGGCAAGGAAGGCCCATAGAAGCGTAGGTTAAAGCGATAGCGTCTACTATCCATCGTGATAGTCTCTGCTTGGTGACCGGAAGCCCTTTGGTACGGCCACAAAGCATATAAAGAGCTGTTCTGACTGCCTGAACAGGGTCAGAATACTCTAAATAGACTCTAATGGCCCTAACTGGGCAGAGTAGAGACACATCTATATCTTCTTCTGAAGGGGGAAGAGCTGATAGAGAAATGACCTGAGCTCTGAAAAGAGTCAAGAGCACTTTGGGAACATAGCCATGCCTGGGCCTGAGGACAATTTTGGAGTCGTTGGGCCCGAACTCAAGACAGGAAGTGCTCAAAAGAGAGCGCTTGTAAATCACCCACTCGCTTGACCGATGCTAGGGCTAGCAAAAGTGTGGTCGTCAGTGAAAAATACATTTTATCATACGTATTTCAAAGTTAAGGATTCACTAGTTTGAATATTGGAACAAACCCTATAATAACATCTTAGTTGATAATTCAATATACCTACTTTATTTTTGACAAAACATCCCATACTAAATATTTAACATATGAGCAGAAATTGGCGAACAAAAGCTTATTTGATGTGGCGTAGTCTTTTTTACAGTAAAAACTTTATAATCTGTCCAAAACTAATCAACGCGAAGCACCATGATTGGTTCTCCATAGGTTCGTGCAGTTCCCGCAGCACAGCCAATGAGCGCACTAGTCAGCTCTGACCTTTGCTTGCTGTGCAGCTGCCCTGCGTTTTAAAATAAAAGCTTCAATATTCTTGAGAAAAGAAGTTTTCCCATAGCGTATAGCTACGCAATACGAGACACCGTTCTCGAAAGGGAACCATCTATTCACACCGAGGACAACTGAGGGACTCGCACACAACTATTACAAAGGGAAAGATAAGTTAAGTTAAAGATAAGTTAAAGTAGATGACAAACATGTCTGTTGTTGTTCATTACAGTGTGCTTTTAATTGTTCTGATCAATTGTTCTTATCTGGTCAATTTCACTTAAAGGGGTGGTTTACTGCTTTTTTTCTTTGCATGATTGTGTTTATGGGGTGCAATATAACATGTCTTGGTGTTTTTTTTTGTTTTGTTTTGCCTTATTTTTCATAAATTTCACCTTTATTGTAAGCCGCTTTCTCCTTTGACATTTGAACGTCCGGTTGACTTCCTGATTTTATGAAACCACTCCCTCAGAAACAGGCAATGGGCTCAGATTGGTTAGTTGGGCCGGTGTGTTGTAATTGGCTAAACTGCGTAGTGCACGTTGTCCGGAAACTTCACGCCCATTACCTTTACGGGTAAAAGTTGCATGTGCTCCGGTCAAATGTAAATAATGGTGTCAATACTGCATATCAGTTTGAGCCAGAATCAGATCCAGAAAGCGGCAATGAAGAGAGTCAAGCAGAACCTCCGCAAACACGGCTCTTACAAAACGTTTCTGAATGGTACATTTTTTTATTATTATTATTCTATTCTATTCTATTCTACTTTTTTTATATAAGAATTTCGATATGCTGTTACTTGAAAATGCTACTGCTGCTTGTTAGCTTTTGAGATACGGTTTACTGTTGCGATTACATATAATTTTTTTTACTTTATACACGTTTGTCTTATACACACAAAATAGCATCGAACTAACTGGCTACTATAAACAAACAGCGTTGGCATTGGTTTACGGTCTTTTTTTTTTTTTGGCCCACCACCACCACCCCCCCCCTCTTCGGAGGACAACTTTATTGTTTAATAAAGCAAATTATATACACAATATATTACAATACTGACGACAGATTCATATACAGTGTGGAACCATTCCACCAGTTTAGTGAGACCCTGGGTACATGAGGGGAGGGGGGATTATAACACCACGAACAGAGTGTAACACGTAACATATAAGACATGACAAGGTGGTAGACAGACAACAGAGGGACAAGACAGTTGACAAACACAAAAACGTATTATTATTGATTTAGTAGAATGATCTTAAGCAAATTTTATTTGTTAATCTAAGATTTATATTAGTTGGTCCTGGCTAGGGTGTTTGAGGGGAAAAAGGGTTTGGAAACATGTTATGCATAAGTGTGTGCCTATGTGTATGTATGAAGTGATGGCTGCAAGAACAAAAGCGGGTAATGTACACGGCTTGTAGTTATGTTTGTGTGGTGTTAAAAAATGTCATAAATGGGGACCAGGTGTCTTCAAAGGCTGATGCTTGCTTCCTTCTGTGTGCATTGTGTTTTTCCATTGAAATGTATTCTGAGATTAAATTTGTCTAGTGTTTGATGTGGCAAGATTTTTTTGATTTCCAGTTTTGGAGAACTACTTTCTTAGCGACAGCTAGAGAGATGAGCAACGGATTCCTGTATTTTTGTGGGATATGGATTTCGGAAGAGTCGCCTATGAGACAAAGTGTTGGTGATGATGGGATTCTGTGGCTCAGGATAGTGGACAGTGTCTCAGTGACTGTAATCCAAAAAGAGTGAACTGGTTGGCAATGCCACATGGCGTGCAAATAGTCGTATGTGCTACCCAAAGTGCATTGTGAGCAGATATCGGTGTTGTGTAGGCCCATTTTGAACATTTTACTTTGGGTGATGTGAATTCTATGAATGACTTTATATTGTATAAGCTGCAGGTTTGTGTTGTCGGTCATGGAAAATGTATTCCTACAGATTTGTTCCCAGTACTCAGGGTTGGAAGAGACGGCCAGGTCGGTTTCCCACTTGGTTATTGGGAGTGTTATTGTTGTGTTTTGTTTGGAAATCAATGTATATAGTTGGGAGGTTAATTTTTTGAAGTTATTAATTTTCAAAATGTCTTCTATAAGCTGGGAAGGTTGTAATGTATTGTTGGTAAGTGTGGTTTTATCTTTAATTTGAAGTCTAAGTTGTTGATATTGAAGGAATTGTTCTCTCCCAACCCCATATTTCTGTGTGAGTGTGTTAAATGACATGAAATGTTGGTTTTCAAATAAGTGGTGAAGATGTGTGATTCCTTTTTGTGCCCATGTGGGGAAATAAAGAGGTTTATTCTGTATCATGAATTCTGGGTTGTGCCAGAGTGGGGTGTACCTGTTTAATTCTAGTGATGATTTTGTGATTTGGTTCGTTTTCCACCAGGCTGTCAGAGTTGAATGGATGGTAATGTATTGGCAGAGTTTGGATTTCTTGATTGCTTGTGAGAGGAAGGGGAGGTCTGCAACTGAGATATTTGTGCATTGGTTTTGTTCCAGTTCTAGCCAAGGGTAATTATGCTTGTGTATGTTGATCCATTTAGCTAGATACTGTAATTGATTAGCCAGAAAGTAGTGATGAAAGTTTGGTGCCTCAAGCCCCCCATGTGATTTTTTATTTTGTAGTGTTGAGAGTGATATCCTGGGTTTTTTGTTTTTCCAATAAAATTGTGTTGTTAATGAATTAAGAGTTTTGAACCATTTATCTGTAGGAGTGATAGGAATCATAGAAAAAAGGTAGTTAATTTGGGGTAGGGTTTTCATTTTGACAGCAGCTATTCTTCCAATGAGTGTGAGTGGATGTTTAGACCAGCGTTTATATTCATCTTCAATTTTCTTTAGGAGTGGAGTATAGTTGAGGGTGAAAAGCTCTGACAGCCTGGGGGAAATCTGAATCCCTAGGTACTTGATGTTGCCTGTGTGAAGGTGGAGGGATGTGTCCTGAGCTCCAGAATCCCATGCATCATCTGAAAGTGGTAGTAGAATTGACTTGTTCCAGTTGATAGTGTAATGTGAGACAAGGGAGAATCTGCTAATAATGTTGAACGTTTCTTGAAGTGATACTCGTGGGTTCTGTAAATAAAGTAAAAGATCATCTGCATATAAACTGATTTTGTGTTGTGTGTTGTCTACCTGAATTCCTTTGATTATGGTGTTTTGTCTTATTGCTGCTGCAAGTGGTTCAATGAAAATTGCGAAGAGGGAAGGCGAGAGTGGGCATCCCTGTCTGGTGCCCTGATGCAGTGTGAAACTCTGTGAAGTGATTCCGTTAGTGGTGATGGTGGCCCTGGGTGATGTGTACAGTATTTTAATCCAGTGGATGAACGACTCTCCAAAACCGAACTTGTGAAGTGTATTGAATAAAAAAGACCAGTTTACCTTATCAAAAGCTTTTTCTGCATCAAGTGAAATGATAATGGTTTTCTGTTGACTTTCTTGTGATATATTAAATAGATTAAAAAGTCTGCGGACATTGTCTGTGGCGTATCTATTTTTTATGAAGCCTGTCTGATCTGGATGAATGAGTGTGGGGGTGACTGTTTCTATTCTGGTTGCTAGTGCTTTGGTAATAATTTTCAAGTCAGTATTTAATAGTGAGAGAGGTCGGTAACTAGAAGGGTGAGATGGATCTTTGTTGGGTTTTAGTAGTAATGTCATGGCTGCTGTATTCATGTGTGTGGGTATGGTAGATGACGTTTTAATTTCTATAATTACTTTGTTGAATAGTGGTGATAATATGTCCCAGAAGTGTCTGTAAAATTCAGCTGGTAATCCATCTGGCCCGGGAGATTTATTGCTAGGAATTTTATTAAGTGCTTTAGTAAGTTCATTAATGCTAAGGGGTGTGTCTAAGATGTTGGTTTGTTCTGCAGTTAATTTTGGCAATGTCAGACTGTTCAAGAAGGTATCGATTTCTGATTGAGTAGGTTGGTGAGTGGGGGAATAGAGGTTGCTGTAAAAATTCCGAAATATGTTATTTATATCCTGTGGGTTTTGATTAATGTTTCCTGCAGCATCTAGGATGGCTGGGATGATTGATTTCTCTTTCTTGTATTGGAGTAGATTTGCTAAATATTTACTGTTTGCTTTATTACTATATTGAAGACCATTAATTTTCAGTTGCTGAATTTGAAATTGTGTTTTTTTTTGTATGATGTCATCAATTTGTGTTTTAAGTTCCTTTAATTCTTTCTGTTTTGGTTCACTGGGGTGGTGAGATATTTCATTTTTGAGGAATTAGATTTTTTGTTCTAATATATTTTCCAATTCTTGTTGCTGTTTTTTCCTATATGAAGAGTATGATATAATTTTTCCTCTGATTACAGCCTTCCCAGTTTCCCATAGCAGTGAAGGTGAGGTGTCTGGAGAGTCGTTCATCTCCAAAAAGAATGCCCACTCTTGCCTTATAAGGGTTGTAAAGTTGGAGTCTTCTAATAGTGAGGTATTGAAGCGCCATATAGTTGAAGTTTTAGCATATGTTTGAGTATTTATAGACAGAGAGATAGGGGCATGATCACTGATTACAATTGGGTGAATTGTGTTATCTGATATATTGGTTATTAGTGAGTTGCTGATGATAAATAAGTCAATTCTAGATGAACATTGGTGGACGGTGGAAAAATATGAATATTCTCTTAAAAAAGGGTTCCTCATTCTCCAACTGTCGCTAAGGCCATAGTCCTCCATATATTGCTTTATTATGTCAGTGGAGTGCCAGTTTCTTAAGTTGCCAGAGGTGCTTGAGCGGTCAATTGTAGGATTGATGACTGTATTGAAATCTCCTGCTATGATGAGATTGTTTGAATTTGATAGTATGGAGAAGAGATTGTGGAAGAAAGATGGATCATCATTGTTAGGGCCATAAATGTTTGCCAATGTAAATGTTGTATGATTTAGAGTTGCATTAATGATGATGAATCTACCGTCTGGGTCCATTATAGATTGATTTAGTGAGAAATGAATGTCTTTATTTATTAAAATAGAGACACCTCTTTGTTTGCTGTTATATGTTGAAGAATAAATTTTGTCAAATTGTTTAAAGTTGAGATGTTGCAATTCTGTGTCTGTTAAGTGTGTTTCTTGAAGGAAGCAAACATCAGCCCCCAATTTTATTAGATGATTAATTACCTTGAGTCTTTTGGTTTGGTTACGGAAGCCGCGTACATTCCATGTTATCAATTTAAGTGGTTGCATGTGTGTATGTCAGGTTTATCTGAGTTTTGGGCTAGCACATATATATGTGTTAAGAAGAGACATATGAAGTGATAAAGAGAAAGAAAGAGTTTTGAGCGGGAGAGAGGGATAGAGGGGTTCAGGTGATGTAATATGGCGTGAGTATTTTTTATCATCAGTATTAGGTGAATGTGTGTCATATCTCGCATAACATGTTTTCCAACATTTTTGTTAATGATTGAGCTGAGAGGGAGTAGTGGTGTTGAACATGAATGCAAAACTAACAAACAAATATTGGACCAGAGATCTTTACACATATAGACAAAGACAAACAGAAAGTCAAGACATAAATACTCAATATACAAGGAAAGGCACATGTATGCCTTATCAGAGATTGAAAGGGAGGGAGAGACAGTGAGAGAGAGAGCGAGAGAAAGAGAGAGAGAGAGAGAGAGAGAGAGAGAGAGAGAGAGATTGCTAAAAAAAAAAAAAAAAAAAAAAAAAGAGAGAGAGAGACTACTACTACAGAACAAAAATAAGAGAAAAAAAAATGTAGAAAGGGCAGATATGCAAATAAGGAAAACGAGAGTGAGCACAGAACTTAGACGCTGGGCTAACAGATTTTGTAGGTTTACAGAGGTGTGGGAAAGAAAAAATAAATAAAAGAAAAAAAATATATATGTAGAAAAAAAAAGATATATATATATATATATAGGCCTATATATATATATACATATACATATATATATATATATATATATATATATATATATATATATATATATATATATATATATAAAAAAACATAATAATAATTATAATACTAATAAATAATACTAATAATAATTATACATTATAGCATATTTGTATTTTTATTCAGAAAAGCCATGGTGTTTTTTCTTGGCTTCGGAATAATTGTCCATTTATATACAGTTTATCAACTGCTAGTACTGCACGTATGTTGTTTCTTCGGTTTTCCTTTAGAATGGGATAGAGAGCTTTTCTTCGTTCGTTTATTTCTCGTGGGTATTGATCATTCATTCCAAAATGAGTGTCCTTGAGTAGTTTTCCTTTGCTTTTAACCAGTTCCTTTTGTTGATAGTGTTCAAACTTTGCAATGATGGGACGAGTTTTTTCCTGCTGTTGTTTGCCGAGACGATGAACTCGGTGGAAAGTAATATTTTGAACGATGTCAGCGGGTAATTTGAGTTGAGAGTGCATGAAGTTTTGAATCTGTAACTCTGGATTATCGGGTGATATTTCTGGGATGCCTGAGAAGATGAGGTTATCGCGCATCGAGCGTGTTTGGATGTCTAGAATTGTTTCTTTCATCTGTTTGTTTTCTGCGGTGACATTTTGCATTTGCTGGGTGAGTGTTGTTATTGAGGTTTGAAGCTCTTGATTTGATTGTTGTAGTGTTTCGATTTGATTGTGAGCAAATTCAAGGCTCTTCCGCATATCCTTTAACTCCTCGTGAATTGTGACCAGTATATCAAGTTTTTTATTGATGCTAGCCAGCACACTAACCTCAACTTCGGTGGTGTGCAGGTCATCTGTGTCCGTTGCAGAATCTCTCTTTCTTCTTTTGGAATCTGGTTTGAGTGCGTCGGTATGTGCGTCGGTATTATCCATGGTTGACTGAAGGTGATGATAGTAGTCGTCAATAAAGATCTCAAAGTCCGTTAAATCCTCCAGTATACAGTTGAATTGTAGAACGTATAGAGTGTATGGTAATCGATGCAACGTTAATTTGTTTTAGTTCGAAGAAAAGCTCTAAATCTCAAAGTGTCTCAAATTTCAAAGTGTTAAACTCGTCCTGTTGAGTTTGTCAACAACGATGCGCCGCCATGTTCGATCTCACCTCTGCTCGAGTCTCGCGATACTCACACACACATCTCACCTCCCCAATGATGGTTTACGGTCTTGATCAAATCGAAAAATTACGTCATAAAGTATACATGGAAAATACATTTACAAAATTAGTACATAATTACAAATTCAGGTCCAAAATGTTTGTATGCGTTTGTCATAGACACACGAAATAGCATAACTAAGTGGCTACTAAGCCAGCGCTGGCATTTGTTTACGTCCTTGATAAAACTAAAACATTACGTCTGAAATTATATACAAATACATTTAAAATGATTAAGTCTTACTTACAGGTTGTGGCCCAACAACTGCTGCCTCTGGTTTTAAAGTTGGAACTGCTTCATGTTTTAGTAACAGTTTCTTGTTAAATCCGGCATTGAATTCGTGGAGATTCAGGAAGCTGTCTTCCGTAAAATGCGCAGCACAGAGAGCTAAATTACGATTGTAATTTTCAGGAACATAATCAAACATAAATTTTAGCCATTGTTGACGAACTACAGCTTCCGTAGGAAACCCGAACACAGAAGACCTGACAGCTGGGTGAAAATAACACACTTTCAACGGCATGGCTACAGCTCTATAACTCTTTCTCTTCGACAAAGCCGCAGAAATATTGCCATGCCCCCTTTTTGTGCATATTCCGGAGGGGGTGTTGATGTAAATTCATGGGTTAGTTACGTATAAAACCCGGGAAGTATCTCGTTGTAGTCCCATTCGAGTCGTTTTTGTAGGCATTAAACTTCCTGATTTTTAAAAGACGATATCTCTGCTTACGTTGAACTTTCAGCGCAGCAACTTTGCAGATACTGTTCATGCACCAACAGCAACATTACACACTATTTAAAATGAAAAAAGTGAAATCGCAATCAACCACCCCTTTAAGTTTTAAATTACGATTTCTAAAGACATTTTTAATCAATTGATTTAATTTACTGCAAGTATTGTAATTGTATTTTTTACTGATTAACTGTTAATATACAATGTTCAGACAGTATGCATTATAGAAGTTAAGATATGTAATGTAACCCTAATAAAGCTGTTGATGTGAAAAACAAAACTCCATGCGTCCATGGCGACGGACTATGCTCACCATGCTTGATGGCGCCGTGGACCCTGTTCAAAATGACTTCCCTAAAGGGAGCAAGGGCTCTTTGACAGCGCGTTCCGCGGGTTTCGGCACCAGTGTAACGAAGTTCGTTGTTGTGGGAAAAAGGAGGCGGGAACCGGCGAACATTCAAACAAACTTTAATATATCAAAAATAAAACAAATACAAAACAAAAGTAAAAGACAGCAGCCCCTCACGGACGACTGCTGTCACATCAAATAAAACACAAACATCAAATAAAATCCAGGCCTGGCCTCTCTCGATCTCCACTGTCGTCGCTCCTCCTTTTATGCTTCCGCTCCTCTGTGAGAGATCGAGACCGGTGCATCTCATCAGTAATCACGCCACTGGCCTCGCACCGTTCTCCCATGGCCCTCAGTCTCGTCCTGCTCGCCACAGCATCTCTTCTAGTTCAGTTTAATACATGTGTGTATAATTTAATCCAACTGAACTTAATGGTTACTCAATTAATCATTTGGTAAACCTATAGATTTCTATAGATATTGATTTTATAGACAGTTTCTATAGAACTAGTTTGCAATTTCTGAAAATGGATTACCAAATGTAATAAATTCTTTTAACTCAAGTGATATATCCCAGATGATAATCACCACTATGTTCAAAGTTTATGAATGAACGTGTGTGTGTGTGAGAGAGAGAGAGAGAGAGAGAGAGAGAGAGAGAGAGAGAGAGAGAAAATAATTTAAAATAAAATAAATTAAAAATTCAGAACCAACTGGCCCTCATCAATTACACACAAAAGATTTTTAAGACACCAAATATCATCAAAACACCCCTAATTTTTTATAAGATTGTAATATACAAACTCTATATTTAACCTTCCAGCTACAAGGTTCTTGAACATTAATTCAGCATCAGTACTAAGAAGATTCAGTCCTTCATTCTTTCTTGTCTTCCAAATTGCTAATTTTGCAGTTCCGATCAAGAAGTTTAACAAACACACGTTCCTTCTGATTAAGAATCTGTACATCACACCCCCAATAAACACTTCTTCTAAGAATTTCTCATCAAATGCTTGAAACCATCTATCAAGAAGTTTAAAAAGACCTTTAAACCTATTAAATCTTAAAAACAAATGTTCCAAATTTTCTACCATTCCACAAAACCTACACTGTTCACCCACTGCTGGATTCAAGTGTGCCACGTGTCTGTCCGTAGCTATCGCCCCGTGAATAAGCCTCCACTGCAGATCAGCAGTGCGCTTCTCTATGAACCAATTGGGTCATTTTGAACCAATAACTCTAAATAACACTTTAACCTATTTGCTAAACACTTTGACAGTATTTTATAATCCAAACACAATAGAGAAACTGGTCTCCAATTCTTTAGAAGACCTAGATTTCCTTTTTTTGGAAGCAAAGATAGTACAGCTCTTCAGCAGCTTATAGGAAGTGTTCCACTTTTAAAGCTTTGACGAAGTACTTCAAGTACTTCATACAGATCTTGTCCTAATATATTCCAAAAAGCTTGGTAAAACTCAACTGGCAGTCTATCAATTCCTGGAGAACGTCCTCTTGATAACTGTTTCACTGTAATCTCCTGAAAAGTTATTTGACTGTCTAGTGATTTTCTCCCCTCATCTTTCACCTGAGGTAAATCACTCAGCAAATCAGAAGCACTCTCAACTTCACAGTTCTCAGCGTCATACAGTTTTTTTTTGTAAAAGTTAACTGCCAGCTTCTTTATTTCCACCGGGTCTGACGTTATAGTCCCATCAGGCCGTTGAAGATGATATATTTGTTTTTGTCGGGAGCTTTTCTTTTCAAGGTTGAAAAAGAATGATGTAGAGCGTCCATGTCTTTTATAGAACAGATTCTCGCCCTTACAATTGCTCCTTTCACTTGCTCCTGTAATAACAAGCCAAGTTCTTTCTTTTTCTTATTCAACAGCTCACTCTGCCCAGTTCCATTATTATTAAAAATAGTACTTTCCATTCTTTGAATGTCTTTCTCCAAGCTTTTTCTGCAAACTTCACCCTTGATGTATTATGTGAACTATAATTTTGACAAAATATTCTTATATTTACTTTGCCAACATCCCACCACTGACACGTTTTCAAAATAATCTTTCTGCAATTTCCATTTATTCCAGAATAATGTAAAACTATCACAAAATAAAACATCTTGTAATAATTTAACATTAAAATGGCAAAAATAATTTGGCTTTGTAATTGCCTTCATGTTTAAATCAAATAAAACCAAGTGGTGATCTGAAAAACAGGTAAAATATCAGCATTCATCACCTTATAATTCCATGTTTTATCAATATAAAATCTGTCTAGTCTTGCCCCACTAACCCTATTCTCAGATGCTTTAACCCATGTATATTGTCTAATTCCTATTTTTTTTTCCTCCGAATATCAATCAAATTAAGCTCTTTTATAATTTTTGATAATACCACATTATGAGGTTCCTCCCCATTCCTATCAATTATAAAATCAACAGTACAATTCCAGTCACCTCCAATGATAACACACACCTGATCTCCAATTTTTTTAACAGCATTTTTTAGTTTCATAAAAACCTCCACCCGCTCAGGCCCAATATTTGGTGCATAAACATTTATAAGCACAAACACAGTTCCCTTAAAGGAGTCATAATGTAGAAATTTCACTTTTCCACGAGAATCAATGTATGTTATGATTGCATAATGATTGTACACTGGCCGGGAAGCTGATATTTAAAAGTGAAGCGTTTGTTTACCTCAGGGTTTGTAAAATAGGCCACGTGCACGCGCACGAAAAAACGAGATTTTGATTTCTTCCCCCTCTTGACGTCAAGACAGGGGAGGATATACCAAATATGGACACCGCAAACCTATGCCGCGGGAAGCCCGCCCCTCTCCCCCTCTCCCCCTCAGATTCAGTTTAGTCGACTCGAGAAAGATGGAGAAACCGAGTGCACACCTGAGATGCTCTTTGGTTGACTGCCACAAACAACATGCAAATGTGTTTTATCTACCAAAAACGGACGAAACTATCAGGGAACAGTGGAGGAAATTCATTTTTAATGACGCTGTCCCAACAACTCTTTCAAGTGGCGTATCGTTAGGTGTGTGCGCTAAACATTTTACACCGGAATCATTTACAAATTTGGGGCAATATCAGGCGAACTTGGCCTCGAAGCTCCGTTTGGGAAAAGGTGCCATCCCCACCATCAGGGACTTGCCAGAAATTGAAAAGGTAAAACTGTGTTTTTATTGCTCTACTGTGGTTAACAAATAGCAGCTAACTGCTAATGCGGCTATTGTATGTAACGTTACCTTCGAGGTAAACACGGGGAATGGACTCTACGAATGCTAGCCACATCTTTCCACTTTGTTTTACACTAGCAGCTACAGTAGTGACGGTACAGGAGTCCATGCTCAGTGGCTAAAACTGTTTAAATGCAAGTATGAAAACAATATACCACTAAACATTATTAGCCAAACTCATGCAAAACATGCAGTTTGAAAATAGCTTTCAGTTAGTGGGGCTTCTGTAAGAATGTATCTGGAAATGGTGTATTTTTTCTACGACCAATCAACGCGCCCCTCATTTGCATTATTATAATGACCGTCCACGACAGCCAAAACATCGCATCAGATCTCGCGAGACAATAATGCCTTTAGAAATAAGGGTCTGAGGGGCTCTGTGTTGATTTTTTTTCCACTTTTCTTTTTTAGAAGTGCCTGAAAGACTATAATAGAGCATTGGGTATCCAAGGTAACACAACATTATGACTCCTTTAAATTCTATATGCATTAATAATACCTTTACAAATTCTTCTACAACTAAAATATTTAGATTTAGATTTTTTGAGAATAATATGGCTACACCAGAACTCAAATTTGTCCCATGGCTTAGCACACATTTTCCTTCCCACCATCTATCCCATTCTGACTCATTTTCTGTATGAGAATGTGTCTCTTGTAAAAAAAACAATATCCACCTTCTTAATTCTAAATCATTCTGACACCATTGCCAACTTATTTCCATCCCTACCCCCATTTATATTTAAGGAGCCCGCTCTCAAAAAATCCATAAAAAGGGAAAAATATAAAGAGGACAGAAATAGAGTGAAAAGACAAAGAATAGCAGACACCCTGTGTGTTTTAATTATTTTGTGTTTGCCTTACTCTTTCTTAACTTCGTTAAGATCTTCCTTAACCAAAATCTTTTCTGCTTGCTAAGAACCTCATGACTAACGTTTCTTTGTAACAAAGTCATCGACACTATAAATTTCCCTATGTCTGGGAAGAAATCTTTGACTTCCACAGTCTTTCCAAAAGTTGTATCTAGAAAGTTATTTATTTATTGCAGTGTATATGTGTCCTCCATGATTTGTGAACCAATATCTGAAATTACAGAGAAATTATCATCATCTCCCATTTCAGAATCAGTACACATTTCAACACTGTTAAATACTTCAGAATCGTCAGTTTGAACCATTTCAACATTTATTTTTCCTTTGTTGACATCATCAGTCATCACACTACTTTCCCCCATTTTAGATGCATCATTTTGTCCAATAGAAATCTCGTTTTCATCAACATCATCTTTCTGATCATTAGGCCTACTGTCAATCAAATCAGCATTAATAATGTTCCTTTCCGCTGTAATCTGAGTTGGTACTTTCGCATAATTTGTTTCATCAGTATTAATCTGGACATCTTAATTTTTTTCTGAACATTCTCAGCAGTAGCACTATGTTCAGCTACCCCTTCCTGCCTATCATGGGCCTTATGTGGGCACGCCATTCTCTTATGCCCAATGTCCCCACACTCAAAGCATTTCATGCTACCAGTATTAGCGTAAACCACATATGTTTTTCCCTCGTGGCCAACTCTAAATGATACATCCAGCTCTGGCTGATTCAAAAACATAAACACTTGCCTCCTGAAAGACATAAAGTGCTTCAAAGCTACGTTTCTGCATCTCAGTGGAATAGTTCTAATCCCACTTGCAAACTTTCCATATCTCGCTAACGCTCTTTCAATTTCATCATTATGAATGAAAGGGGGAACATTAGACACGGTTATACGGGTCATTGGCGTTACCAGTGGTGAAATAATAAGAAAATCTCCACCTACCACAATTCCATCACTTATCAAATGATTTGCCAGTTCTTCCTCATTTGCAAACACCACTACCGCCTTATTCATCCTCGACGCCATAGAAATGTTTTCATATCCGATTAGTTCTCCAACCACCAGTAACACACCAGTTTTTTATACGTCTTTTCAGGACATTGTTTAGACGTCAATTAAAGATGTGCTACAGACGTAATTGTTAGACATCCAGAAGACGTCCTCACAGTAGCCAGAAAAAAAAGGTTTTTATACGTCTTTTCTAAACATTGTATAGACGTCAATTAAAGACATGCTAAAGACGTAATTGTTAGACATCTAAAGGCAGCCAGAATAAAAGTTGTATTAGACACGTTTTCTGTAGTAGAAATGTCAAAGAAGACTGTTAAAGACTAGCCTGGTTAAAACCAGACCATTCTCAGTAGTAACGGAGTTATGGTCTGGCAAAGCTAAGCTACATTAATAACTCATTTCCAAAGGGGCGTCACCAACGGACGTCGCTCAAATGCCTCTGGGCGCAATTGGATAGACCTAAAACCAATCAGAGTGATCGTCATCGTGTAAAGCCATATGCTGCGTCCCAATTCACCTAAGTTACACTACGCCATAAAAGTATGTACTCTTTTTGTGAAGAAAAGGTATTTACTTTTGAATGTGTAGCAAAAAAGTAGGCAAGCTTTGGGACATACTACTTCGTCATCTTTATCGGACAGATCTGTCGCGTGCATCCTGTCACGTAAACTGCCCTGTCAATCATCTTGTCACAGTTAAAATCCTCTATTAAATCTAATTAAATTTCCTACCGTTTCGGAGAGAAATGTAGTAGCACGTTCATCTGCCAGTCGGTCTTTCATGGAGACTGTCCTCAGCTGTTTGCAATTTGAATATAATAATGCATTTAAAAGTTGGTGCGCTTCACCAACGGACGTCGCTCAAATGCCTCTGGGCGCAATTGGATAGACCTAAAACCAATCAGAGCAATCGTCATCGTGTAAAGCCCGCCTCAACGTTTCTGATTGGTGCCTCGATTTGGACGGATTAGAAATCGGCTTGAATGGGCTCTTTGCCAGACTACTTGCAGAGCAAATCTAAATTTGCCGGAAGTTTGTCTGGGTTTTCCCAGGCTAGTTAAAGACCCATACTGACAGTGAAATCCCAACTGTGCATATTTGCAAGGATCCAACTTTAAAAAATGTTTACTTCAAAACAGTGGCAGTGAGTTAGTTCTGTGAGAAAAACCCAGTTACTCATTGTTAATGGTTGTCATGTCATGAAACTGCAGACACACAGACCATAGGCCTAAATAAGATTTTAAAGAATATTGATTATATTGAATGCAATAATTGCAATAAACTGCTTACCATTTTCCTGTAAACCAAACTGACCACTCCAATAAATCAACTATTTAAATCTCAAAATATATTTGTATTACTATTTTGTTCTGCTGGACCAAAACTTAACAGCCAGAACAGTGAAGTATAAATTAACACAACAATATAAAACTTAAAAGCCAGAACAGTAAAGTATAAATTAACACAATTTCCCTTTAAATAATCTATAAAATGTTGTTAAAACAGTATAACATAACAATTAACAAACCGTGGCTGCTATAAGGTCCACAAGATTCATTTATAGCCACCACCCCTGACTCTCCCAGGGGCATGTTTCAGATGATCGGCTGCCAAATGATATTTATTTGGGCCTCTGTTGCAGATGGGTCATGACAGCAGCTAAAATCAAAGCAAAAATCCACATGTAAAATAAATAAATACAAACGCCACTGTTGTGGTTTAGCTTGCAGCAGAGATACATAGTAGGCTATACATAACTGAAAATCGAGTACTCAAATCAATTAAATGAAATAGTTATTAAATCACAAATCAAGTAAAATTACATCAAGCCTGATATTAAGCATTCCACACACATATACACACACTGTAACATTTTCGCACACTCTTTGGTTTGGGTTTTTTTATGCTGGGGTGCCAGACAGGTTTTCTGTCATTAATTTAGTTCAGTACAAAAACGTACAAAGGTCTTGTGCAGTCTGCTTGTCTTTCACAAAACCCCTCACTTATTTGAGAAAAGAATTGCAATGCAATAATACCCCCCAAAAAACACTCTTAAATAGACCACTACTGCATTCAATATGACAAACAACTAGAATTTATTCAAATATGTATATTATTAAATGTCAACACAGTTTTAAATGTCTCAAAAATGACTTTTTGAGTTGAATAGGAAAAAGAAAAACAAAAATTAATTCACAAATTGTTCCCCACAAAGGCTACAAAAAAATAAACAAAATAAGCTCAAGTCACAAGATCAGCAGTAATTCCAACAGTTTAGTTCATGTAGTTCAATAGTTCACATAGTCATATAAATACATTTCCCCGATCAAAGAAAACAGTCAAAAAGTCAAAAGTCAAGTCACTTGAAAACAGTCATCCAGAACTGGCCTAGTAGTGTACTCACGACTCCGTTTTCTTTTAATAGTCTGGTCCACGTTTTTCTGAAACTTCCCAGACGTGAGTATACAGGCTGGAGGCTCCCAATCCGTCAATTACGCCCAGATTTTCGAACTGCTCACTCGTACTGTTAGCCCTGCAGCGTCTCAACGACCATCCGCTAGTCACACCATAACGAGGATACAATGCTTTCCTTTTAATGATCCAGAGCAATGAATCGCGGGAGTCTTCGAGCGGAGCTCCGCGAGTGCCACTCACTGCATTGCTTCCGGCAGCCACCTCAACTTCCTTGAGCAGCGCACGTCATCCAGATAAAGGTAACTGGCCTGTCCCCAAAACGTCACCATCTTCGTCGCTATCTTATGTTGACCACACATTCATATACTATATACACTGTTTTGATTTTTATGGATAATGAACTCGGATTATTTTACAAATGAAAGATTACTGATAACCTGGGATGAATGAACATTTAATTGCTTATTATATGACTACATCGTCACACTCCCCCCTCTTTAAGAAAAGCCGGCCATTAGGGTAAGGCATCAAATCAGATGTCTTCAATATTTTTCTCAGTAAATCCAAGAAACTCCTCCTCATCACTGTCCTCCTTAAAGATTTCTAGTAATAGATGTTGTTTTTGTGTTTCAAGTTCTCGTGCAGAGGGGAAGCAAGGTTTGAGCCTAGAGACGTGTACCACTCTTAAGTCTTCTCCAGTGTCCTCCAGGACGATTTCATAGTTCAGAGGTCCTAATTTCTGGACTATCCTGTAGGGGCCTTGCCATTTTGGAGCAATTTTTGCTGAAAAAAACTTAATTGCCTTGGAATAAGGGTGAGTGCGCATCCAGACTCTGTCCTTCTCCTCATACAACACTTCTCTCCGATTTTTGTCATAGTTACGTTTTTGACGTTGACGTGCTGAATGAAGTTTCTTCTCAACATACTCCTTCATTTGATTTAATTCTGCCAATTTGTCATAGCCAGAATCATCAGGAGACACATCTCGTGGTTGCAATAGCACATCCATGGGACCTCTGAGCGAGCGATTGAGGTTCGACTCTGCTGGTGTTACTCTTGTGGACTCATGGACGGCAGAATTAAGAGCAAATCTGAACTCTGGTAGGAGCTTGTCCAAATGTTTATGATTGTCACTGACGTACGAGGCCACCATCGTTTTGAGTGTACGGTTCACTCTTTCAGTGAGATTTGTCTGTGGATGGTAGGCAGTTGTCATTTTGCGTCCGATGTTCCATTTTTTACAGAGCTCCTGGAACACGGAGGAGACAAACTGTGATCCTTGATCAGACAAGATGTAATCTGGGACCCCCCATCGGGTTAGTATTTCTCTGATGAGTATCTGTGAGACAGTTTCAGCTGTGGCCTTGCGTAGACTAAAAAGCTCAGTCCAATGAGAATAGATTTTGTAGTCCACAAAAACTATCAGAAAAACATTCCCAGAGGAGCTCCTGGGGAATGGCCCCATCAAATCCACTCCCAGCATTTCCCATGGACGTTGTACAATGGTTTGTTGCAAGAGGCTGGGAATTCGACGACATTCAGGCTTGTAACGTTGACAAATGGGACAGTTTTGTACAAACTCTTTGACATCTTGGTTCAAGTTAGGCCAGTACACCAAAACTTGCAACCTTTTGAATGTTTTGAATCTGCCAAGATGACCAGCAAGAGGGTCTTCATGAAGAAACTGGAGTAATTGAGATCGGAGAGGTTTTGGTATGTAAACTTGGTACACAATTTTGTGTGGAAACTGGACAACTCTGTAGACTTTATCTTCTAATATGGAGAATTTGGTAGAGGAATTGACAGTGATTTCTCCTGATTCTACTATTTGTTCGTACAGATGGTGAATGTCTGGATCCGTCTGCTGTGCTTTCCAGATGTCATGATCGGTGATTGGCAGGTCCTCTGTTTTCTCGGGTTTCCCCTTCGACTTCAGAGATAAAGCAGTAGAACAAGTTAGAAGGCCCGGTTCATTAATGTCAACAGGGGCTCGAGACAAAGCATAAGGAACCGTATTATACTTCCCCTTCCTATACTCCACTGTGAAGTTGAATTCCTGGAGTCGAAGAGCCCACCGAATTAGACGAGTGTTAGGTTTCTGTGTTTTGAAGACCCACATCAAGGAAGAGTGATCAGTAACGACTGTGAAGAATTTTCCTTCCAAGTAGTACCTCCATTTTTCGAGAGCCCACACGACTGCCAAACATTCTTGCTCGGTGGTCGTGTAATTTCTTTCTGCCGGATTTAAGGTACGACTGGCAAATGCCAGGACTTCCTCTGTGCCCAGTCCTGTTTGCTGCACGAGAACAGCTCCTAGGCCGACCTCACTTGCATCAGTGTAGATGACAAATGGTAGATTCAGATTAGGATGTCCCAACACAGGTGGAGACACAAGGAGCTGTTTTAGAGCTTGGAAGGAAATTTGACACTGCGAAGTCCAAAGGAACTTGGCACCTTTTCTTTTTAAGGCATTCAGGGGTTCAGCCACTTGAGAAAAGTGCGGTACAAACCTATGATACCAATCAGCCATGCCTAAAAATCTCTGGACTTCCTTTATGTTTTTTGGCACCGGAAACTCTTGGACTGCTCTGGTTTTTTCTGGATCTGGCTTGATGCCTGTATCAGACACAATATGGCCAAGAAACTTCAGAGAAGTACGGAAGAAATGTGTTTTCTTCATATTAACAGTCAGGTTTGCCTCTTTCAATTTATCCAAAACAGCCTGGATGTCCTGGAAGTGCTGTTCTATTGATGAAGAGTATATAATTATATCGTCTAAGTAGACGAAACAGTTCTTTCGCTGTAGCTCTCCCAGGACTCTCTCCATCAACCACTGGAAGGTCGCTGGTGCATTTTTGAGGCCAAAAGCCATGACCTTGAAATTGAATAACCCCTGATTGCAAATGAAGGCAGTTTTATCTCGACTTTCCTCTTCCATTCGAACCTGCCAATATCCACTGTTGAGATTGGAAAAAACAACAGCACCACTCAAGGACTCAAGAATTTCCTGGATTGTAGGAAGTGGATAGGCATCTGATTGAGAGACTGAATTTACCTTTCGGTAGTCCACGCAGAAACGGTAACCACCCGTTTTCTTGGGAATCAATACCACTGGAGAAGACCATGCTGAGGAGGAAGGCTCGATGACATCAGCAGCTAACATCTCATCAATCAGCTGTTTGATGACCTTCTGTTTCGTAGGAGAAACGCGATAAGGCTTTTGTCTTATAGGAACATCTTGAGTAACATAAACTCTGTGTGTCAAAACACTTGTTTTACCCAAAACATCTGTGCAGACATCAGAATTCTGTTTGAGTTGGCTCAGAAAACGTTCCTTTCCTCTCTCATCTAAGCAGGTGTTTTGGCACGCTACATGCAGAGGGTTTGGTTCTTCCTTTGAGGTACCAGGGGGAAGCGCAGAAAAAAGAGCAAGAGGGAAGAATTATGCCATTCATGGAAGTGAAATTTCCAGAAAATAATATTTTTGATCAGGATGAAACCAATAGACATTGTTCCGGATGTCTATTTGCAGCCCACTGAAGAAAAGATAGTCTAAACCCAACACAACAGGAAAGGCAAGCATTTGTGGGGCTAGGACAACCACTGGTAAGGGAACAGTTAATGTTTGTACTGCAATTTGTACTTCACCCCATCCTAATGGTTGCCGGGCTCCTCCATCAGCCAGATAAATGGGACCCTCAGTCCAGGGTCTGAGCTGTTGAGTGTGATAACCCATGGTTGCCCACAATTTCTCATTTAACAGTGTATATGACGATCCTGTGTCAACCAAAGCTTGGCCTTGCCAAGAGTCAATATTTACAGGAACAATCAACTGCTGAGGTAGAGATGTGGAGAAAGGATGAGCAGGTGAGTATACAGACTCCATATGAGTGACAGTGCTAACAGTTGGATGATTATCATGGTTACCATTAACAGGATTGGGACCTTGCTGACCTTTATAGTTTTTGTTCTTAACAGGCCCACCCTGAGGACAAGAATTCGGAGCGTGATGTCCTTTACACCGCCAACAGAAGGGAGATTTAGAGGAGTCCTGTGATACTGAAGCTGGTACAGGGTTAGCCAACTGACTTGGAGCAGGATTACTTATTCTGAGTTTCCAAGGTTTTTTCCGTTGTTCATACTGCAATTGGTTTTCCTTGTCTTTTTCCAACTGTTGCCCAAGACGGACTAGACCATCAACAAAAGTAACTCCATTACTTCGAAGTTGACTTGCCATCTGAGGATTGATGTTCTTCAAGATTAACTTAATAACTTCATCCTCTTCAATTTGTGGCTTCCATCGTTTGCACAGAGCTCGGTACATGTAAGCAAAATCTCTTATGCTCTCACCTTCCTGCTGTACACGTGTTCTTACTCTCTCCGCTAACTCATCCTCGTAATCTTCTGACAAGAAGGCAGCAAGAAACTTTGCTTCAAACTCCTGCCAAGTGTTTGTCTCAAGTTGAGCAACATCCCACCAGTCTCTAGCTGTACCATGCAGCACATTCCTGAGTGTTGCTATTAATTCTTCATCAGAAAGAGGGTGGAGAGCCATGAAATCCTAACATTTCTCCAGAAAGATCAAAGGATCATCACAATCTTCTAGTCGGCCAAAGCATGGGAACTGGATTTTCACAGGCTGCTTTCCCAAGAAACGTCCTCTACCTTCAACAGTGGTAACCACTTCACTTGTGGAATTAAGCTCAGAGTCACCCAGACCATATTGAAATGTTGAATGGAGTCGCTGTAATCTGGTGCTCACCACCGGCATTTCCGCAGCAGTAGAAGCAAATGGTGATGCAACTGTTGGTACAGAAACATTGGCTTTTACTGAACTCTGCTGTGATGACTTGAGAGCTTCAATGTCTTTAGCTAATTGATGAAAATGTTGTATGCACTGGTGGAGTTCATTCTGTAAATTACTATTTGAACCTGTCTGAGCAAAAAAGGTATTCATTTGTTGAGTATATTGATCAGTGGTCTTTATATGAGATCCAGAGTATTAGCCATTGGTTCCATGACTGTATTGAAATCCTTCAATACCTCTGCATGATGCTTCTTTAGTTGCCAGTGCAGCATGTTATTAAACTCTTTCCTGAAATACTCAAACTGATTACTCATAAGCTGTTTTATTTCTGTTGTTTGTTTCACAGATGCAGTATCCACATGCAAGATGAAAGTATCCATAATGTTTTTCAGCTCTCCAACTTCAATAAACAAGGTGTCTTTTAGACTCTGGTATTGGGTTCTGGTCATTTCACTCAATTGCTGAAGAGTCAGAGTGTCCATAAATCCAGTTAATCCTAAAGAGGGCTGAGAAGGTGATATTGGGGGTCTGAGATCAAAACTTCCTGTTAAGTCCATATCTAGCAGAGTGTGTTGAGATGAAATGGCCTGAAAACCTTCCAAGGTGCTGCTAGGGAGGGTGCTAGGAGGAAAGGATTGAGTTCCATCTTGATCTAAAGCCATAACATCCATAAGATCCTCTTTAAAAGTCTTGGTTGGAGTTTGGTTTCGATCTCCCTCCATTTCCTGGCAAGACCTGCTTGGAGATGCAGCCATTTTGCTTGAAGAATTGGGTGTTGTTTTTAGTCGTTTGAAATAAAGAAGGTCTGATTTGAGTGCATTATAGGCCTAAACTATACATTATTCTCTGTATCGAATCATGTTATCTTATTACCCACCCCAGCCCCTGATGTTTCAGGCTCAGCCCCTGATGTTTTTAAAACCTAGAAACGCCCCTGCACAGCACACACAACATGGGGACAGGAGAGCTGTCAGTCAATACATGTGAAAACAAACTTGCATTACTTATTTGAACATCACCTGTTGTAAATTTAAAAGTAATGAATACTTTACTAGTTACTTGATTACTTTTCTGATTACTTTTTGATTTGCGTTACTTGCATAATTACACCCAACACTTATTATTTGTCATAGTAAAAGGGTGGTAAAGTTTAACACTGTGACTTTTTTTATGCCTAATAATAAAGGTCAGACAGCATAAAAATGTTCTTTGTATTTATATACAAAAAAAGAGAAAGAGGAAGTTTTGGTGATTAAATAAACATAGTACTATATACAGTAAACATATAATAGTATACTTAATTAACAGTAACCTATTACAACGTGGTTTAAAGATTGTGTAAAACAAGTCAATGGAAAAGAAATATATTACAAATATATGAAATATTTTCCCAAAGCCATGAGAATATAATAAAACATCTGTAGATTTCCCATAAAAAGCATAAACAATACAAAACATTTTTATCATCCCAACCAGTTTAGACGCAACAACACTGACTCAACCAATGGCATGAGTTTGGGGTAGAGCTATCTGTTAGTCCAACCAATGGAAAACAAAGGGAAGAGAAACCTGCTTGAAATGTCATTTTAATGGTGCATGAATTACACCTTTGGACTGACTTTAGAACAAGCAAGTCTTTGAATCGCTGCTTATCTGACATGGGATGAGGGGTTCAAGGCGGCAAAGTGGAAAGCTTCTTAATATGCTTTATTGGATCACTTCAGACTAATACAAGGAATGAATATCTCTGAGACTGATTTTCTAAACGCTTGTTTTGTTGTCCTGGCTGCTGCCAGTTGATGAGAAGGTTGTGTCATTCATCTTGAGACCCTGTGATTCTGAAAGGCCTGAACAAGTGGAAGGGTGAGATGATCGGAAAGGCAGATGTTCTTCAGCAAACGCTGTCTCCAGCACCAGCAGTAGAGACTGTTTAAGCTTCGTCTTAAACTCCTCACACATGAACACATAGAGAATAGGGTTCAGACAGCTGTTGAGATGAACCAGGCAGTTTACGAAAGGTCCTATTAGTCTTAGTACTTTTTCAAAGTCACTCCACTTATTCTCCTTTGCAATTACGGTGGACAGCTGTTGAACATGAAAAGGAAACCAGCATATGAAAAAGGCCATGATCACAGATATGATGACCCGGAAAGGCTTAAGCTTCTTCCCCCTTTTGAGACGTTTGGCACGCACTCCGATAGCAATGTATGAAGATGCAATGATCAGGAAGGGGATGAGAAAACCCATAATAAACCTGTATATGACCAAAGGCTTGAAGGGATCTGTATAATAAATGCACCGGTTATCATTTACATAGCGGTTGATGACAAAGGGGATGCTGCAGAGGATGGATAAAACCCACACGAATGCACAGATGATCCTGGCTTTGACCAGAGTTCGTTTGTTTTGAGCCCAAACAATCACCCAGGTGGACAGGCATCGGTCCAGGCTGATAGCGGTCAGCAAAAAAATGCTGGCAAACATGTTTAGCACCGCCACAAAGCTGAAACACTTGCACAAGAAGTCACCAAAGTGCCAAGCCCTCTTGTTAAAGACAGTAACAATGTAGAGGATGATGATTAAGATGAAGATGAAGTCTGCAATCGCCAAGTTGAGAAACCATATGGAGTTGACGGTCGTCTTCATTTTGTAGCCAGTCACAAATATGACGAGCCCGTTTCCAACGATACCCAGAGCGAAGACGACAAAATATATGCATATATTGAAGATTTCAATGCTTGAAAAGGCTTCCATCTGAGTTGCATTGGTCCCATTCACTGCACTCAAAAAGGCTGCATTCGCTGCAAAAAAAAAAAGAGAAATCAAGCTTTAAAAGAAAGTCATAACATTTCTGATTCTTTCTTTTGATTTTGAATTGGTTGAAAACTGAATTAGAAGTATTCATTCAGAAAGTTGTGTATAAAGCTGATGAATGTCTGTAAAATAATTTTGGAATAGTTATTACAGCTCTGATTTTAAGTATGAATCTTATTATTGTTGTTCAAATTAGAACCTTAGTTACCAGTTCATTGTTAATCATGCTCAAGATTAGGCTAAATTGTATTTAATGAATAATCTCATTTTATTTGTCAGAATTATGGGGAATAAATGTTTGCAAATTTGGAGATGATGATAAAAGGAGTTGCTCAGTCTTACCATGATGCCACCAGGGGGCATTGTGTCCTATATTCTCTATAAAATGCATGATGTGTGTATCTTTTAAGGAGTATTTTAACTAAAAAATATGATCTTAGCTTTTAAAAGAATAAACAAGAGTACTTATAACCCAACAAAGTATTTTTGCTGTCTACAGCTTAAATTGTGGCTGGTAGGTTAATAGACTGTGTCAGCAAAATTTGTTGCACAATTCACATGCAACATAAGACCACAAAATTGAACATTGAAAAGACTAAATATAATTTTCCTGCTTTTCTGGTCTCAGTAATGCTTTCAGCCAGTTTTGCATTAACGCAAATACATTTTGTATTTGTATTATACATTTTGTATCTGTATTAAGCAGTAAATACAGTTGCAAAAACACACATCCTTGATGACCACAGCTTTTTAACCAATATTGATGTACACGGCATGTATTGCACACGTGACTGAAGTCTCAAAAACTAGCCAGAGACACAATAAATATATTTTATCTTAAAATAGTGGTTTACACTGATAAACAACAGCAGGGATGGATGATGAGATCTCTTTTTGACTTCTGTTGGATTAGAGTCTAAGCTTTTTACTCAACGCCATGCTGCATAATCTTGATCAAATCAGCAATTCAAAGAAGTCAAGATAATGAACTCAACCAAAGGGTGGAGGAATAAAAAATGCATGTCATTTTGAAAAGGCATTGCAGAAAACATAAACTGCCCACATCACCCACTTCTTTTCACAGGGCATCTGTCTCAATAAAACAGAAATTAGCTTGCTATATAATATTAGTATAAACATAGTTATAGCCACAGGAATATTGCATAGATGTAGATTCTTACCCATTTTCAGTCCTTTCCTTCTGTTCTTTCTGCAGGTGTGTGTTATTAAAGCTCACAACAACGTCTTCACATGAACAATTGGTGGTTGTTTCCCCTCTTGTATGAAAGAGAAAGTGGGGTGGAGTGATGATGCAACAAGGGAACTATGCTTCTGTAGAAAACTATTTTGAATATCAGCTTTCAAAGGTTAAAGTTACAGTCTTCCATGGCAACCTAAAATATAATCATATACTTTATTAACATAATCCAGATAATAATTAAAAAAAATACAAATGTTTATGACAACAGCAACTAAGAATTAAGGGCAGAGCAGATAAATATAGTTCTGCACTTTGATATTGGTGTTTTGAGCATGATTAGGGCCTATAATATTATGTAAAAACAAATGCAAATTTGACGTGCAACATTCTATTGATAATCTTTCTTCATGAATGTTTAAAAGCAGTCCAGAGGATGCCATCTAGAGGCTATAATCTTCACTTTATATTCTTCCTTTATAAATAAACCCTTCTTTGGCTTATTTAAACAAACAAATAAAAATATTTATGCATGATGTATCTTTAACTTTAAACAATTTTTGGTAACACTTTAGAATACTGTATCTTACTTACTGCATAACTAATAAGGAATTATTGAGGAACTAATAGATAATTATTTATTAACACTTAAGTCACTACTGTTAACTACTAAGGAAGATGTGTTAACTAATTAGTATGTAATAGAATTGTATGATTGTGTTAAGTTTCAGTTAGTTAATCAATAACTAATGAATTATGTCATAACTCTTGAAGAACTATTATTAATTATCTATTAATTAATGTGCAAGAAAAATAACTAAGAAGTAACTACTAATGAACAGTCATACACAGTGGTTACTACAATAAACCGTTTTATTTTAGCAGTGGAGTGGTGGATGAAGTACACAAATCAAGTACTTGAGTAAAAGTACAGATAACCCAATAAAATATTACTCCAGTAAAATGATAAACTATTGGCCTATTCATTTTCAAAATTACCTTAGTAAATGTACAAAGGTAATTACTTGAAAAGTAAAAAGCACTGATCAATGTTTTTTATTTTATTTTCTAGCCAGTTTTAGTCATTCTTCAGCACTAATAAAAAAGATAAGTGCAGACATTTACTAGGCTATATATTGATCTGCAAATAAGCAAACTTTTTATTTAATTAGCAAAATGTATCATAATGTATGATAACTTATCTATTTTACAAAGGTTTAGATAATACCGTTAATAATGTGTTTTTTACAGTAAGTTTGATTTGAGTCAGAAGTATGTGGTAATTCTGTATTAATTACTAATGAGTTTCCTATATTCTCACTTTAGAATACTGTTCCAGGTTCCAAGTAATTCCTGAAGAATTATCTAATAATTATTTGTTAATTACCAATTAATTTCCTTATATGTTCACTTTAGAATACTGTTTCAGGTTATAAGTAGCCTAATTCCTGGATAATTATTTGATAATTATTTATTAATTACAAATGAGTTCCCTATATTCTCACTTTAGAATACTGTTCCAGGTTCCAAGTAATTCCTGAAGAATTATCTAATAATTATTTGTTAATTACCAATTAATTTCCTTATATGTTCACTTTAGAATACTGTTTCAGGTTATAAGTAGCCTAATTCCTGGATAATTATTTGATAATTATTTATTAATTACAAATGAGTTCCCTATATTCTCACTTGAGAATACTGTTCCAGGTTCCAAGTAATTCCTGAAGAATTATCTAATAATTATTTGTTAATTACCAATTAATTTCCTTATATGTTCACTTTAGAATACTGTTTCAGGTTATAAGTAGCCTAATTCCTGGATAATTATTTGATAATTATTTATTAATTACAAATGAGTTCCCTATATTCTCACTTTAGAATACTGTTCCAGGTTCCAAGTAATTCCTGAAGAATTATCTAATAATTATTTGTTAATTACCAATTAATTTCCTTATATGTTCACTTTAGAATACTGTTTCAGGTTATAAGTAGCCTAATTCCTGGATAATTATTTGATAATTATTTATTAATTACTAATGAGTTCCCTATATTCTCACTTTAGAATACTGTTCCAGGTTCTAAGTAATTCCTGCAGAATTATTTGATAATTATTTATGAATTACAAATAAGTTCCCTATATTTTCAGTTTCCCTCAGTCATTGCCTTGTCGCGACAATGGGTAGAAAGCAACCACCAACTAATCTTCTTTTTGAATATTAATTCAAATTCTCTACTTCTCGATGACTGAGGGGGGAAGATTTGTTCAGAACGTCTCATGATCATCACCGGTCTGACTAATTGAAGGAGCCCCCGGCACTAACACATAACTGGTCAATGGCTAGCGTTATGGCCTACCAGGACTGGTTAAGATAAAGACAGTGTCCGCACATTCCAGAGTCAAATCACCAAGACCAGAGCCATAAGTCACCCATCCCGGTGCCAGAGAGTCTGCAAAAGACCCTTTAGAAGAAGAATCGACACCAGCAGATGTTACTGAAACCCCCGACAACATTCCTGAACACCTCCTCATTAAGACCTCTGAACAAACAGAGTTCTGTCTCTTCACCAGAGAACTGATTCTTATCAATAACTATACATAAAATCATTCATGAACAATTTTCAATGGACTCATGATCAAACAATCATGCAACTACCTAATCCTGGGTTGTTTCCACCACTTATATGTATATTTTAATAAGATAATATGTTTTGATCCCATTTAATTCAGGTAATAGTTATTATATTAACTATTAGAAGGAGTGAATGAATGAAAGTGTGTACTGTTTCATATCAATGCGATCTTACGAACACAACTAGCAAGATGGCTTGAATGATATCGGTGTAATATGTTTTGATCTTCTTTTAATTAGAAATCATGTCTAAACTGTGGCCCCTGTTCTCTCTGTTAGTAAGGAGAGCACAGATAAGCATGATTTACGATCAGAACTGAAAAGAACGTCACCTCCTAAATTCAGCCAGTGTCTAATTGGCCAGAACTCATCCTGGAGGTTGGACAAAATTTTAGTTTAAAACCTTAGACCCAAAAACAAAGCTCTCTCTCTCGCTCAGCTCTCTCTCGCTGCTCTCTCTCGCTGCTCTCGGTGCTCTCTCTCTCTCTATAGGAACCATGTAAACGCGCAAACGAAATAACCCAAATCAAGATCTGAAGAACATGGGTTAAATAGCTTCATTCAAGCCATCATCATCTACTCTCAATTTCCTTTCTTTTCTTAGTTTCATTTCTTTTCCGTTGTGAGTGTCGGTTCTAAGTTAAGTTTTGCGACAAGATTTCGAGCCACGTTTCTTCTGCAAAGCCAGCTTCAAACAAAGACTTTCATTCCGCCAGCACACCACGTGACTGACCACGTGATCCAGACAGCAGGCACGAGGAGACCGAATGGACCGGGAAAACCCCTTTCACGCAACAAAAAGGGAATCCCCAAAAGCAAATACGCAAGTAGACTACCTCCAGACTTTTAAAATCTTAACTGGTGTATTTATATAACTTTAATAACCTGCCTTAATTATTGGTCATATTCCGTTATGAATAATAATTAATAATATTTATACGTGGGCGTATAAACGCTACATTAAATGGTGGGGAAGAATGCGGGAAGTTTAACCTAAATTGTAAGCATATACGAAGTAATTATATTTTCATAGTATGCGAAGGGAGAGATCCGAACCTCCGAGTCTGTGTGTATGACGTATGCAGCGAGCGCCGCGCGCCCTGTTTGAATGAATGTGAATACACAGAGAGAGCTGTTACTCTAGTCTAGGCTGCCTGCCTATTTTTATTTTATTTTAAACTGCAGTAAAATAACCCAAGATATAAGATCTCACACAATGATAAGGTAAGGATTGAGCGTGTCCCTCAATTTCTGAAATACTTATAGCTTAAGACGTCTGCGTGTTCCAGAGTCTTTCAAATAGCTATAACGTTATGTGTGTTTGTATCAGTCAGAGAGCTGAATGAAATTAAAACTGCAGTAATTAAAATAACCATGTAAAGGACGGATGAGCGTGTTCCTCGTCTAACGTTCCTTATTTATCTGATTGTCACTCAGTGCGTGTTCCACTGCAAGGACGAATATTCTCCTCACAGATTAGTCTTTATTTCTCAGGTTGTCCGTGCGTGTCCCACGGCAATCCCCGTGATAAACTATAAGCTTATCTGTGTCAGTTCAATTAATTCTCGCGTAAACACTGCGTATGTCCGAGTGTAGTTGAATAGGAATTATTTAAAGTTGTGTTCAAGTAAAGCTTGACGTTGAAACTTAACCAACAGTTAGGAACCCTGTTGTTTTTGTGTGCTCAGATAACATTGCACAGAGACGATCCGCCGAGATCGCTATTGTTCCATCTATTACAGCGCAAAGCTGCCCTTTAAAGTTAATCTCACTCTTAAACAACTGAGTGAAGCCCCACGTCGTAAAAACTACGAGTGGTGTCCTTTATTTGTATTTTTGAAATGCGCCGACATTTCACGTAATATGATCGACGTGCATATTCTTTGAACATTGTTGAAATGTGCCGACATTTCATGTAACATGCATTACTGTTTACAAACTGCAATTCACATGTTTGCCCACTAGCGTTGTTTTGTCGCCATAGTTACAATCGTGACACGGAAGTCTTAACCAACGCTTCCGGGGGAACTCTGACCCTCGCATGATCAGAGCCACAGCAAAGCCCTGACCACAGTGTAAACAAACCCTTTGGTGGCTAAGCTAGCTGCTAACCCTTGGCTAAGCTAACCTAACCTAGGCAGTTGTTTACAGTGAGGCCTATATGCTAAAGCCTTAAGCATTATTTACGTTTGTCATTTGTATTAACATCAGTGGTTAAATACAGTGTCTGTTTGAACAACGTTAAAGTGATTTAACCATTTAAACACCTTGATTTTTACACCTGTTGGTCTTTTCTTCTTTCTTATTTTACCTGTCTAATATTTTAATTACCCATATTTTCAGTGAAAAGGAAATTTCGTTTGCAATTATTAATTTCGTTTACCTGCATTTTACTTGAAAAAGAAAATACTGGTTTATGATTATTAATTGTCAAATTCTAATTTGATTTAAAAAAGGAAATTAAAATTGAAAATCTATTTTTCTAAACAGGTAATTTCTAATGATTTCTAGATTTATTTTTGATAAATCTAATTTCATAATTTTCATAATTTCTAAATTACTCTTTTAGATTTAATCACTTAAGGTGAATACGTTTTGAACTTTGAAAGTTAAGTAAACTTATTCAACCCACATTTCCCTATTTCAAATATTGTTAGACTCCTACTTGCTCATTTATTGTTATTGCGTTGTAACCTCCTTCTCAAGTTGTGGTTATAAACTTAACCATTCTATTTTACCCATTTACCTCTTTTTGTCGCTGTGGAGCGACACACCTGGGCCTCAATAGGAGACATTGGTATCTCACTACAAGTTTCAAATAAATCAGAGATAACCCTCTCTTTACAAAGCTTTATTTTTGAATGTTTAGTTGGTTGGCAACTATCAATTCTATACTTGTAGTTCGACAAAGGCTCCAGAGCCATTTGTGGATCCAATCTCCTTCCCTCCTTTCCTTCTTACATCCTTCCTGTTCTGTCCTGATTTCCCATCCTTCACATTTGTAGGAAACAAACCTGGAAGAACCATCAATCGAGTCTAAAGAAAGAGAAAGATAATTTTTCCAAAGAAAACAATTATTAGGTATTTGATTTGTAATCAAACCCTCTCTTGTTCTCCATACTCTCTCTGTCTTTGTAAACGCAATTTACAATTTAACATCTTATCCAAGATCAATTAACAGAGACCAGTGTTGAGCAACCGTCGCCTTCATAGCATCCCAGCTGTAAGCGGTCCAACTGACGGTGTGTGGTGTCAATCCTGTAAAACTCGGAAAAAGGTATCAGCATTATTATTGTATTATTTTTCCTTGTAAACATAAGCAATAATATTGTTTACCTTTCTGGAAACAGATTCTCACCGATAGGAAGCATTTACGAGAAAAATAATATTTCTCCTACTTAAGAATTTTCTTTCTTGTTTTATTGAAATTGGTTTTAACCTCTCTCTCTTTTTTCCCCTTACTCAGTTGAGTGACACATCACGAGTTTAAACCAGCTTTTCAAAAAAAAAAAAAATCCTTTCAATTGAGATTTGTTTTAACCTTTTTCTCTCTTTCCCTCACTTAGTTGAGTGACAAAGTTTCCACATCACTAACCTACCTGTCTACACTGAGACCAACACTTAGACATTACAACACTTCACTATTGTTGTACAGTCACTGAAACGACACTTAGCTGTTCAACCACATATAGGCTTACACCCCACACAGATCTGTGTCAGTCTCTTCACCCCAGCGTGCCAACATGTCGTGGACAACAAGCCCCACTGACGTGGACGCCTGGCTCGGAGGCATTGCAGACTGCCTCACACCAAAGACATTTGAACTGTTATTATTTTTAATAATAATCATAACGCTGAGAAGATTCCTGACACATGATTCAAGCCAGAATCAGAACCACAACCACGCGGAACTAACCAAGATTATCTGTTCCCTAAGCAATGCCTTCACAGCCCAGCTGACACTAAGCGACAAGCACATCACCCACCTTCAGGAGGAGCTGACACGTGCCCAGAGCCGCATAGACAAGCTGGAAGTGAAAGTCCAGGACGACTTCAAGCTTCAGACCACTGAGTTCCTGAGAGAGCTGATGCACACTCAACTCTGCACTGACCAGCTCAAAGTGAAAGCTCAAGTCGAACTCGAAGTGCCCGACAAAGTGAAGCAAGAAACAAAGAAGCAAGTTTACAAGCTCCAAGAAGCCCTTGCAGTCACTGAACGTGACAAACAAGAATTAAAGACTGTCCAGAAGCACCTGGTAAACCAACTCCAGTCTGCTGAACACCAGCTAGAGAAAGCTAAAGCTGACATTAAAGTCAAGAACTCTAAGATCATTGCTCTGAAAGACCACCTGGAAAGGTGCAGTGCTGAAATCGACCATCTGACCCAACAGCGAGATGACGTCAACGACGAGCTCTACACGGTCAGAGATGAACTCCAGCACATTTTCAAACAGAAACCAGAGCCAAGAAGGGAGAGACCTCCCTCAGCATCACCACTGCTGAGCAGAACAGAGTCCTCCATCCAAGAACTGGCATACAGTGAAAGAAGTGAATGGCCACAACCCGAAAGGTCACCAGCCTTCACCACAGAACTGTTCACTGCCAACAAACAAAGAGAGCTCATTCAGGCAGACTCCAAAGCTGCACAGGGGATGACCTGTAAAGATCTCAACCAGCTGGTTAAGAGTATCACTCAGTTCAACCTGAACTCCACGGAGGGCCCAGACATCCAGGCCCACATCCGAGATATCAACTTCCACCTAGAGGTGAGACCACATGTGACTGACAGAGACAGGTTTTACATCCTCAGATCGACATCCACTCCAAAGGTACGAAGCTTCCTAGACCGACAACCTGCTCATGTCAAGTCAAACTACCAGCTGCTATGTGAGACACTGATTAAAGAATTCACAGGCCCAGAGTCGGAACATGGTGTGTTAATTGCTTTGGAAACTAAACAAGGTCGGCAAGAGACTCCTCAAGCCTACTACCACCGTTTTCGACAAGCCTTCTTTGGTGCACATAACTCACCTGAACATGAAGAGGATGCGAATTTCAAAAACCTCTTCCTGAGAAATCTGCACCCCGGATTGAGTTATTATCTTGGTCTCGAGGCCTGCGCAGACACAATGACAATTCAACAGCTGCGTGACCTGACACACAAGGCCCACATCAAACAGAAGATGTCCTCAAAGAAAGGTTTGAAAACATCCACAATTTCAAACTCCTTCAGCCAAGACACAAGCCTTGCACTGGAAGACAACCAGTGGCATGACAACACCACAGTTCTTCGTAAGAAGCACAGAGAACGTGACTCCCATGCCGATGACAGCTACCACACCAACCGCATGGAAAAGACATGGAACCAGCCACGCTTCTCAGGAAACCCACCTCGGCACCACTCAGTTAAGCACAGCACTGAGTATACCCAATAACAAGACAGTTTACCCTCAAAAGACATGGAGCCACTAATGAGGCAACTGGAAGTGTTCCTAGGAAGCAGGCTGAACACGGATGACCAACAAGATGAGTCAAATTTGCTATGACTAGCGATGGAACGGAAGACCCACGACTCATCTGATACACCTTCATAATGAAGATGACAACCACTTGTTCTACAACAACACAGAACAAAGTGGTCTCTCACAGTCAACCACTGACAAACACCCAGAGGTACCAGAAAACACCATCCTGGTTACCCATCACTCATAAAGAAACCACCAAACGAGCTCCAACTCAAGAACCATGTGTGTGCTACAGCAACAACAGTAAGCACAGAAGATCAGAAAGGTTGTCACAACCAGAAGGCATCATCGGAGGAATGCAACAACGGAGACCAAGTTTCGCACTACAGCTTCACGCAGCCATGCCAAACTACCTCCCCATGTCTGCCAGAGAACTTCCTGCCTTACTGGTTTGACCCCCAGCAGATCACAGAAGATCCTTTCTCCAAGGCAAAGAGGCAACAAGCTCATCAAAGCTAAGCCATCAAGCAAAGGGGGGAGCAAAACAGACTGAAACAGATCTGACCATACATACATACATACATACATGCATGCATACATGCATACACTACACAACACCCCTAACATACTCACTAACATATAGAAGTTAACCACCTCTACCGTGCAAAACACGCAACAAACATGTTTTCTCCCACAGGTAAAAACTAACTTCAGAAACTAGCTTAACGACGTAGCTACACTTACCATAGGAAACATGGTAACTACCCATCCAACAAGTACACCTGAGAACACCTCTCATTACATCGTGATACCTGACACCTTAGCTGCGCAACAGTAGTTATAAGTCATACCAGGAACACTCAACTGCTTTGTTTTGTTTTACCTCTTCCTTCCTTTCCTTCTTCTTTTATTAGGTAAAATGCCTGTCCACCCTATAAGGGTCAAGGTCGCAATAATAGGATTGACACACCACGCCTAATATTTGTAAGTCACCTTAAAACGAATGTGAGCCAGAGAACTCCCTGCATCATTCGTATCACAAATTGAAAGGTAAATTGGTCCAAACCTAGAACAATTTAGAAGAGAATAAAACAAACAAATCAAATTTAATCACAAAATTGATTAATCACCGTCCCAAAACGAACTAGGATAACGGTCCTAAGATTGAACTAAACTTTATTCAACGTGATTAACTACATTGAGAGAGTGAACCTGTTTATGCCTAGGTAATCTAATGTCCTGCACCAGTAAAGTGACCAGTCATGGAGGTGTTGTCTTGTTGTTTGCTGTGTGTGTTTGCTTCCTCTACCCATTTCTCCAGCGTTCACCGATGTCTTCTACTCAACACATCATTGACCGAGGGGGGATATGTAGCGACAATGGGTAGAAAGCAACCACCAACTAATCTTCTTTTTGAATATTAATTCAAATTCTCTACTTCTCGATGACTGAGGGGGGAAGATTTGTTCAGAACGTCTCATGATCATCACCGGTCTGACTAATTGAAGGAGCCCCCGGCACTAACACATAACTGGTCAATGGCTAGCGTTATGGCCTACCAGGACTGGTTAAGATAAAGACAGTGTCCGCACATTCCAGAGTCAAATCACCAAGACCAGAGCCATAAGTCACCCATCCCGGTGGCAGAGAGTCTGCAAAAGACCCTTTAGAAGAAGAATCGACACCAGCAGATGTTACTGAAACCCCCGACAACATTCCTGAACACCTCCTCATTAAGACCTCTGAACAAACAGAGTTCTGTCTCTTCACCAGAGAACTGATTCTTATCAATAACTATACATAAAATCATTCATGAACAATTTTCAATGGACTCATGATCAAACAATCATGCAACTACCTAATCCTGGGTTGTTTCCACCACTTATATGTATATTTTAATAAGATAATATGTTTTGATCCCATTTAATTCAGGTAATAGTTATTATATTAACTATTAGAAGGAGTGAATGAATGAAAGTGTGTACTGTTTCATATCAATGCGATCTTACGAACACAACTAGCAAGATGGCTTGAATGATATCGGTGTAATATGTTTTGATCTTCTTTTAATTAGAAATCATGTCTAAACTGTGGCCCCTGTTCTCTCTGTTAGTAAGGAGAGCACAGATAAGCATGATTTACGATCAGAACTGAAAAGAACGTCACCTCCTAAATTCAGCCAGTGTCTAATTGGCCAGAACTCATCCTGGAGGTTGGACAAAATTTTAGTTTAAAACCTTAGACCCAAAAACAAAGCTCTCTCTCTCGCTCAGCTCTCTCTCGCTGCTCTCTCTCGCTGCTCTCGGTGCTCTCTCTCTCTCTATAGGAACCATGTAAACGCGCAAACGAAATAACCCAAATCAAGATCTGAAGAACATGGGTTAAATAGCTTCATTCAAGCCATCATCATCTACTCTCAATTTCCTTTCTTTTCTTAGTTTCATTTCTTTTCCGTTGTGAGTGTCGGTTCTAAGTTAAGTTTTGCGACAAGATTTCGAGCCACGTTTCTTCTGCAAAGCCAGCTTCAAACAAAGACTTTCATTCCGCCAGCACACCACGTGACTGACCACGTGATCCAGACAGCAGGCACGAGGAGACCGAATGGACCGGGAAAACCCCTTTCACGCAACAAAAAGGGAATCCCCAAAAGCAAATACGCAAGTAGACTACCTCCAGACTTTTAAAATCTTAACTGGTGTATTTATATAACTTTAATAACCTGCCTAAAACGATAGAAGGGTTAAATTAATGATCGATGGTTCGTTCAGGTCATGTCTAAGGGCATATGGAATCGTGAGATTTCATCCTTTCACTCTTAAACCCACTCTTTCCTCACTCTATCCCTTTCTGCAACGCGTATGAATGTGTGTGTGTGTGTGTGTTTGTGTTAGATATTAGCTTATGTGTTATATATAATCAATAAAGTATTGTTTGTATTTGAAAAGAGATTACTTGTGTATGTGCTTATCAGATTTATTGTCTTGAACTTCGATTTAAGTTACCTATGCTGTTACCCTTAATTTACTTCGTAATTTATTGTTAGCTGGGATTAAGTCTTTCTTGACCAGGAAGATATTATATTTCCTAGAGTTAATACTTGTTTATGCTTTCTGTTCATTGGATGAACTGATAAAATGATCATACTATTGATTCTGCTACAGTAAATTCTGAAGATAATTAAACATAATTAAAATATTAATTATTGGTCATATTCCGTTATGAATAATAATTAATAATATTTATACGTGGGCGTATAAACGCTACAGCCTCAAACATGAATTTACTCAATGGCATTCTATGCTGAGGAAAACAGACACACACAGTACTGTATATCAAATATAAAAACTAATCTGAGGTTAGTTTTGTATGACTGTATATTAGTAGTTACTTCTTAGTTATTTTTCTTGAACCTTAATTAGTAGATAATTAGTAGTAGTTCTTCAAGAGTTATGACAGAATTCATTATTTATTGATTAACTAACTGTTACTTAACACAATCATAAAAATATATTACATACTGATTAGTTAACACATCTTCCTTAGTAGTTAACAGTAGTGAAGAAGTAGTTAATGAATAATTACCTATTAGTTCTTCAATAATTACTTATTAGTTATGCAGTAAGTAAGATACAGTATTCTAAAGTGTTACCCAATTTTTTAACTTGGCATTACAGTTCTTCTCATGCTATGAATAGCTTGTTGTAGGCTACTGCTCATTTGTAAGCCGCTTCTTTGGCTGAAAGCTTCTGCTAAACTAATAATTGTGAACTTATTAAAAGGCCAGATCTTTTAAGCCATTGAGACTAGTTCATAATTTATCTTCTAAATGGATAAAAAGCACCATAAAAGAGGTCAATATCGCTCATGCACTGTAAATAGTCTTCTTAAGTCAGTGATAGCATTGTAGAAGGAACAGACTTGTGCTTTTGGCCTTTTTACATTATGATACAAGCTAAAAATGTGTATGTTAAGACATGCACATGAGAATCTGCAGAAGCTTTCAGAAAACAAGACACTAATCGTCATGACAAAGTTCATTGATGCAGCAAGAATAAAGGGTATTAAGGCATGAAGCAAAAATATAATGCAAATACTGTTAAGATCACATAATTTCACTCAGAAAAGAAGTAATCATGCACTTGGGTTCATTCACATGCAATTATAACAGCAGTTTTAAAGGTACTCTATGTAACTTTTTTTTTTTTTTTCTGAATTTAGTTTTGTTATTATGTATTTTGTTAAATGTCCAATATTCAAACTGAAATGACTATAACACAGCTTACCCTGACTCGTCCTTGAAATCTCTCGAAAGAGAACCCTTCCACTGTGATCTAGAATAAAATGAGTAATGTCAGTCATTCCTAGTTTCCTCATAAGTATAAATACTCAGGTTTTGCATTTTTAGCAGTAAAGGAATGACTGCAGCAGATTACCAGGAACAAAACTGAATAGTTTTGAGGCTGTGATGCACAAATGGGAAATTTGTCTGGTCATGTTTACATAATGCTTTAGCAAACTATTTTATGTCTTATTTCTTTTTTTTTTTTTTTTAAAGCAATGTTTTGAGGCTTCTTATGATTAAATTTTTTTTTTGTATCCGGTTCCCACAACGCGCTGCCATCTGGTCCTCCACCAGCTGGGCGATCTTCTCCGTGGTGCCTGGTGGTCGGCTCGACACTCCTCGGTCGCCTGGTGGACGGCGACGGCTCCTCCGCACTGTAAACCCCAATGTTGTCATTAATAAAGAAATCAAGTTATCATAACTTAACATTACTTATGATAGCAAGTTTTGGCATCAAAAATTAAACAGGTGTGTTTAATGTACTCATTTGGCAGCAAATATCTTTCAGATTAGTGTAAATTTCAAGTTATTTAAATGATTCTGTCTCTGTTTAATATGTTTGGTCGTGCCTGAAATTCTGCCTTGAGAATCGTGTTCCCTTTCGAGAACGGTCTCTCGTATTGTGTAGTAGAGATGCGCGGATGGGCTATTATTTCATCCGCAACCGTATCACAAAAATCATCATCCGTCCACCATCCAGCCGCACCAACGTTTTTGACCAATTTTCAAAACCGCACCCGCCCGCCATCCGCTGATTTGTGTATACATATATTTTTCATTTGATTGGTTCAACCGCCTGCCACCCGCCCGAATTTAATTAAAATATTATTTTTCGTCACGTCATCCGCCCAATCCGCGGTTTATCCGCGGAGTCTGCGGCTGTAACCGCCAACCGCGCATCTCTATTGTGTAGCTATACGCTATGGGAACCCATTTTAAAACGCCATGCTATCAACTGTAGCGGAGAGCAGATCACCAGTCTGCATGGTGATTAAATCAAATTAATTAATGCAGTCCAAATCCACAAAACCCCTGTCTCGCTCTGACTCAAGCTATTCTGACATTCCAAAGCACTCTCATTTACGACACCTCTGTTGTCTTAAGATTGCTCTGCGCCGTGCAGACCAGATGGCGCCGAAAAATGGTGTAAATCATTGACTATCTCTCTCTCTACATGATCTCTTATGTCTAAATCAACAAAGACCGTCTGTTTAATGCTTGGAGAGCCTAACGCTGACCAATGAGAGCGATCCCGAAAGCACCCCCCCCTAGGGAGTCTCTCGAACACTGATTTACACGTAGACACTAATTAACTCTTCACAACAATAAAACAGTGTTGTAAGAACAGATGCCCAAAACATGTGGTCTCTGCTGAGTACATCAATGCAAGGAGTCAAACGAACGCACACACATAAACCTCACCCCGCAGCGCCAGGGACAAGAGTTCAGCGTGCGGTTGTGAACTTTCCAGACACATTCACACACACACACACACACACACACACACACACACACACACACACAGAAACACACGCAGGCCCCACCACGTGTGACCCAAAATCCTTGTATAAAATATTTTAAATGTATTTTCTTGATGTGTATGATCCCCTGTCCCAAATGTTATGCCTATGTAGTTTATTGGCCTGTAATCACTCTGTGGTGCCCACAATTACAAGAAATGATGTACCTCCTTGATTTTAGATCTTAGAACTGTCATTCGCGGTATTGCCGTGTTCCACAAACCCCAACGATGCTGGATCTTTAACACAAAATATCAGAGAATGCATTGTTTATTAAATACCAGTGTTATTAAGTTATGGACGAATTCATCGTTTCAAAACCCCGCGGAAAGGGGGGCGTATAGACCTCGAAAAGTCAGGAGGTGGGCCCGATACGTTGTTAAAGACGATTGGCCCACGTACGTGAGGGAGGCGTGAGTTTAGCCCTTTAAAATTTCGCGCCCCTCTCCTCTCAGTGCAGTCCGCCAGAGAGAGAAAGACGACACGCCTCCTTCCCTCAAGGAAGCTTCGCTCGCTTTTATTTTCTTTTTATTTCCAAGTCTTTTCTTAGAGCTACTATTACTTCGGTATAGTCTTCTGAAACCAACCCACGAAATCAACTTAAGGCTAAGATAATCTTTGCTGAGTCTTCGCTCGCTTCAAGTCGCCATAGCAACCAGAACGCTGTGACCACATGATCCAGGTGCCTTTATATCCAACACAGACGAACACACACACAGAAGGCCGATCTTCCAAACAGAGTAACGTAGATCTTTTAAATTTGCAATCTGAAGGAAATGCTGTTTAAAGTGTCTAAATATTACTGAGAAACGTTGGGGTTTTGTGGTGAATGACTAAACTGTTTCTATCTCTCTCTCTAAATTCTCTTTCACACACACAAACATACACATACACACACACACACACATACTCTCACCCACGTGTGCAAAGACAAACACACTACCACGTGCTCACGGAGCCGCCGACACACCCACCTTACAAACGCTACCATCTCAACATCTCACACGCACACCTAAAATCATTCGTATCTCAACTATTAGTTTCCTCTCGCTGATTCTCTCTCTCTCTCTCTCTCTCTCTCTCTCTCTCTCTCTCTCTCTCTCTCTCTCTCTCTCTCTCCCTTCCCCTCTCTCAAACCTTTTTATTTTGTTGTATTTCTGTATTACGATCGTTATATTGCCTGTTTTGTTTATGCATTTTTATTTCTGCGTGATTTAAAGTAATTGTGTAATCGCTAGCTTGTTTAAATAAACTTTGTTAAATCATTTGAATTAAGTTTGCCTGTTTGTGTCAAGTCCTGAGGAGTGCAGATTTTACCTTATAAGCTCTACGATTGGTTTTACTATTAAAAGAAATCTAAAAATTGTCTAAAACACGAAGATAATTATCTTCTTTGTGGCCACAAGAAAGTGTTATCTATCAGTGTTAAAGACGCCCGATTTCTGTTCATAACTTATACATTCGGTCCGCCGGACGGCCCGTCTGCATGATAAATGAACATTCTTCAACTTCTACCTCAAATTCCCCCTAATTGAGTAAATTCTACCCGTCTCTATCAGTGATTATTACAAGTAATTGGGTAATCGCTGATACAAGCCGAGGTTTTGACCTATCCCCTATTTTTGAATAAATTAATTTATGGAAGCAACAGATGCATATTCACATTGATGAATATCACCGCTAATTTGAGCTAATTAATTCCCCAACACAAAGTCATTGTTGTTACATAAATATTGGTGGAGAATGCGGGCACTCTCATACTCAGTTTTGATACAAATTGTGCAATTTGATATTCATGTGTGATTTTTGAAAGTTTAACGTTTTGTGCGCGTTTGAATCTTGAAACGTTAAGGAATAAGTATTGAATTATTGAATAAGTCGACTCGGAAAACTGATCAAAGGGCAAAAACCCATAACCCACCAGTAAGTCTGGTCGTGGAGAAAACCTGCAGTTATACAGTATTGTTGCGAGTCCAAAATTAGAGGAAAATAAACATCTCTTTGTGCTTGACCGTACATGTAATTCTGTTTTAATACCTGTGTTGGAACAAAGGAGTCCATCAGGCATTGTTACCGGTATTTCTGTAAACCCCGAGAGCAAAGTAAGCTACTCCGGTCAGAAAGAATATTCTATTGTATGTCGCTAGCAACGACACGTTACGGGTTAAACCACTGGCCTCGCTAACCAGCAAGAAACCCGCGTTATAGTTTCTGCACAGAACAGAAACAAAAGATCCGCCGTGATCTCTCAAGAATTTATTTGCAGTGTGATTTTTGTGTTTGTAAAAGGTCTGCGTGACCTTCTTAAAGAATTTATTTGCAGTGTGATTTTTGTGTTTGTAAAAGGCCTGCACGCGTGAAATTGCGATTGCTGAAGTCAATCTTACAGGCGTGTATTGTTCTCATTCTTTAAATTTACCACCTCGTGTCTTTGTTCCGCGTAAGCACAACACTGCCACCGCGTGGTCGACGACGGGGTAAAGACCCGTCGGCCATTTCCTTCCGCCTTGATTTTTGGTGATTCAAAAAATTTGCGGTCGCAAGTATCTAAGAAGTTGTTTAAATACACATTTGCATTTACAACTCGCTAAGTTCGTTTAAAACAACCCTTGTATTCTGGACTGAGATATTTTATTGTGAATTTAAATTCCCAGAAAAGAAACCGGAAATTATAGAGTATCTCAATCCAAAAGCACTGATAGTTCACCCGGAAGAGGACAGTGCCCCCTAGTGGCCACACCCCTCCAGGTCAACTATCCCTCTTCTCCTCAGGGCCACTATACCCTGCTGTGTTTTCCACTTCTAAATCTACCTTGATGATTCTGTTTGGGTTTGTTCCCATTTTAATAATCATTTAATAACAACTTCAATGTTATAGTGATTATTTTATTTTGTGGTTGAAAGCCTTCCATTTCTCTAAAAGAAAAAAAAAAGATTTTTTTTTTTTTTTTTGTCATTCCCAATCATCATAGCCCCTGAGAAAGACAGAGCCCCCTAGTGGAAGCTCCCTGTCCAAGTCAGCTTTCTACAAATTTACTCTGTTGAATTTCATTCCATTGATGCTGTTTTCGAATGATTAGTTTATAATCATTACAAAATAACTTAAGTGTTGTTTGATTGTTATAAATAACCATTCGAATTCCCTGTTAAGGTACCCCAGGCCTATTTGGATTTGATTTTAAGCCAATTTTGAATTAAAAATCTAAGTGTGTCCAACAGTTAAGGCGAACCGACGAGAGGAAGAGCGCCCCCTAGAGGCTCTATTAACCCACTACAGTGGTCTACCGCACCGCTTCTCCTGCTTCCACCTACATCGAGGAACCGCTAACCTTCTTCTGTTTCACCTTTGACTGACAAAGACCATACACCCTTTTAATTCGTTTTTCCGTTTCAAGGTTGGTTTAATTTTACTTTGTTTTTGTCTTTCCTCTCCTCTACGAAGTTTTATTTTGTTATCCTTGGTTTTACCACATAACCCCATTTGGTGTAAACAAGAAATCTTAATTCACTTTAGAGTCCCTTGTTTCACTCCATGTTGTGGCTCTTATAGGCAAGAATCTCAGCACCTGCAGTGGACTAGTGGAGTCCCGTTTCGACCTCTGTGGGTGAGTCTCCCGACTGACGTTTCCGACACTGACCGTGCGGTGACCCTTGAGTTTCTCTTACCTCTGCCACGGGCGGCGGCACGCAGTTCGTGACCTCAGCAATCCGGTGCTTCGGAGTGTCAGCCATAAAAACCTACGCAAAAGTCAATTGTTGGGACCGCTGCGCAAACACTAGGCAGTCCCTGCCATCGTTCTGTGACGCACCCACCTTTGCATTGCGTTCGGTTGGTTGATATCTCCGGAACTACTAGGATTGTGCTAAAAGTCACCCTGTTTGAGGGGTCGTGTCCGTGAGCAGAGTAACGGAGGATCCAAAGTCACGGCGGCCAGGTGTTCGGGGCGCCAGATAGGTTGACTGCGCTCAGAGGGGGCCGGCCGGGGCAACCTCCGTCCATTTCAGGTAGACTGAACTTTAAAATATATATATATATATATATATAACTCTGCCTCCCACTGTAAGCCACATAATCTTAAATATTTCCCCCAAGGCACATCCTTTGTGCTATTAGTGTCCAAATTACAGCTCAGATCAAATCACTGATATTTTGTTTTGTTTTTGTGTTCAATTCCTGTTTCTTCCTTCCCTTTCAATCCTCGCCTACTCGTGCCTTGCACGTTCTGTGGTAACTTGTTTTTCAGTGCACCAACGAGACCCCAAAAAGCTAAGTAATAGAGGGACAACTGAACAGTCTCTATTCCGGGTCCTATGCTGACCCGCCTAACTGTCTAAAGTCAGTTAGCCCAAAGTTCTATAGACGGCATACCGTCCTATAGTTTATTAGCTTCACGACCCGATTGCATTGGCCCGTCTTGTGTGTGTGTGGGTTGTGTTTTCTCTCGCCTACAGTGAGTCAACATGTCACGCTCATCCAGTCCTGCGGCTCACTGGAGTGACCTGGAAGCGTGGTTGTCCGCCATGACTACCGGCTGTCTATCCAAGGACTTCGGTGACCCAAGACTCCTGACCCGACAGGAACTGGACGCCAACGTGGACCAGATCATGTCCCAGGACCCCACGCAGGCCTACAGTTCAAAAGAATGGAGTCGCCTCATCGGGAGTCTCTCTCACTACCTGGTGTCCCAGGCACGTCTGCTGGAGGAGGACAAAGCCCAGCTGGAAAAGGACAAAGCCCAGCTGGAAAAGGACAAAGCCAAGCTGGAAAAGGACACCGCTGGACTAAAGACTCAGCTAAGGGAGGCCTGCAAACAAAAGGAGCTGGCACAACAACAACTGGACGAGCTACTTCAGGGAACTGAGGAGGAAACACACCCGGAACTACAACAGGAAGTGGAAAGACTACAACAGGAAGTGGAAAGATTACAGCAGGCCCTGGAGGACCTGCGTCTGGACACGGACAGGACAGTGGAGGCGGAGAAACAGACCACGGCTGCCCTAAATTCCAAGCTGCTACGTGGAGAGGATCTGCTAGCAAGAGCACACACAGAATTAAAGGACAGAGACGCTAGAGTCAAAGTTTGTGAAACATTTTTGCAGAAAGCCCGAGCTGAAATTGACGAGCTCATCCAACAAAGACATGAGCTTAAGGACGAGCTGGACATGGTCCACCGTGAACTCAAACATGTGTACGACCTACAAGATAAGCGGGAGGGGGAGACACACATCACCCCGTCTCTCCTTACCCGCGAACCTGCACTTCACAGCCAAACTATTAAAGCTAAAGAAGAAGAGGAAAGCCCACGTCCTGACACTATCTCACCTGCTGGCGCCGTCCCGGAAAGACGAGCCACCAGTCACCGCACAGCCTCTAAAGAACTGGACAAGCTGGCAAGAAACATCCCTACATTCAACCCAAATCCAGCAGGTGGCAACGACGTGCACTCTTATTTAACCGATATTGAATTTCACTTGCAAACTGTGGACAATGTCACGACTTGGGACAAGTTATATCTCCTTCGGACCACTTCTGGGCGCATCGTGAGAAGTTTCCTGGATCGCCAGCCAGAATCTGTTAAAACGAATTATCCACAATTACGACAAGCCCTGATCCGTGAATTCTCTGATCCAGACTCGGACCAAGGCATCCTTGCGGCAATGGACCTCAAACAAGCTCGGCTGGAAACGCCGCAAGCCTACTACGAACGTCTGCGGCTCGCCTACTTCGGACCGAGGAATGAGGCACACATGGAAGAGGACGTGAGTTTCAAAACACTTTTTCTGCGGAATCTCCACCCAAGTCAAAGTGCGCACCTGGGCGTTCTAGTCTGTCCACGGACCCTGTCAATTCAACAGCTACGCGAACGCTTTGTTTGGCCCACAAAGCGTACGTAAAACAAAAGACTGTGTCTGAAAATCCTGTAAAATACCCCACAGTGTGTGCCGTCTCTGCGCCCGGTCCAGAACTTGCCCTGGAAGGTGCACAGCCTGCCAACTACGAACCCGGCAACAAACAGTCCCGACCGTTCCAAGCCGGCAGAGGACAGCGAAACCGGGGGGGTGTCCGCCCAAGGCCGCAAAATGATCGTTTCGGGGGATCCTGGGACCGGCATCGCTTCCCCCACAACCAAAAAGGCGGAGGCAGCTGGGAAGCCGACCGACACCCCAGAAGGGGCCGACCCCGATCTCCCCGAACCACAAGCCCAGATAAACGGCCAAGGGACCCATCTCGACATGACAACGGTAAACTCGAAATGGAGCCCACATCCGACAGAAACAGTGCAGCCACGCCCGAAGAAGCAGAACTTCTAAGAGCACTGAGAGATCTTGTCCAAAAGAAACCTCACAAGGAAGACAAAGATAAACCAGACACCGCATGACTAACCCACAGGCCTGAAACCAATGCTCCTCACGCTGACAGCCCACCTGAAACTATTGTTAAACCTCAGACTGTTGAACTCGCTGTCACATCACAAAATGACAGCTCCACTCACTCCCTCAAGCTGACAGCCCCACAGAACACAGCTGTCAGATCACAGACTTTTGAACTGGCTGTTACATCACCAGACGACAGCGTCACTCACTACAGCCAGCTGACAACGCCACTTCCTGGACGGGACTGCAGCAGCCCTCGGGACAAGGTACCAGACAGTGCGGTCTTGTTGATCTGCACCCACAATGAGCCACCCAAAACTTACCCTGACTGCCTCTCAATCAACACACAAGACCCTACACCACAACTTCTGGGTAACCTAATTGAGAGAGGAGTGGCACGAAAACTGTACTTAACCCTTACCTTGGAAAAGGAAATGCAGATCGAAGCACTCGTGGACACCGGCTCTGATCTAACGCTTATTTCTGTTCAACTGTTTGAAAAACTCCAGTTCGAAGCTCAAAGACAAAACAGAACTCTTAAAATCCACACTTGCGAGTTGAACGTGCAGTCATACAGCCAAAATGACATCCAGCTAAGGAACGTAGCTCCCATTCACCTGGCAATCGGTCCTATGAGCATCATCCATCCAGTATACGTATCTCCGATGAACACATCAATTTCTCATAGGCAAGGACCTGCTGGATCGCTTTGAACCCTTGTTAGACCTCAAGCACCTACAAGTTTGGGCACAAGTGCGCGAACCCATCCCCCTCCAACCACACAAATCCCTTGAACCAGACTGTCAAGCCACGGGGGTCACGGAAATTCCCTCAACCAACCATGAGGACAAAGCCACCACTGCTGATCAAAGTTCAAGGTCGCTCCTCTGCACTTTCAAAACCACCCAAGGTTCTGAGAACTACTGTCCCCAGGTCGAAACGGACCTGCAGCTGCAAAATACAAACACCACAGACATTATTCTGGCCCTATGGGCAGACAACTCAGCCATCAGTCTCTCACTATTCAATACCATTATTGAAAACACACCGGACCTGCCCTATACCGGCAAACGCACCCGTTTTCCTTTAAACTCAGAGCCATCCTCAATGACATCTGCCAAAGGGATCTGTGCTCTGAACATAAAATGGAACCACCGGTACTTGACCCATTACTTCCTGATCCTGGAAAATCCAGCCCACGACGTCTACATTGGAGCAGACATCTTGATTCGCCTCAAGGCTCATGTGGACATGTTCAATGAGGTTGTATGGGCTCCATTGACTTCACAGCCACCTGCTCCCATCAGTCGTGACAATCTACTGTCTGGACAAACCATCCCAGACGTATGCACTCTCATCACCGAACAGGGAACAGTGGTACCTGCTTATACCAAAGGAGTCGCCGTGCGACTCAACCTGCGACAGGGCCAAACCCTAAACCACACGCTGGCTTTCTTCCAACCTTCACCTGAATGTATGGAACTCGGACTCACCCTCGAAGCCACACCCCTCACTGAAGTATCATCTCGGGTAGTTTATATTCTGTTCAACAATTGTACAGCAACTGACATCAGCATCCCCAAAGCCTACCGACTGGGATGGCTAGTCAGTCACGACTTTCATGACTTTGAACTGATGCTACCCGTCATAGGGCCCATCCCACCTGCACTGATACCCGAAGGGCATACAGACAACACATTGTTCACAGCACCCTTCCAATTCATTGCCATCACATCTGTCATGCCGATGGCCAAAGATCAGGTGTGCAGAACGGAACTGACAGAGGACCAACACCTCGCAGTGTACACAGTCTCCCACCAGCCTGTCGGTGAGACTGGCGCACCGGCCACACCTGTCAAAACCAACCCGACTGATGACAAGCCAACCGATGAACCATACCAAGGTTTTGAATCTCAAGTGCAACAAATTCTACAGGATGCCGACGCACTCCAGAATGAAACAGACCGCCAAAGACTACGACAAGTCCTTTACAAGTTCAAAGAATCCTTTGCAAAAGACTCTTTAGACTGTGGGCTCACTGACCTCCACACCGTGCGTATCCCCACGCACCCTGAGGCTCCTCCCACCTTCGTCAAGCAATACAAAATTCCCATCGCTTCACACGAACCAGTGCAGGAAATCATCGAAACCATGCTTGAGAAAAATGTGATAAGAATTTGTAACAGCACCTACTCCGCCCCAATTTGGCCTGTCCTCAAGCCAAACGGCAAATGGAGACCAACTATTGACTATCGCAAACTGAATCAACGGGTGCCGTTGTCACGATGGCCCATGACTCAGCTGGAACAGGAAATCCCACGGATCAGAGGAGCCACCATCTTCTCCACACTCGATGTGGCCTCTGGATTCTGGACCATTCCGGTACACCCCGACGACCAACACAAGCTGGCCTTTACGTTCGGCAACCGACAGTACACTTTCAACAGATGTCCGTTCGGATATGCAAACTCACCAGCCGAGTTCAACATCTTCCTAAACAAAGCATGCCCAGACGCCAGAATGAGAGGTAACCTGATTTACGTCGACGACGTACTCATGAAAAGCACAACGGTGGCAGACCACCTCAAAGAAATTGACTATGTTTTAAACCAGTTGACCACTGCCGGCGCCAAAATAGCCCTCCACAAAGGACAATGGTGCCGTACCAAAGTCGACTACGTCGGCCTACGCATTGGACATCATGGCATCGAACCACAAACAAACCGTATTCATGCCATCCAAAACATCAAGCCTCCCTCTAACATCTCTGAACTACGAAGCTTCCTAGGAGTATGCAATTACTCCCGACAGTTCATCGAAAACTATTCAGACATCGCCAGGCCCCTAACAGCCCTGCTGAAAAAGGACTGCCCTTTCGTCTGGTCAGACGCACAGAAACACGCCATGGCAGAACTAAAAAGACACTTATGCACAGCACCATGCCTTGCTTACCCTGACCCACAAAAAGAATTCCACCTGGAAGCTGGGTTCTCAAATCAATGTCTCAGTGCTAGCCTATACCAACAACACGACCAAGACAAAAAGGTGGTCGCATACGCCAGCAAAACACTTCTACCTCCAGAATGTAAATTCTCAGACTGTGAAAAAGCTTTGCTCTGCACAGTATGGTCCATTCAGCGTTTCTCCAACTACATTGGGGCACAAAAGGTTATCATAGACACTTGCCACCAGCCTGTCACGTTTCTCAATAGCCAGAGAATTCGTGATGGCGTGGTAACCAATTCACGCATAGCTACATGGCTAATGGCTCTCCAAGGAAGAAATGTCGAAGCCCGATATGCACAAAGTCACAAATCTGCTCTAGGTAACGGCTTGGCGGCATGTCAAAACTGCTCTGACAACTCACCTGCTGCAACGCCGGAAACACCCAAGCCCCAGCAGCCACAACTGACTTGTCACAGGTACTTCGAAAAGAATGCGTGCGAAGGTATGCCCACAGCTTACGTTGACGGGTGCTCCTACAACAGCGAGGGCACCCTGAAAGCAGGTGCAGGGGTACTATGGGTGAACGACCACCCATGCCCACCACAAGACTTCAAGCTGGGCCCCCAGTCATCACAATATGCAGAAATAGCAGCAATTCTCATAACTCTGCAAATCGCATCGGCCCATAGCATCAGAGAACTTCTCATCTGCACAGACTCTAACTACGCCAGACTCAGTTTTGTATGCCATCTCCCCACCTGGAAACAGAATGGGTTCAAAACTGCTAACAACAAGCCTGTCAAGCATCAACACCTGTTCCAAGAATGTGATAACATCACAACAGCACACGACGTCACCGTGTACTGGAAAAAGGTGAAAGGACACTCAAAACTCCCAGGCCAAGACAAAGACTACAATGACCACACTGACGCCCTCGCAAAAGCGGGCGCACTACACGGTGAACCATGGTCTTCCCCAACAGCCACACCCACCCCCGACATTACGGTGATAACCCGCAGCAAGCGGCATCCACCTGCTGCTGAAACTGCTTCACAACTGATATCACTAACTCCGCAAATTTCAAACAACGACATTGCGGACATGCAAGCCTCCGACACTGCTATAAAGACAATTAAGGCAAACCTCCTCTGCCCCTCCACCTTCCCTATCGCACCTTCGGACATCAGGGATGACTCAGATCTCAGACATTTAAATAACTGCAAACACAAGCTGCGTGTGAGGGACGAGATTCTATGGTTTGTCACCGATGACACCACTTCGCCTAAACTCGTTGTGCCCCGATGCCAAAGGGGGGAGTTCATAAACCACGCCCACAACGCACCATACGCTGGACACCACGGTACCAGAGCCACGTATGAGACACTTAGACAGGTGGCATATTGGCCATGTATGCAGCAAGATGTAGCAGAGTACGTGAGAGAATGCCTGGTCTGCTGCCAGTTCCACCCAACAAACCTGACTCACAGAGCCCCGTTGCAACGCAGAGGAATCACATTTCCCTGGTCAGATCTCCAAATTGATTGGGTGGGACCGCTGCCCAGATCGAGCAGAGGTAACAAATACTTTCTCACGGTGGTGTGTCAGTTTACCAAGTGGGTAGAGTGTCTGCCAGCACCTAACGACACTGCCCAAACAACGGCATACCTCCTGATGAACCACATCTTCTCCCGATTTGGCCTACCGCTCAGAGTCAATTCTGACCGAGGAACTCATTTCACCGCAGAGATCATGCAAAAGATCTGGAGAACTCTAGGGGTACAAGCTAAACTTCACATCAGTCACCATCCGATCTCATCCGGACAGGTAGAAAGGTCTAACCGAACGGTGGTCGCCATGTTGAGAAAATACGTGGCAGCTAATCAGAAAGACTGGGATGTGAAACTTCCCCTGGTACTGATGGCCATCCGAGCCACCCCGCAGGAATCAACGCGAGTACCGCCGTTTGAACTCATGACTGGAAGGCAGATGACTCTGCCATTACACCTGTTGTACCAACCAGGAGACCACAACCTCGTCACTGCCTACACCACGTCCCAGTATCTGGACGAGCTCCATAGACACTTGAAAACAACTTTCGCTTTCGCCCAGCAACACCTGAAAACCAGCGCCGCGGGCCAGAAAGCATATTACGATCGAAAGGCATCACACCAAGAGTTCGGCGTGGGCGACAAAGTCCTGTATTACAGCTTCGCCTTGCCACCCAAACAGTTGTCGAAAAAATTCCTGCCCCATTGGACTGGACCTCATGAAATAGTGAACAAACTCTCCCCCGTAGCATACCAGATCCAGCTTAGACGGGGACAAAGAGAACCAGTTCTCAAATGGGTTCACCGCAATCAGATTAGACGGTATCTGGCCCTTAGCAAAGACAGACAGGAAGAGGCCAATACCAGCTAAACTCAACCACCGTCATCACAACGAAAACAACTGTCCTATGCAATCCAGAACAACCCTCGCTGACCTGTACCTCCTCTCTGTTCCCTTCTCCTCCAGCTCTCTCTCTCTCTTGCCTGTAACAGGATGCTGCTGTGGATCATCATCATGTGCTTCCAGACTACCGAAAGCCAGCCGCCACCCGACCTCGTCTCTCCAGCACCGGCCTCGGGAATTGTGTTGAGAGAGCAGCCCGGACTGCTCATAACGAACTGTCGAACGCACACCCAGAAGGTGTACGTGCGACTCGACCCTTGAAACGTCTACCGTGCACACTACCCAAAAACGGCCGTCCTGTACAGCTGGGCAGGTGCCAAATGGACAGAGGCCGCCCTCAACCACGCTGAAGCCGACGTCGAACACATGCTGAGCCAACTCGAGAAGATGACCCTCACCCAGGCCGAATTGAGCGGGCACAACAGGCGCTCCAAACGTTTCCTAGGAGCCCTGCTTGGAGCCGCTGCTGCTGTAGGCACACTGTTCAACATTGGTATGTCCAGTGTCAACGCGGTGAACATCGCCACGGTACGACGACAGGTAGCAGAAATCCAGACGGAACTTCCACAGCTGAAAGATCAACTCACCACACAGAGCGCATCTTTGACCACCATAGGCAGGACACTGAGAGGCACGGTCACCGTCCTCAACACACATAGTGTCATGCTGAACAGGACTGTGAGCTCCATGAAACAGATGTTCACAGTCTTCCAGAACAACTTTGCCCAAACCCAGTTGGTCACCGCATTAATGGGCGACATGCTCAGAGAAGTGAGCTCTTCCATAGACCAGTTAGCCATGGGCAGGATCCCACCATATCTGGTACCCCTGAGTCTGGTACAGACCGTGCTGGCCTCCGCCATCACTACACCCGCTGATCCTATACAAACCCATCTCGCCTACTCCTTGGGAAGTGCCATCCCACTGTATGTGGACCCGGCACAGCGAGAAATGGGTTTCTTACTCAACTTACCCATTATAGAGTCAAGCCGAATCTACCGACTTAAAGACGTGGTCAATATTGGATTCTGGCAGGGAAACACGCAATTCAAGGTACGGACTCCAGAAGTGGTAGCGTACCACGACAGTAACCCGCAACTGTACCTAGCCCCTAACCTGCACATGTGCACCCTCACGAAAGACATACACTACCTCTGCCCTAGCAAACCCTTCCTCCGGGATAACACCGATGGGATCTGCGGCCTCCAACAACTAGCCAACGACGCACATTGTCCGGCTGATGCGAAACCTCGCAACCAGGTCACCGAGACGCAAGCTGAGATTGTAGGAAACCGATGGCTCGTGAACACTCCAGTACGGTCAGCGACACTGACCTATGACCAACACGACACTGCTACACGTGTCAACCTGCTCAACCAAAGCATGTGGATTCAAGTCCCACGAGGAGCCATCCTCCACCTAGATGACCTAGCCTTGTACCACCTCCCAAGTGAAGAGTACCAAGCCGAGCTAGAAATTCCGTCTTTCTTCAAGAACCGCAATTTCACTCTAGATCCCGAACTGGAAGATTGGATTGAAAAAGGGGGGTCACAAGTCATCGACATAGCTCCCCTGGACTCAGCCCTTCAAGCATTGTCTCGACTACCCATTCTGAACACTTCACCTGTGGTACAAACATGGACAGCCGCTGATACCGCACTGTGCATTACCAGCATCCTCGGACACGCCCTAGCTTTGGTTTTGGCCTATATCCTGTACAGAAGGATCAACGCCATTCGAACCTCCACAGCCAAGCTCACAGAGGCAGTCTCCGTCGGCTTCAGGAGAAACCTCCGGAAGGATGACTCCCTACTAGAGCAAGCTGAAGACCTCATCGAGCTCACACTGCAGTCCTAAGCAACACCCGTGTGCAGCTTCCTCCCATCCATGCACCTGCCATCTGACCATTGTTACCGTGATGACTCGACTAGGCCCATACACGCCCGGTCGACTCATCAAAGGGGGGACTGTAGCGGAGAGCAGATCACCAGTCTGCATGGTGATTAAATCAAATTAATTAATGCAGTCCAAATCCACAAAACCCCTGTCTCGCTCTGACTCAAGCTATTCTGACATTCCAAAGCACTCTCATTTACGACACCTCTGTTGTCTTAAGATTGCTCTGCGCCGTGCAGACCATATGGCGCCGAAAAATGGTGTAAATCATTGACTATCTCTCTCTCTACATGATCTCTTACGTCTAAATCAACAAAGACCGTCTGTTTAGGGCTTGGAGAGCCTAACGCTGACCAATGAGAGCGATCCCGAAAGCACCCCCCCCTAGGGAGTCTCTCGAACACTGATTTACACGTAGACACTAATTAACTCTTCACAACAATAAAACAGTGTTGTAAGAACAGATGCCCAAAACATGTGGTCTCTGCTGAGTACATCAATGCAAGGAGTCAAACGAACGCACACACATAAACCTCACCCCGCAGCGCCAGGGACAAGAGTTCAGCGTGCGGTTGTGAACTTTCCAGACACATTCACACACACACACACACACACACACACACACAGAAACACACGCAGGCCCCACCACGTGTGACCCAAAATCCTTGTATAAAATATTTTAAATGTATTTTCTTGATGTGTATGATCCCCTGTCCCAAATGTTATGCCTATGTAGTTTATTGGCCTGTAATCACTCTGTGGTGCCCACAATTACAAGAAATGATGTACCTCCTTGATTTTAGATCTTAGAACTGTCATTCGCGGTATTGCCGTGTTCCACAAACCCCAACGATGCTGGATCTTTAACACAAAATATCAGAGAATGCATTGTTTATTAAATACCAGTGTTATTAAGTTATGGACGAATTCATCGTTTCAAAACCCCGCGGAAAGGGGGGCGTATAGACCTCGAAACGTCAGGAGGTGGGCCCGATACGTTGTTAAAGACGATTGGCCCACGTACGTGAGGGAGGCGTGAGTTTAGCCCTTTAAAATTTCGCGCCCCTCTCCTCTCAGTGCAGTCCGCCAGAGAGAGAAAGACGACACACCTTCTTCCCTCAAGGAAGCTTCGCTCGCTTTTATTTTATTTTTATTTCCAAGTCTTTTCTTAGAGCTACTATTACTTCGGTATAGTCTTCTGAAACCAACCCACGAAATCAACTTAAGGCTAAGATAATCTTTGCTGAGTCTTCGCTCGCTTCAAGTCGCCATAGCAACCAGAACGCTGTGACCACATGATCCAGGTGCCTTTATATCCAACACAGACGAACACACACACAGAAGGCCGATCTTCCAAACAGAGTAACGTAGATCTTTTAAATTTGCAATCTGAAGGAAATGCTGTTTAAAGTGTCTAAATATTACTGAGAAACGTTGGGGTTTTGTGGTGAATGACTAAACTGTTTCTATCTCTCTCTCTAAATTCTCTTTCACACACACAAACATACACATACACACACACACACACATACTCTCACCCACGTGTGCAAAGACAAACACACTACCACGTGCTCACGGAGCCGCCGACACCCACCTTACAAACGCTACCATCTCAACATCTCACACGCACACCTAAAATCATTCGTATCTCAACTATTAGTTTCCTCTCGCTGATTCTCTCTCTCTCTCTCTCTCTCTCTCTCTCTCTCTCCCTTCCCCTCTCTCAAACCTTTTTATTTTGTTGTATTTCTGTATTACGATCGTTATATTGCCTGTTTTGTTTATGCATTTTTATTTCTGCGTGATTTAAAGTAATTGTGTAATCGCTAGCTTGTTTAAATAAACTTTGTTAAATCATTTGAATTAAGTTTGCCTGTTTGTGTCAAGTTCTGAGTCCCTGAGGAGAGCAGATTTTACCTTATAAGCTCTACGATTGGTTTTACTATTAAAAGAAATCTAAAAATTGTCTAAAACACGAAGATAATTATCTTCTTTGTGGCCACAAGAAAGTGTTATCTATCAGTGTTAAAGACGCCCGATTTCTGTTCATAACTTATACATTCGGTCCGCCGGACGGCCCGTCTGCATGATAAATGAACATTCTTCAACTTCTACCTCAAATTCCCCCTAATTGAGTAAATTCTACCCGTCTCTATCAGTGATTATTACAAGTAATTGGGTAATCGCTGATACAAGCCGAGGTTTTGACCTATCCCCTATTTTTGAATAAATTAATTTATGGAAGCAACAGATGCATATTCACATTGATGAATATCACCGCTAATTTGAGCTAATTAATTCCCCAACACAAAGTCATTGTTGTTACACAACTTAACACTTCGCCCTTGACTATCACCTTGCGCTCGAAGCCCGAGGTTAATAGTAGAGCTAAAGTCAAATCCAAAGGGGGCCGGACCATTTTGAGCCCCACAGAGGGGTAATAAAAGGCTTGGGCTCCTCCGAGGCCAAGGCCTTTATACAAAAATAACTTGAGCCTGCAGAGCAGGAACCTCTAAGTTATAAAATCTTACAAATGTGGACGGCACAGATGTCTTCAATTGGTATACCACTGGACCAGGCCCAAGATAAGTCCATGCCTCTCGTGGAATGAGCTCTGATGCCAATGGGGCAAGGAAGGCCCATAGAAGCGTAGGTTAAAGCGATAGCGTCTACTGTCCATCGTGATAGTCTCTGCTTGGTGACCGGAAGCCCTTTGGTGCGGCCACGAAGCATATAAAGAGCTGTTCTGACTGCCTGAACAGGGGCAGAACGCTCTAAATAGACTCTAATGGCCCTAACTGGGCAGAGTAGAGACACATCTATATCTTCTTCTGAAGGGGGAAGAGCTGATAGAGAAATGACCTGAGCTCTGAAAAGAGTCAAGAGCACTTTGGGAACATAGCCATGCCTGGGCCTGAGGACAATTTTGGAGTCGTTGGGCCACTGTCCCACTGTCACTTTCAAGACAGGAAGTGCTCAAAAGAGAGCGCTTGTAAATCACCCACTCGCTTGACCGATGCTAGGGCTAGCAAAAGTGTGGTCTTCAGTGAAAAATACATTTTATCATACATATTTCAAAGTTAAGGATTCACTAGTTTGAATATTGGAACAAACACTATAATTACATCTTAGTTGATAATTCAATATACCTACTTTATTTTTGACAAAACATCCCATACTAAATATTTAACATATGAGCAGAAATTGGTGAACAAAAGCTTATTTGATGTGGCAGTAGTCTTTTTTACAGTAAAAACTTTAATAATCTGTCCAAAACTAATCAACGCGAAGCACCATGATTGGTTCTCCATAGGTTCGTGCAGTTCCCGCAGCACAGCCAATGAGCGCACTAGTCAGCTCTGACCTTTGCTTGCTGTGCAGCTGCCCTGCGTTTTAAAATAAAAGCATCAATATTCTTGAGAAAAGGAGTTTTCCCATAGCGTATGGCTACGCAATACGAGACACCGTTCTCGAAAGGGAACCATCTATTCACACCGAGGACAACTGAGGGACTCGCACACAACTATTACAAAGGGAAAGATAAGTTAAGTTAAAGATAAGTTAAAGTAGATGACAAACATGTCTGTTGTTGTTCATTACAGTGTGCTTTTAATTGTTCTGATCAATTGTTCTTATCTGGTCAATTTCACTTAAAGGGCTGGTTTACTGCTTTTTTTCTTTGCATGATTGTGTTTATGGGGTGCAATATAACATGTCTTGGTGTTTTTTTGTTTTTTTTGGCCTTATTTTTCATAAATTTCACCTTTATTGTAAGCCGCTTTCTCCTTGTCATTTGAACGACCGATTGTATTCCTGATTTTATGAAACCACTCCCTCAGAAACAGGCAATGGGCTCAGATTGGTTAGTTGGGCTGGTGTGTTGTAATTGGCTAAACTGCGTAGTGCACGTTGTCCGGAAACTTCACGCCCATTACCTTTACGGGTAAAAGTTGCATGTGCTCCGGTCAAATGTAAATAATGGTGTCAGTACTGCATATCAGTTTGAGCCAGAATCAGACCCAGAAAGCGGCAAAGAAGAGAGTCAAGCAGAACCTCCGCAAACACGGCTCTTACAAAACGTTTCTGAATGGTAATTTTTTTTATTATTATTATTATTCTATTCTATTCTATTCTACTATTATTATATAAGAATTTCGATACGCTGTTACTTGAAAATGCTACTGCTGCTTGTTAGCTTTTGAGATACGGTTTACTGTTGCGATTACATATAATTTTTTGAACTTTATACACGTTTGTACGGAGCCCCCCTAGTCCCACTTTGGCAAAAAAAAAAATATTATAACTATCTTGTGGCCTCAAGATAGTAACTCGTGGCCTCAAGATAGTATCTCGTGGCCTCACGATAGTATCTTGTGGCCTCAAGATAGTATCTCGTGGCCTCAAGATACTAACTCGTGGCCTCAAAATAGTAACTTGTGGCCTCAAGATAGTATATCTCGTGGCCTCAAGATAGTAACTCGTGGCCTCAAGATACTAACTCATGGCCACGAGAAAGTGATTTTTTTCAAGGCGAACGTTTCCATGTTAATGTTTCCATGGCGACGCGTCACGCGATTGACCGCAGCCACAATAATACTGTATGACAGATGTGTCGCTTTTATTTCGCTTTTCCTTTTTTATTCAAAATATTCACAAACTTGCTTACCATGTCATCAACTAGCCTATCTGATATTCCGATTCTCACATACGTGTAAGTGAGTGTGTTTAGTCGTTTAAAAACCTTTATAAATAATCTTGATCTATAACATGATGGGCGCTGCAATGTTGTCCGTCGGATTTACAGCACGTGAATTCATCAGTTTCTCCCGAAATAAATGCAAGAAAGTGGCCGGTGAACTGAGAAGAATAGAGTAAACTTTATAGTTATAGTTGTCTTGCACTATGTTTGTCTAATATGAATAACACATGTCGGCAAATTATATTTGAATAGATTATTGCTGCTTCCACAGACATCAGTGTGTTTTACAAACTCCAAATGTATTGTTTTACTCGTGCTTATGTGTATTTAAATATCTGAAACCAAAAATAAACATTATGAAGTTGAAAAACTGCTTAGTTGTGATGACAGCGCTGAACGCGTCCGACTCTGGCTCGTTTAAAAACCTTAAATAATCTTGATCTATAACATGAGATGGGCGCTGCAATGTTGTCCTGTCAGTCGGATTTACAGCACGTAAATTCATCTGTTTCTCCCGAAATAAATGCAAGAAAGTGGCCGGTGAACTGAGAAGAATAGAGTAAACTTTATAGTTCCTTGTCTTGCACTATGTTTGTCTAATATGAATAACACATGTCGGCAAATTATATTTGAATAGATTGTTATTGCTGCTTCACAGACATCAGTGTGTTTTACAAACTCCAAATGTATTGTTTTACTCGTGCTTATGTGTATTTAAATATCTGAAACCAAAAATAAACATTATGAAGTTGAAAAAAACTGCTTAGTTGTGATATATGACAGCGCTGAACGCGTCCGACTCTGGCTCAGCGCCAGCCAATGCGCGAAAGCACAGTTTGAATCTGGCAGCACTGAACATTCTGAATGTGTACTCTCAGGGGCTAGTTGATGACATGGTAAGCAAGTTTGTGAATATTTTGAATAAAAAAGGAAAAGCGAAATAAAAGCGACACATCTGTCATACAGTATTATTGTGGCTGCAGTGTATCGCGTGACGCGTCGCCATGGAAACATTAAAAGGAACGTTCGCCTTGAAAAAACTTACTTTCTCGTGGCCACGAGTTAGTATCTTGAGGCCACGAGTTACTATCTTGAGGCCACGAGTTAGTATCTTGAGGCCACGAGTTAGTATCTTGAGGCCACGAGTTACTATCTTGAGGCCACGAGATATACTATCTTGAGGCCACGAGTTACTATCTTGAGGCCACGAGTTAGTATCTTGAGGCCACGAGATACTATCTTGAGGTACTATCTTGAGGCCACGAGTTACTATCTTGAGGCCACAAGATAGTTATAATATTTTTTTTTTGCCAAAGTGGGACTAGGGTGGCTCCGTACGTTTGTCTTATACACACAAAATAGCATCGAACTAACTGGCTACTATAAACAAACAGCGTTGGCATTGGTTTACGGTCTTGATCAAATCGAAAAATTACGTCATAAAGTATACATGGAAAATACATTTACAAAATTAGTACATAATTACAAATTCAGGTCCAAAATGTTTGTACGCGTTTGTCATAGACACACGAAATAGCATAACTAAGTGGCTACTAAGCCAGCGCTGGCATTTGTTTACGTCCTTGATAAAACTAAAACATTACGTCTGAAATTATATGCAAATACATTTAAAATGATTAAGTCTTACTTACAGGTTGTGGCCCAACAACTGCTGCCTCTGGTTTTAAAGTTGGAACTGCTTCATGTTTTAGTAACAGTTTCTTATTGAATCCGGCATATTGAATTCGTGGAGATTCTAGAAGCTGTCTTCCGTAAAATGCGCAGCACAGAAAGCTAAATTACGATTGTAATTTTCAGGAACATAATCAAACATAAATTTTAGCCATTGTTGATGAACTACAGCGTCCGTAGGAAACCCGAACACAGAAGACCTGACAGCTGGGTGAAAATAACACACTTTGAAACGGCATGGCTACAGCTCTCCACTATAACTCTTTCTCTTCGACAAAGCCGCAGAAATATGGCCATGCCCCCTTTTTGTGCATATTCCGGAGGGGGTGTTGATGTAAATTCATGGGTTAGTTACGTATAAAACCTGGGAAGTATCTCGTTGTAGTCCCATTCGAGTCGTTTTTGTAGGCATTAAACTTCCTGATTTTTAAAAGACGATATCTGCTTACGTTGAACTTTCAGCGCAGCAACTTTGCAGATACTGTTCATGCACCAACAGCAACATTACACACTATTTAAAATGAAAAAAGTGAAATCGCAATCAACCACCCCTTTAAGTTTTAAATGACGATTTCTAAAGACATTTTTAATCAATTGATTTAATTTACTGCAAGTATTGTAATTATTAATTGTTGATGATTAACTGTTATACAATGTTCAGACAGTATGCATTATAGAAGTTAAGATATGTAATGTAACCCTAATAAAGCTGTTGATGTGAAAAACAAAACTCCATGCGTCCATGGCGACGGACTATGCTCACCATGCTTGATGGCGCCGTGGACCCTGTTCAAAATGACTTCCCTAAAGGGAGCAAGGGCTCTTTGACAGCGCGTTCCGCGGGTTTTGGCACCAGTGTAACGAAGTTCGTTATTGTGGGAAAAAGGAGGCGGGAACCGGCGAACATTCAAACAAACTTTAATTTATCAAAAATAAAACAAATACAAAACAAAAGTAAAAGACAGCAGCCCCTCACGGACGACTGCTGTCACATCAAATAAAACACAAACATCAAATAAAATCCAGGCCTGGCCTCTCTCGATCTCCACTGTCGTCGCTCCTCCTTTTATGCTTCCGCTCCTCCGTGAGAGATCGAGACCGGTGCATCTCATCAGTAATCACGCCACTGGCCTCGCACCGTTCTCCCATGGCCCTCAGTCTCGTCCTGCTCGCCACAGCATCTCTTCTAGTTCAGTTTAATACATGTGTGTATAATTTAATCCAACTGAACTTAATGGTTACTCAATTAATCATTTGGTAAACCTATAGATTTCTATAGATATTGATTTTATAGACAGTTTCTATAGAACTAGTTTGCAATTTCTGAAAATGGATTACCAAATGTAATAAATTATTTTTACTCAAGTGATATATCCCAGATGATAATCACCACTATGTTCAAAGTTTATGAATGAACGTGTGAGAGAGAGAGAGAGAGAGAGAGAGAGAGAGAATAATTTAAAATAAAATAAATTAAAAATTCAGAACCAACTGGCCCTCATCAATTACACACAAAAGATTTTTAAGACACCAAATATCATCAAAACACCCCTAATTTTTTATAAGATTATAATATACAAACTCTATATTTAACCTTCCAGCTACAAGGTTCTTGAACATTAATTTAGCATCAGTACTAAGAAGATTCAGTCCTTCATTCTTTCTTGTCTTCCAAATTGCTAATTTTGCAGTTCCAATCAAGAAGTTTAACAAACACACGTTCCTTCTGATTAAGAATCTGTACATCACACCCCCAATAAACACTTCTTCTAAGAATTTCTCATCAAATGCTTGAAACCATCTATCAAGAAGATTAAAAAGACCTTTCAACCTATTACATCTTAAAAACAAATGTTCCAAATTTTCTACCATTCCACAAAACCTACACTGTTCACCCACTGCTGGATTCAAGTGCGCCACGTGTCTGTCCGTAGCTATCGCCCCGTGAATAAGCCTCCACTGCAGATCAGCAGTGCGCTTCTCTATGAACCAATTGGGTCATTTTGAACCAATAACTCTAAATAACACTTTAACCTATTTGCTAAACACTTTGACAGTATTTTATAATCCAAGCACAATAGAGAAACTGGTCTCCAATTCTTTAGAAGACCTATATTTCCTTTTTTTGGAAGCAAAGATAGTACAGCTCTTCAGCAGCTTATAGGAAGTGTTCCACTTTTAAAGCTTTGACGAAGTACTTCAATACTTCATACAGATCTTGTCCTAATATATTCCAAAAAGCTTGGTAAAACTCAACTGGCAGTCTATCAATTCCTGGAGAACGTCCTCTTGATAACTGTTTCACTGTAATCTCCTGAAAAGTTATTTGACTGTCTAGTGATTTTCTCCCCTCATCTTTCACCTGAGGTAAATCACTCAGCAAATCAGAAGCACTCTCAACTTCACAGTTCTCAGCATCATACAGTTTTTTTGTAAAATTTAACTGCCAGCTTCTTTATTTCCACCGGGTCTGACGTTATAGTCCCATCAGGCCGTTGAAGATGATATATTTGTTTTTGTCGGGAGCTTTTCTTTTCAAGGTTGAAAAAGAATGATGTAGAGCGTCCATGTCTTTAATAGAACAGATTCTCAAGCCAAGTTCTTTCTTTTTCTTATTCAACAGCTCACTCTGCCCAGTTCCATTATTATTAAAAATAGTACTTTCCATTCTTTGAATTTCTTTCTCCAAGCTTTTTCTGCAAACTTCACCCTTGATGTATTATGTGAACTATAATTTTGACAAAATATTCTTATATTTACTTTGCCAACATCCCACCACTGACACGTTTTCAAAATAATCTTTCTGCAATTTCCATTTATTCCAGAATAATGTAAAACTATCACAAAATAAAACATCTTGTAATAATTTAACATTAAAATGGCAAAAATAATTTGGCTTTGTAATTGCCTTCATGTTTAAATCAAATAAAACCAAGTGGTGATCTGAAAAACAGGTAAAATATCAGCATTCATCACCTTATATATTCCATGTTTTATCAATATAAAATCTGTCTAGTCTTGCCCCACTAACCCTATTCTCAGATGCTTTAACCCATGTATATTGTCTAATTCCTATATTTCTTTTCCTCCTAATATCAATCAAATTAAGCTCTTTTATAATTTTTGATAATACCACATTATGAGGTTCCTCCCCATTCCTATCAATTATAAAATCAACAGTACAATTCCAGTCACCTCCAATGATAACACACACCTGATCTCCAATTTTTTTAACAGCATTTTTTAGTTTCATAAAAACCTCCACTCAGGCCCAATATTTGGTGCATAAACATTTATAAGCACAAACACAGTTCCCTTAAATTCTATATGCATTAATAATACCTTTACAAATTCTTCTACAACTAAAATATTTAGATTTAGATTTTTTGAGAATAATATGGCTACACCAGAACTCAAATTTGTCCCATGGCTTAGCACACATTTTCCTTCCCACCATCTATCCCATTCTGACTCATTTTCTGTATTAGAATGTGTCTCTTGTAAAAAAAACAATATCCACCTTCTTAATTCTAAATCATTCTGACACCATTGCCAACTTATTTCCATCCCTACCCCCATTTATATTTAAGGAGCCCGCTCTCAAAAACTCCATAAAAAGGGAAAAATATAAAGAGGACAGAAATAGAGTGAAAAGACAAAGAATAGCAGACACCCTGTGTGTTTTAATTATTTTGTGAAGCGTTTGCCTTACTCTTTCTTAACTTCGTTAAAATCTTCCTTAACCAAAATCTTTTCTGCTTGCTAAGAACCTCATGACTAACGTTTCTTTGTAACAAAGTCATCGACACTATAAATTTCCCTATGTCTGGGAAGAAATCTTTGACTTCCACAGTCTTTCCAAAAGTTGTATCTAGAAAGTTATTTATTTATTGCAGTGTATATGTGTCCTCCATGATTTGTGAACCAATATCTGAAATTTCAGAGAAATTATCATCATCTCCCATTTCAGAATCAGTACACATTTCAACACTGTTAAATACTTCAGAATCGTTAGTTTGAACCATTTCAACATTTATTTTTCCTTTGTTGACATCATCAGTCATCACACTACTTTCCCCCATTTTAGATGCATCATTTTGTCCACTAGAAATCTCGTTTTCATCAACATCATCTTTCTGATCATTAGGCCTACTGTCAATCAAATCAGCATTAATATTGTTCCTTTCCGCTGTAATCTGAGTTTCGCATAATTTGTTTCATCAGTATTAATCTGGACATCTTAATTTTTTTCTGAACATTCTCAGCAGCAACACTATGTTCAGCTACCTCTTCCTGCCTATCATGGGCCTTATGTGGGCACGCCATTCTCTTATGCCCAATATCCCCACACTCAAAGCATTTCATGCTACCAGTATTAGCGTAAACCACATATATATTTCCCTCGTGGCCAACTCTAAATGATACATCCAGCTCTGGCTGATTCAAAAACATAAACACTTGCCTCCTGAAAGACATAAAGTGCTTCAAAGCTACGTTTCTGCATCTCAGTGGAATAGTTCTAATCCCACTTGCAAACTTCCATATCTCGCTAACGCTCTTTCAATTTCATCATTATGAATGAAAGGGGGAACATTAGACACGGTTATACGGGTCGTTGGCGTTACCAGTGGTGAAATAATAAGAAAATCTCCACCTACCACAATTCCATCACTTATCAAATGATTTGCCAGTTCTTCCTCATTTGCAAACACCACTACCGCCTTATTCATCCTCGACGCCATAGAAATGTTTTCATATCCGATTAGTTCTCCAACCACCAGTAACACACCAGTTTTTTATACGTCTTTTCAGGACATTGTTTAGACGTCAATTAAAGACATGCTAAAGACGTAATTGTTAGACATCTAAAGGCAGCCAGAATAAAAGTTGTATTAGACACGTTTTCTGTAGTAGAAATGTCAAAGAAGACTGTTAAAGACTAGCCTGGTTAAAACCAGACCATTCTCAGTAGTAACTGAGTTATGGTCTGGCAAAGCTACATTAATAACTCATTTCCAAAGGGGCGTCACCAACGGACGTCGCTCAAATGCCTCTGGGCGCAATTGGATAGACCTAAAACCAATCAGAGTGATCGTCATCGTGTAAAGCCATATGCTGCGTCCCAATTCACCTAAGTTACACTACGCCATAAAAGTATGTACTCTTTTTGTGAAGAAAAGGTATTTACTTTTGAATGTGTAGCAAAAAAGTAGGCAAGCTTTGGGACATACTACTTCGTCATCTTTATCGGACGGATCTGTCGCGTGCATCCTGTCACGTAAACTGCCCTGTCAATCATCTTGTCACAGTTAAAATCCTCTATTAAATCTAATTTAATTTCCTACCGTTTCGGAGAGAAATGTAGTAGCACGTTCATCTGCCAGTCGGTCTTTCATGGAGACTGTCCTCATGTGTTTGCAATTTGAATATAATAATGCATTTAAAAGTTGGTGCGCTTCACCAACGGACGTCGCTCAAATGCCTCTGTGCGCAATTGGATAGACCTAACACCAATCAGAGCAATCGTCATCATGTAAAGCCCGCCTCAACGTTTCTGATTGGTGCCTCGATTTGGACGGATTAGAGATCGGCTTGAATGGGCTCTTTGCCAGACTACTTGCAGAGCAAATCTGCCGGAAGTTTGTCTGAGTTTTCCCAGGCTAGTTAAAGACCCATACTGACAGTGAAATCCCAACTGTGCATATTTGCAAGGATCCAACTTTAAAAAATGTTTACTTCAAAACAGTGGCAGTGAGTTAGTTCTGTGAGAAAAACCAAGTTACTCATTGTTAATGGTTGTCATGTCATGAAACTGCAGACACACAGACCATAGACCTAAATAAGATTTTAAAGAATATTGATTATATTGAATTCATTTGAATAACTGTGTACTATATATATATATATATATATATATACTAGTCTTGCATTTTTATATCTTATCAATATAATTGCAATAAACTGCTTAACCATTTTCCTGTAAACCAAACTGACCACTCCAATAAATCAACTATTTAAATCTCAAAATATATTTGTATTACTATTTTGTTCTGCTGGACCAAAACTTAACAGCCAGAACAGTAAAGTATAAATTAACACAACAAGATAAAACTTAAAAGCCAGAACAGTAAAGTATAAATTAACACAATTTCCCTTTAAATAATCTAGAAAATGTTGTTAAAACAGTATAACATAACAATTAACAAAATGTGGCTGCTATAAGGTCCACAAGATTCATTTATAGCCACCACCCCCGACTCTCCCAGGGGCATGTTTCAGATGATCGGCTGCCAAATGATCTTTATTTGGGCCTCTGTTGCAGATGGGTCATGACAGCAGCTAAAATCAAAGCAAAAAAATCCACATGTAAAATAAATAAATACAAACGCCACTGTTGTGGTTTAGCTTGCAGCAGAGATACATAGTAGGCTATACATAACTGAAAATCGAGTACTCGAATCAATTAAATGAAATAGTTATTAAATCACAAATCAAGTAAAATTACATCAAGCCTGATATTAAGCATTCCACACACATACACACACGCATATATGCATATATATATACATACACACACGCAATTATTCCACACACACACACGCACGCACGCCGGTAACATGATTGACCATGCATGGTGACCGCAGGTTGCATTTCTCCAATAAGTTTTCGTCTCAACTTTTTTCTGCAGGAATTCAAAATCAATGAAAAAAAACAACAACAAAAAAACAACAAACAGAGATTTTGATAGAGCATTGGCATTATGCATAGCCATACTATTATTACCTTCATCAAATCGCCAGACTGAAATATAACCATACAGATCTCTACATACATCAGACCTCTTGCTTGGCTGAGATGACCATAGGGCTGCCGCTGCATAAATTAGCCAGCGTCGCATGAGCCTGGCATTTCTGTTGCGTGGCGTTTTCTATGTCTTTGCACACCAGTCTGACGCGGCGCTGCTGCTGCTAGCCTTGTCTGTACACTGTGTACAGTACACACGTATGTTTCCAATTGATTTACTGCACTCAAGCAGTAGTAGGCTACACTTCATGTTAAACAGATTTGATTACAGCAAAGACAACATCGGAAGTATTGACGGCAAAATAGGCTACAGAATATTTTGTCCTGTATTGACAAGTGCAATATATGAAAATAAATATTTTTTTTACATTACATTTATATCTGCATTTAGGTCAAAACCTAGAGACTTTCAAACATCAACATGTCATCGCGTGAAAAATAGGTGTCGGTTCTATTTCTAGCATGCACGGCGCAGCATTCTGGGATTGGAGAAAAACGTGCACTGGTTTATTGGCACTTCTCTAAACCAATCACAATAGTCTTGGGCGGCGCTCAAGAGTGGTTTTAGTCAGAGCCCGTCTATGGAGAGCCTGCCCACTCCCTATTAAGTCCTATTGTACCGAATTTTGGTTGTAGTTCCACCAGAGTTCCACTGGGGGCGATCGCCCATGAGTGCAGAATGAATGGGAGTCTATGGGGCTAGACGGCTAAATTTGTCTCTTTCACCCGATTGCCGTTGAGAAATCTCAGATTCGATAGTAGGTTTTGCAAGTTCAACATGGGTTATAGGTCGAAAGTTGAATGAACGAGTACTTATGTCCTTTCGATTTCTTACAGGTTGAGTTGTTGTTGCCCATAACACGCTAGCATTCTGCTAATGAACGCTGATTGGTCAGTGAAGGACTGATTACGACCAGAGATACCGCTTGATGGCATCGTGGCATCCGAAGCGGGACCAGAAACAAACAAACCAAAAACTCGTCTAGCATGTGTATTTACCTGTGTCAGCTGTGTTGTCGATGCCTCGAGAGAAAATTAAGTGCAGAGCGCGAAAGCACCAAAGTGACTGAAGGATTGCTGTAAAGCAGTATCTCTGGTCGTACGATGTGTATGACGTCATTGACACTTTAAAAGACTTTTTAAAGCAAATAAGTGACTCTAAAAAATCGAACACCCAGCAATGTGTAATTTCTTTGCATCTCCTTTCGAATACAATATTCAAATTACTAGACAAAAAATTATATCCTGAGAAAAGTGGATTTTGAGGGGTATACTGCCATAGACCTCCATTCATTCTGCACTCCTGTGAGCGCCCTCATATGGAATCAAAGTGGAACTGCAACCATCTCGGAAGCCGGAAGTGTACTGAGAGTGAAACTTCTCGCCTTATTAGACATTCTCTGTTTTAGTCCTGCAACAGAAAACTCAGATAGTCTAGCTAGCTGTCTGGATTTACCCTGCAGAGATCTGAGGAGCAGTTAACATAAATCGACCGGAGCTTAAATTCATTTTAAAGAAATGTAACAGACATCTGGCCGAAAAGAGTGAAATCTGGTGGAATTTCCGGCGGCAACTGAGCAATCCCGGAAGTGGAACGTTGTGGATATAGACTAACTGTACAGTAACAATCGGCTTTCCGATGAAATACCGTTTTTGTATCATAAACTTCAGTCCATCGCATGCTATCTCTTGTCCATGAGGCCCTGTCTGGCTCTGTCTGTCTCTCCTTCTCCCTCTCTTAATCCTTCTGTTATTGTTGTTAGAAACAAGAGATAGGGCTTTTTTATTCAACATAGGGAATGAAACACAGGGAGGTAAACGTCTGCATTTTATTTGAATGACAGTCCATTTAAATAAAAGTGCGTATGACATCTCACATGTGGCTTTGACTTACAACTACATATTTAGCCATTTTCATAAAAAATACGATATACAGTATATCTTTTATCACCATTTAGCCAAAAAACACCAAGATATGATTTTTTTTATCCATATCGCCAAGCCCTAGCGTACAGTCCTGGGGCCCGTTTCAATAAGGAGGTTCAACCAACTCTGAGTTGAAACTTGAACTCTGAGTTGACTTACCCTGAGATGGGAAACTCTGAGTTTTCGGTTTCAGAACAGCTGAAATGAGTTAGTTCAATCAACTCTGAGTTGACTGACTCTGAGTTAAGCACGTGCGCCACAGCTATAAAAAGGCATTATCAATGGAGTGCAGATATTATGAGTCAGCATGGCAACAGCGCCAGACAAAAAGAGGTCTTCATATTTCTCACCAGTACGAACATTATTACTGTAATTTTACAGTATTAGAACATTAATACTGTAATTTAATTAAAGGGATTACTCTTAATTCTTCTGTAATTTAAAGTAAAATCTGATGTAATTGCATTACACTATACAACAATTCTGTATATTTAACATACATTTTTAAAAGGTATATTTTTAATGTAACCTTCTCCCTCTACACACTTTGGTCAATTCAAGAATAATTCATGCAATTGTATATTGTTTATTTGAAAGCATTAAAAGTGCAGTTTCTTGTCTCTCCTTGTATTGTTCAAGTGGTTGAGGTTGATATGGGATTTAGTAATTAGTAATAAGTAGACCAACGCTTTCTAAAGATAGTCATTATTACATTAATCTAATTACACTGCTGAAGATGTCATTTGTAGTTAGTAATACAAGTAACTTACCCAACTGTTATAATATCAGAGGTTAAACTGGAAGAACAGTATGTTATTCAACCTAATTTTAATTTTCATGTAGGGGCAATCCTGCAGGTATTAAAAGAACATGGCAGCAGCTGAAAATTAAATATAAAAACATAATTCATTTCACACAATTTTTTTTTTTTTTTTTACAAACATTTGACATATTAAATAACTAAAGCATCCAGTGTCTAGCAGTGTAGCAGCATTTTTGGCTGAGGGAATTCCTGGAGGGACTTCAGAGCCAGTCCCAAAGATCCAAGGGCCTTCATAAAATGTAAGAGGTTTACATATGTGTTAGTTTTTATATTGGCTATTTTTGATATTTCCATTTATTTTACTTTGGGTTGGGTTTTTTGTTGGTCCCAACGGATTCTGATGGTAATATCTGTCTTTTGGAGCCTCCTGTCCCAACAGAACCACAGGCAGTTGTAAGTAGCCTACTCAATACACCAGAAATTATGACAAATAGTGTTATAAAGTGTACTCAACCAAATGCTCATCTTCGATGGGGATAAAGAGTTTCTGCTGCCACAGAGAGGCCTACAGAGGTAGTGTTAATATTATGTGTCTACACATCAAACAATCTACACATTCTGATTATTTCACATTTTTATGTGGAGTAGCCTATAGAATCAAAGTTTAAATCTAAGTATAAACAGGTATTCTTATCTCTCCCCCCGCCCCCAGAGTGTGGAAGAACAGCAGGAGGACGGTCCATCATCTTCTGTTGCACAGATGAACACAGTTCAGTGATTTCCAGTAAATGCCACAGTTTAATTCTGTAGAATTTGTTTAGAACTACATTATGTAACTCTAATCTACTACTGTATTTTCAGTTGCCAGTTAAGGAGTTATATAGACTTCATCGTATATATATATATATATATATATATATATATATAAAAAAAACAGCAGTAAAAATAGCAATATTTGATTTATTAATAAAAGATTAATTTTATTAATAAAAAGGTACTGAAAGAATGAATGAGGTGTTTAAACACTGCTTCCTCTTTAAAAAAATGGGAGGAGACCGAAGGAAACTCTGGGTTTACTGAAGAAAACCTGCTCCCGACCAGGTTAGGTTCACAGAGTAAGTCACCATGGTAACTGACTCTGAGTATAAGTTACCTCTCTTTCAGAAACGGGCTTGACTTACTCTGCTTTCTCAGGTTTAACATACCTCCCATTCTGAAACAGAAAACTCAGAGTTTCCCTCATTTCAGGGTTAACATACTCAGAGTTTTCACTTAACCTCCTTTCTGAAACAGGCCCCTGCTCCTTACTTAAACCATCAACTAAACTCTTTCAACCACCAAATGAAAACAAATTGGGGACACAAGAAAACCAAAGCAGAGCTGAACTAACATGATCAACTGTTCTGGTCAAATGTCTAAAGACCTGTGTCTGTTAAGTAAATACCTGTCCAGCACTTTGTGCGTGTAGTCCTTAACGTCTTCCCCCCCCACTCTTGCCAGCTGACAAACATATAATAATAATAAAAAATAATAAAAATATTAAGGGTAAAAAGGTGAGAACATTGTACGGATAGAAAAAACAAAGTTCAACCAGTGGGGTCCAGTTGTTTTCTGCCCTGAAAAACATTGTCAATTTGAACAATTATATGCATCCATCTGGTCTAGTCTTGAGAAAATTGAAAGATTTGTTGAACTCAAATATCACATATTTTCCAACACATTATATCAGCAGGTGAAACACAAAATGCAGATATAATTTGCCCAAAAGATCACCTTATCCCTTAAGACAAACCAAAATAAAAAAAATGTTGGAAAATATAAGTTTGTCACTATTACAGTTGTTCTCAATTGTTTACACACAAATACTGGTACTTGAGACACAATGCCCACAACATGTAACTCATTCACCAACCCCCTGAACCAATTCTGCTAAACTACAAGCACAATTCCTGCTTTACACTCAAATTGCAGTTCTAAAACACACCTTTTTCAAAACACTACACACAATTCTCTGCTTTTGGCACAATTTTCATGCAGAAAATCTCTTGTTTTCACAAGGAACACACTGCCATTCAAATATGCACACTGACTCATCACATGGGCAAACACCCGTCACACATTTTTACAATTAGCAATCAGAGCTTTAGCATAAAAGAGCAACAGGTGAGCTCTTCAATGGAGCAATGGATGCCAACATTGGAATTTTTTTTTTTTTTACTGTAACTGTATACAGTCAATTCTTCTATTGTTTTGTATGTAGACCACTGTATGTACAACTTTGTGTTGGTTGGGATGTACACTGTGTACATTGTTTTTGTGGGAAAAATAAAATATATTTGTTACCGTGTATTTGTGTGTTCTGAGTATAAAAACAATATTCTCAAATATTTTACAACACACTTACGTATGTATGTACTGTCTGTATTAAGTGTAACACTGAACCAAAAAAAGGCCTAAGTCATTATGATGAATGGAAAAGAAGTGTTTTCCATTCATCATAGTGTTTTACATTGAGCTCATCAGTGTTCAACTGGTTCTTATAAATGTCTATTCATATGATGGTTTGTGTGTGTCATTTGAAACCATACAACGTACACATATTTAGCAAAATACTCTCTACCTCTTTTTTTCTAGCCAACTAACTGCTATAGCCTATTATGGTCATTAAATGGCTTTCCTGAGGTAAATGTTATGTGACATAATTGTTCTCCAGCTGTTTTATTGACCCCTTTGTTTGATCGATATTATGTATGAGGAATATACATTTCGGTAAGTTGTACTGTATCTTTCAACATTGTTCATTCGTGTTTATTTACTAGCTAGAGATGATCGGTTCACGTGCCGCTAGGAATCTGTCGCGTCACATTTACAAGCGCCAAAACGGTATTTATTGTTTGAATTTCGTAATAAAAGTGACAGAACCTGAGAGCTGAGATTTTTTAAAATATCATAAGTAACCTGCTCTGTCTAGTCTGTCGGTTTCAGTGTCCTCTTTGCTTCGCGATTTTTCTGTGCGTGAGGATGTGTGGCGTGAGAGCGTGGGAAAAGTGTCAATTGCGTGTGTCTCACGGTGAATGCCTGAGAGTTGGCAGCTCTGATAAATATCCGGATAAGTTACGGCTGGCAATAAGGACGGATCTTTACTTAAGGCTGTTGGGTCTATTTGATATGGGTCCACACCAATCAAGCTTATCTTCTCTTGATACTGATGAGATGAAGCCATTAGGCTACTGCTCCCCTCAACTCAAATCTGCATGCGGCTAGGGGCAGGACTGATGTCATGTCAACAATATGGCCGCAGTTAGCTACTTCTGGTGTTTGCGAATAAGGCCTATTGTTAAGGTCAATATAGACTAAAAACTTTAATACATTATCCTATTAATTTCCTGATTCATCAGCTTATTTAGCTTATTTATTTCGAAAATTAATTTTCTATGGGCATATACGGCTGAAACAGGTAGCCTAGTGCATCATCCCAAAATTTTCAACATCAACATTTTAAATAATTATAGTCAAATATGGCCTTTAGAAAAATTTGTTTTTTTGAGGAGCTGGGATAGTGCACTATATAGGCCCTGTGGCACAGCCTAAGCTTTTGTCCTTAATGGCATTGTTTTCCTTACATTACATTACTTTTACTTTTATACTTTAAGTAGTTTTGAAACCAGTACTTTTACACTTTTACTTGAGTAAAAAGCTTGAGTTGATACTTCAACTTCTACAGAAGTCTTTTTAAACCCTAGTATCTATACTTCTACTTGAGTAATGAATGTGAATACTTTTGACACCTCTGGTGACAGCCCAAGTTCAGATACCTATTTTCCAAGCAGGATTTTACCACCTTCAACTCATTTTGAACCAGGAAAACCCCTAAAATAGTATATAATTGTTACTATCGGTAGAGATTGTATATAATACATTGCGTATATATGTGCATTTCGTTCATTGAGTGGATTGCATAAAGTTTCTGACATTTGATTGATGTAGAAACATTGGTGAATGAGAAAAATAAAGTAGCAAGAGTGGTTAATACTTTAAAATTAGTCAAGCAACAGTTTAGTTGGTGTGATGATTATGCTTCAAATCAAATGACAGTTTGTGTGGCAGGATGGACTGTGGTTGGATTCAGTCCCTCCTCCCCATTTGGTTATATTGGCTTTATTCTTTCTAGCCGGTTTACGATTGGAGCATGTTATAGCTCGAACGTAACCCCTGGTAGTGCGTGACGCTGGAGGCTCGTGTTGTTTTGGTTCGCCCAGTTTTTGGTGGTGTCGCAGGTATGTAGAGGTCATTTGCAAATGTTGGGCTGTTGCTGGTTTGCTTGGGGTTTATGTGGGATTCCGATTTTCCATAGAATTCCTTGCTTTGTTGCGGCTACCCCGTTTTCCATCGGATTGAACGGAATAACGTGTTACTTTTGACTCGCGTACTGCGCATTGCCTGCGAGATTCGTGTGTCAGCGTGCTGTTGCTCAGGTAAGTTGTTTTCCATTTGGGCTATGTGGTTGCCTTATTTGGGTGGTAGCTTAATAGAACTATTATTGTGTGTTTTAGGTATAGCTACCATCGCAAGGAAGCGGTTGCAGCCTGCCTTGGGGCAACTGCTGCTTTGCTTTGTGCTGTTAATGTCTCCTAGCCTGGCTAACGTCAGACCACTTTCTCTTTGAGACGTGAGCTGTGTCCCAATGTGAAGTCTGCATCCTCCGAAGTCCGTATTTGAAGGCCGATTGCGTCACAGCGGCACGTCGAAACGTCACAGCGGAGCGACGAAGGATGTCCCAATTCAAAGGCTGCACACTTCGGAGGTCGCATTTGAAGGCCGATTGCGTCACCGCGGCGCTATGAAGGCTGTCCCAATTAAATTCTGCATCCTCCGAAGTCCGTATTCGAAGGCCGGTTGCGTCATCGCGGCGCGACGAAGGCTAAAGTGACGCCAAATGCACCCTTCGTTTCCCCGTGAAAGGAAGGATACATAAATGGACACTTTGCGGACTATCCTACCCCATAATTCATCGCGCGGCGGTGACGACAACATTTTTATAAAAAAAATAATAAAAAAAAACGGCCGAGAGTTCGCTGGTGGACGGCAAATTCACATTTAAATGTAAGTATTATGTTTTCATTTACTCAAATAACTTAGCTAGTGAAACCTGAGTTAAAAGCCACAAGTTTTTCTTTCTTATAAACTTCACCTTAACTCCATCACCATTGCGTGGCTTCATTTGTCAGGTGGTCTGAGGCAAAACTTGTGCTAATAGTTTAATAATTGTTTCAGGGAGCAAGGAGCAGACAGCTCAATTTATTAAACTGCAATTTAAAAAAAAAAAAAAAACTAAATAAATTAAATGACATTTTATTGTAATATTTGCACTAGTCTGTCAAACTTGTGTAAATAAGAAATATCACTCACCCTATAAAGCCCACAACAATAGGAAAAGCAGTACCATAGATGAGGCAATGGGGTTTCACTTGTATGTGTTTTTGTAGTGCTGTCATGCAAGCCATGTCTACAAAGGTTTTAACCAAATTTGAGTATTCATGAATATGATTTCTGAATATGAATGATTTTAAAAATACAAAGTAAGAAAGTTGAGATCACATCTTTGCTGAAATGTATTGTGCTGTTGTTGTTAACAAGCCATGGTTAATTTGCTCTGCCTTAGGATTGCACGTGTCCTGGGACAGGTGATGGTGTGAGTGGGAAACCCTCGGCTGAAACTTGGCCCTGGTTTGTCCTCATGGATGAGATGTTGGGACAGAGGCATTGCACCCTCATTGCCTCAATCCCTGAGGACACACCAGGGCTGAGTTCAGCAGTGTGTGACCAAGAAGAGGAGCCAGGGGTAGCAGCACCAGCACCACGAAGAAGGCGAGACAGAGAGGACGAGTTTTTGGACTTGAGAGAAGACATGGGACTGCAGAGGCGAGGAGAGCACAAGAGAGAATGGACAGGCTGTTTTCTCTTCTTGAAAGAATGATTGAAAAATATGTATATATATTATATTCTTTAACTTTTTTCACTTATATTTTTTTAAAAGGAAAAAAATTATGCAACTTTAAATGTGTAAATAAAAGAGAATTCATTGCTCTGGACATTGTTTATTTTTGTAATGACAGTCATAATTTCTACATGAAACAAATTCTTCTATAATGTTTTTCCCCCAACTATTTACAACAAACGTTAAACATCTCAAAATCAACATAAACATTTAAATTGTACAGTACATAAAATAAGAAAAATGATGTAGACTTATTCAGCTGAGTTGGAGACACTGGTGTGCTGCTGGACCGGGATGGGCTCCACAATAGAGTCCCTGGTAACGCCTCCTGCTGGTGGGACATCATCTGGGATGGGCTCCAGAGTGTTTGACTGCATATTTTCACTATCCACTAAGTTGTCTACCAACAGGTTTGCAGGGCTGACTCATGGAATAAATATTGAGATACTTTATTACACTGAAGTACTTTTAATAACCACTAATACCGCTTTGGCGAAAAACTACTAGTCATATATTTCTAACCCTAGTTAAGCAAAATTATCTTGCATACTCTAATGTAGGCCTACTTAAGGTATCAAGAGTAAAAGTAAAGGAATTCTGGAGGGGAAAAAAACTTGTCAGGGTTTTTATGATGGTTCTGCTTTTACATTACTGCATATGTTGCATTTTACTTCGGAATATTTTTAAGGTTGATACATTTATGTACTTTTGTGTAGTTTATTGTAAAACAATGCATCATATTGTAAAATAACATAATTTTGTAGTCCTGTGTGGGAAAATCACTTCGAGTAGCCTACCGGACCGGTCTAGCCTACGGAGGATTGTTCTTGTCGCCTAGCAACAGTAGTGACTGACAGCTGCCGATCACGAGCGGGAGTTACATTCGCACTGGACTTTATTCAACTGGGTTTTTATATTCAAATAGGGTTGAAAACCTGTGTAAATATATTTACCAAGGTCCATTTATGTGCATAATAAAAAAAGAATACACTAGCCTACAAAATCGCATCAAGGTAAGATATAAATGAACATTTGAATCTTCGGCTAAGCCGAAAGTACATGACCTGAAACATCCTTAATACCATGTCCTCCAGTAAAATATAAAAAATGACAATTCTGGCTCCATAGCTGTTTACTTAATTTTATCAAATGAATTGTCAGGATGGTAGCATAGGCTACTCTCGCACCGTTGCTTGGCGCCTGGAGCGGTAATCGGGAACACCTGGCTGCGCAATTAGGAAATCCTACGAAGGCTGCATGGTGTGTCGTTCGGAGGACGCATAGGCTGCATCGTTTGAAGTCCGCAGCCTTCGAAGGATGCAGTCTTCACATTGGGACACAGCTGTGGTCTGGGAACTACATGTTCATTTTCTCGTATTTGAGGCGTGGTTTACGAATGCCCAGAGCCGTTTATTGGGCGCTACAAATGTCTATCAAATGCGCCTGTACGTAGCTCATAGCCAATCGTTTCAATTATACCAGATGACATATGTAGAGCGACAGATATTCAACGAAGAAGACGACGATGGGTCAGAGATTTATGTGTACACCAGAGTCCTGCACGGGTCCGATTTTGTAAATCCGCACCCGCCCGTACCCGCAGTGCTTAAAACAGCACCCGACCAGTTTTCCGACAGCAGCACTAATTAAAATCTTCATCTGACCCGCTTAAAATAGAACCGACACCCGACCCGCACCCGAAATAAAATCAGTTTAGACAATCACATTATAGACACACTTACAAAAATGTTTATTGCCAGGTCATACAGAAGTTATTACACGACAATTAACACAAGGACAACTTCAGCCGAAGCTGTCAAAAGGCCGGTACATGAAGAACATGGCTAACGTTACCACAAAACTGAGTAGCCTAATAACAGACGCGGCTACAACACTATATCTGCCACGCAATTTCGTCTAGCCTACATCTGACAATTCTGGGTTCAAACATGCCCTGCACACCACACATACTTAACAGTGTTAAATATGAAAAATACCGTTCGATAGAACTGCTTTCTTACCACAGTTTCTGCGTGCTTCCTCAGGGATGAAGTTCCACATTTACGGCTATCCAACACGAAAATCTTTGCAGCAAAGCCTTTCACAATATTTTCTTCAGATAACTCCAAATTTCTCCCACACACTGGACTTGATTTTTGATGACGTATTGTCGACAACTTTACAATCTCCACTAGCTATTCTTTTCTTCATCTCCTCAGCATCCATCTCGACGACTGCAAGCAGATCTCGCGCGCGCAGTTATGATGAATTTTTAAAAGTGAAAGTAGCCTAGGTAACGTTATAGATCCTGGGAGGGCGTGGTAAATAATAAACTGATGTGCATTTTAAATTATTTTATCAACTTGAAATACAAATTTACGTCTGTCATGTTGGAGCCATAGATAAACAAACTGCTTCGGTGTGTCGCATAGATGTCGTCATCGTCTTGCTGCTCCCTCCCCGTTCTGTGATTGGTTCCCTAGCTGAGGGGAAAATCTGGTCCATGGTATCCAGACTGCCTAGCAGCGTGAATAAAATCGCGCTGCGCTCAAGGCAGCATGGGGAAACCCAGGCTAAATGTCTCCCCTATGTGCGGAACTTTGTTTCGCCGAGTCCAAGTTAATGGACTGAGTGCATTTTTCAAAGAAATTGCATCATAGGCCACTTGTGTGGCCGACTCAGTATCTGCCCTCAGATTCAGTTATCCATGGATGAATGTGTTTGTTATGTGATTTAATTGTGATCGTTTGAGTGGGTTGTGCGTCCTTGTTTCTTAACGGTTATTTCATTTGTCTCGTTTGTTTGTCTATTTCATTTATTAGCCTTACGGTTGTTTTGTAAAGTTATTTCATTCGCCTTTTTTTTTTTGTTTATTTCATTTTTCAGTATTGTTGTTTTGCTTTCATTTGCCTCGTTGGTTTATTTCATTTATCAGTATTGTTGTTTTGTTTTCATTTGCCTTGTTTGTTTGTTTCATTGATCAGTATTACTGTGTTTTGTAAAGTTATTTAATCTGCCGTTTTGTTCATTTCATTTATTAGCATTATTGTCGTTTTGCAATGTTATTTCATTGTTCCTTGGTTTATTTCATTTGATTAGTATTACTGTTTTGTAACATTATTTCATTTTCGTTGTTGTTGATTGTTTACTTACTTTATCAGTACTGCTGTTGTTGGTAAAGTTGTTTTTTTGTTATTGTGGTGTTAGTCTGATTTCTGGTGTGAAATTATGATCTGTAGTTAATTTTGTTTATTCTGTCCTTGTTATATGTTGAGGAGTTGAGTGCTGACGGTGGGGACGGCGTGCTCGAGGTGGTGGGCCCTCTTTGGTGTGTACCTTCACAGTGTGATCGTTGCTGTACTGGTTGTGTGGTTGCGCACGTGCGTTGGGGTGGATTATTTGGGTACTCATCCCAGAGTTGCTGGATGCCCACCAGTAAGCCTCAAGCTCGGTCTTGTGAGTGTACGTGTGTGAGAGACTCCATGTCAGTACACTGATTCACACATCCTCGTGTGCTATTTATTATGGTGTTTTATTGATGATGAATTGTTCAATCTCCATTGGATTGCTGTGAATTTAGATATATTGTGATATGGTATTGATTCTACCCAGAGTGTAGTGTTTTAGGAATATGCTGACGTCAGCTTTCAGAGTGTTTACTATTGTTGCTGTGAATTTGTTGTGAATTTGATCAATAAAATTTTATTTTTTGTATGGAACCATTTCTGTTTGTTCAGTGCTCGAACCTGATTACCTAATTCTATAGAAGCCTTGGTGGTTACTTACAGTTTCCCGGGTTAGATCTCGGGGTGGCGTAGTCGAATTACATTACTGCCGCTGCTACATTTGCATTCTGTTTAAGCCCGACACCATGGACAAAATTCTTATCGACCATCATCTTCTTTTGCTGCAGGATAACCTCATGGTGGACACAAAATTACATATGGTGAGTAATCTTACAAATTATGTTAAATTTGTTTCTACCGTACATTTATAATCGCATAAGGATCAGTTAACTGATTAATGCAAGTGTTTTATCAAATAATTCAAAGTTTGTATTCAAAGTGGACATCAGAGAATTTACATCAATATATTGCACAGCACTGAATTGAGTTCTTTTTAGTGTCATATGGCGTTTGAATGGTCATAGATATTTTATTTTAATTGAAAATGTCTACCTTGCCAAGTATTCACTTTAACACATTTGGTTGTGTCTTAAACATTTGCCAAAAAATCGAGTTTGTCTTTGTTGGTATGTGTGTTAATTCTTAAAGTGACAGTAGCTTCATATATACATACTACTGTTATACAGTGGCGTAACGAGCCAACACCGGGCCCTTAAGCAGGATTATCAAGGCGGGCCCCCCTACTGCAACACGTGATGACGCTACTACGCGCACCAAAAAAAAAAAAAAAAAAAACGTGCTGGTGACGGCGCTCCATAATAACACATTGTTACTGTTACTGTCACTGCACATAGGCATAGGTCCAAATACATAGAAAAAGATGCTCACTTACATTATAGCTGCATTTAACCACGGAGCTGCTACTACCAACGGTCGCTTCAGGTGCTTACTCGCTTCAATCTCTTGCTCCATCTCAATCTCGATCTCCCCCTGTGTCATCTTTTTAAAGAAGCTTCCTATTTTTGGTAATTTATTAATTAATTGATCAAATTCCTCTTTTCGTTTGCGCTTTTGAAAGCCACTTTTGTGTTTAAAATTTGACGACTCCATCTGTCTCAAGTTCAACGTTTTTTACTGTTTTGCATGCAATGTGCATGTTCACCCGGGGATTCCCCAGTCCCAATTCGAAACAAATTACACCAAATTCATCATTGTTCGTTTCAAACATTTATTTAATGATCAGTCAAATATGTTGTTGTCATTATTTATTCAAATCAATTTGCAAAAAATTAAAATGCGATCAGACTAAAAGTAGTAAAATGCGATAGGGGGACCCGGCTGTCAATCAATATCTTCCAGTAACGCGGGCCCCTGATTGGTCTGGGCCCGTAAGCAACCGCTTACCCTGCTTACCGATAGTTACGCCTGTGCTACTGTATAACCTTAAAAGAATAAATATATGGTAAATACTTGATCAATTACGTTGTTGACGTTTTAACACACTGCAGTAGGTTCCGATTACGTCATAAAAGTTTAAACATGCATGCATGCACACACACAATGACCTATTACATAATACGTTACACAATACATTATTTTATGAAATCTGTATGACATGACATCTTTGCAACTTTGAAAATTATTTTTGATAAACGTTCAAATTACACCAATTTATTTAATTAATGTATTATTTATTAATATCTAAACTTGCAAAATTTTTGGCTCTTAGGTGCAAAAGCATATCCATGCATTTTAATTTTCTTTATGAAAGTTGGTGATTGCTGTGTTTGTCTTTTTTTAAGATACAGATGTTGAAAGACAACAGTTTGGAGTCACTGTAGTCCAGTCAGAAGTTTAAGTTGAGAAAGTAAACCGATTACTTGTAACAAGTTGAAGTAATTTTTTTACTTTGATCCAACGACTCATTTTTTTCAGTGTATGTTGTTTGATATATGTCTGTTTGGCAGAAATCCTGACTGTGTTTCATCAGTAATGGAATTTAGGACACATTTGAGTCTTTTGGCCAAAGCTAAAGCTATTATTTTGTAGTCATTATTTAGTAAAGTGATTGGGCACCAATTATCAATGAAAAGGGGATCTTTATTTGGCTTTGGAATTATGGTTATTATTCCTTGACATAGGGTGGTGTCAGGAATCAGAACACCACAAACAGGTAAAGTTTGCAAGGGTGTTTATTTGCACAAAGGAACAGTCACGGCAGGTAAGCTGACGAGTAGTGGACTAATCTGGATGAGTCAATGGATGAGTTAGAACTGACAAAGTCTCTTATCTGTTACAGGTTGGTAGATGACAGTTGAACGGAAGAAGGTAGACGGGCTGAAGAAGGATGGCAGATGAAGACTGAAGATTCAATGGACAGGCTGAGTAATCCGAAGATGCAGGTAAGTATGCGAAGCAGGTAAGTGGTATCGTCTTCGTCTCAGTTTGGGTGAGTCAGAATGTTGATGTTGAGTCAACGAGACCTGACAACTGAATGAGGGAACTGGAGGTGTATTTAAACAGTGAGTGAAGTGACAGGAGATTGGCGGCAGGTGATGATGACAGGTGCAGGTGATCAGAACTCAGGGGATGCTGAACGAGTTGGCGGAGAGTAGAGGTCTGGTGCTGACGCTGATGCATCCGTGACAGGTGGGAGGAAGAAATGTTTTCTCTACACTTTGTCTAAAAACCTCTAATAGAAATGGTGCTATTTTTCTGCTAAATAATTGATAAAACTCTGAGGTGAGCCCGTCAGTGCCAGGAGATTTTCCATTTTTTAATGAATTAATTGCTTCTACAATCTCATTCATGGTAATAGGAGCATCACAAAATTCTTTATCTACCATATTCAATTGCTATACATTCTGAAGAGACTCGAAGAAATTAGTCGCATCTTGGTGGCAGAATTTAGATGTATATAAGGCCCCGTTTACACGATGGGAAAACGCAGATATTTCCCTGCGTTTTGGCCTGTCATTTACACGAAAACGCTGTTTTTATCCAAGAAAACGATTATTTCTAAAAACTCCGGCCAAAGTGGAGATTTCTGAAAACGCCGGTTATGTGTTGCCGTGTCAACTGGGAGAAACGGGGTTTTAGGTTCTCAAACGTCGCATTATGCGCCAGAAAATGCTTACGTCATGTGAGCGCCCTATGTTTAGAGTTTGTTTGGTTTACTATTTGATCATGGATGCTGTTAAGGTGGTACTCATTTTTACTTTTGTGCAAACGTTTTTGGCCTGTTTGCATTTGCTTCGCTGTCTGTCCAAACAAACGAATCTCGCGCCATGTCTGTTGTTTTGAAAGGAACTGGAAGTCGCTCGTGCTATTCGTTGTTGTCGATTTTGAGGATTCTGATTGGCTTGCATGGCTTTATCCTTCTCCCTACACTGCCACCCATAGGTTTGGCATAATTATGATGTTGCTCGACGGCGTATTTATGCGGGTTGATGTAAACGACAACTTTTTTGAAAACGATGTTGTGTGCATGATGTTATTTTTGAAAACGGAGGGGGAGAAATATTCGTTTCTCTAAATACCCAGCTATGTGTAAATGTGGCCTAAATCTGTATAAAATTTAGAACAGAATTTTCCAATTACTGTTTGATCTTCATTTAATACTCCATCAATCATGAGTTTCCTTATATTACTAGTTTTAGCTTGTTGTCTTTCTAAACAAAAAAAAAATAAGCAGAGCTTTGTTCATCTTCCTCAAGCCACTTTCTGCGTGATCGGACGTAAGCTCCTTCAGCTTTATATTTATATATTTTATCTAACTGGTGTTGCTGTTCAGCAAGTTCAGCTTTTTCAAGATCAGTAATATTTTCCATATTTTTACCTAAAAGACTAGCAATTTTACAAATAACATTACTCTCATTAGCTCATATTTAGCTAACTCCCAATTACTGCAGTAGTTTCTTCTTCCTTTGCTTTGTTCCAGAAATTTGTGATAATTTCATCAATTTTGTGTAACCGGGGCAGGAATAGCCTGATATCTGATTAATTTCCCTGGTGATTTGCCCTTATGTTTGCTTTGACTCAGCCGCACGTGCTGTCCCCTTTAAGAGTGTGTGCATGTGCAGATGAGAGAGAGCGCGTCAAAGTAAAGAGAGCGCAGTTTGAGACAGAGTCACACAGAGGGAGAAATAGTCGATTAAACTGTTAAAGAGAGAACATTTCCAGTTTGATTTTGACTTGTGAATCTGGCCCTGTGCGAACTTGAAATGCTCTTTGATGTGGATGCGCATGAATAACAGTCACACGGACGTAGCTGTTTTAGTTCTATTGCACGCATAATTTCGCTGCAGTACGTTTTTATCAAGTAGAATAATACAGCATAATTATGCACATAGTCTCAGCTATGACTTTTTGCAAAAAATTTTCAGAGGGAAAAAAATCAACTGTGCAACAACGAGTGGCTTTACATCAAGTCAGCTCGAGAATTTTTGTGTGAATACATACATAGATCCGCCCCCTTCACCAACATGTATCTTACAGTTTTTCTCAGTCGCTTTGGTGCATTTCTCACATCACTATTAACATTTGCACAACTTAGTTCAACCTCCACAACATTTAGTCATTTGTGCACATCATAGTAGCAGTTTCTCATTCCTTCCAACAAATTGCAAATGCTTTTGGACATGCATCAATTGCTTTCATACAACTCTCTGGTGTTTTATAACATTATCATTTGCTTATGTCATGTCAGTCAAAATTAACTATACTTGTGAATGCTGAATAGTCATTCCATATAAAAATAATAGTCCTCATTTCATTGCTTGAATCATTACATACAAAAATGTTGAACTAGTTGTCAAAATCTGTCAAGCTAATTTTACACATTTTTTTTAATTTTTTTTTTTTCTGAAAATGTCTCCTAAATTGAACAATTTCTCTCAGGTGAATCTCAGCTTTCACTGATGAGGAACGTCTGGATGTGCATGAATGATTACAGTACTATGTATGTTGTATGTTCAGTTCCAATATGTACTGCAATATTGTTTACAGTTGTGCACAGCTCTACCCAAAGGGAGTTTATGTTTGTTGTAAATAAGGGTGTATTTTTTCTTTTGCACAATGCTGTGAACAAATTAGAATTGCAAAGAGCATATGCAGTAAAAATGTGAAACATACATATTCATTGTCTTGTACTCAGTTACCTCACTAAATACAGTAATGTGTAACTTTACTGTATTTTTCAAATGGCTGTGCAAATAGTATGTAGTGCTGTCTTGAGCATTTTCAGGTAGTGTCACCAAGATCTGACTTTTTTGCATTGGAAAACATTTACAGAGTAAACTGTCATAATGAAAACATGACCAAGCCATTTGACTATCTTGTTCATAAACAATGGTGTCAGGACTTTTCATCTTGATGACACTGACACTTTCATTGACATGAATACTTGCTTTTGAGGAATGAGCTATCCATTTTGAGCAAGTGACACGCTTTTGCAGGTTATCAACTAGGTTTTGCAGTTTGTACTAACTGTTTTGAGAACTGCATTAACTGTTGTGCAAATGTAAATAGTGATGTGAGAAATGCACCAAAGTGACTGAGAAAAACTGTAATGGTCCAGTAGTAGAACTTTCGCCAAGTGTGTCAGAGGTTCTGGGTTTGAATTTGCACCCACGTGGTTTTTTTTTTCTCGTATAGTTTTTTTCTCATCAAAACCGATTATGTTCATTAGTGGTTGTATATCAAGCAGGGACATGTTTGTGTGCGTTATGTTCTGTGATTTCAACAGACCGAATAGAGTATCCGCAACGGATTGAGCCACACGAGCGGCAGCGGCAACGAGCACTTTAATCCCTTGATTTAAACACATTTCAGCGCTAGATCGTCTCTTATTTAAAGTCCCTGTAAAGTCAAAATTAAGTATGTTTTCTGAGTTTGTCACACCACAGAAAAAGGTGTTATTAGCCACCCAGCCAAATTTGAATGATAAAAAAAGCCGGCAAGTACATAAAATAAGCTATCAAAATCTTGCAAAAATGAGCAGTAGTCTCTGCTCTCAAACGCTGGGGGCGTGTCCGCTGGCTGCGCTGAAACCACGCCCACTCGCGGGAAAGCTGACGAAAGCCAGCCGACGATGGCACCAGTTGTCGGCGCGACGGGAGGATGAAGGCCGAGGCGGGAGATAATCGGTTCGGCCCCATTCACCAGTAACAGCGGATTGTCAGTGAATCCCAGTTGTCTCCGACGAAAGTTTATAAAACTATCCTGTGTAAAATGATCACTACAGAGGTGGATTTTTGGCGGTGATCCTAAGCTCTCCATCAAGGTGACTCTTCACAAAATTAATCCACCTAGATGTGATCATTTTTCGGAACCCATCGAGGGCAGGTCAGTCTCGTATTTAACACGGACTAATTCCATCCGGTGAAAAACAGAATTCACTGAAAGCAAAGTCACTGGAAACAGTTCACTTGAAACAGAACAGCAGCCGATGATGAGGCACAAAGCAAACAGCGTTTTACGATGAAGCACAGGGCATATAATACTCATTCAGAACGCCGCTATTGCCCTTATCGCGTGCAACAAAACATGCTGTCCCGGGATTACTATCCCAAACTATGCGGTGGATAGAGCCAGATATCTCCGACAAAGCTCGTTGGCAGGAAGCGTAGATAGATCTTACACTGTCTCAAATGTCCACATTCAACTCTCCAGAAAGCACACAAACCAGTAAACAACACAGAAGTGGATAAGCAGCTTCCGCGGTCCTTACGAACAGCAACACATTCGACACTGCACTCCAGAAAAACGCAGCAGGGCACGTGGATGACGTCACGGCCCCGGACAATGACGCACACCAATGAACTGGTAGCCCGTGCTCTTATACGCACCGGATGCCAGGCCATTGGCCAAACCTTAAACCATGACAAATAGGAGGGGTGATAACCCATCCTGCCACATATATATATATATATATATATATACACAGTGCTATGCATAAGTTTAGACACCCATGCTAAAGTTGACTAAAAAGAGGAATAAAAAATCATCTTTTGGAAATTGAACTTAATGCCTTAATTTAAAAAATTTGGAAAAATCCAACCTTTAAGGACACCAATTTTCTTTGTGAATGAATAATGTATCGTAAATAAATAAATGTTCTTCCTTAAAATACAGGGTGCATAAGTTTGGACACCCCTATGTTAAATTCCCATAGAGGCAGGCAGATTTTTATTTTTAAGTATTCTTTAGAATGCTCTAGAATTCTTTAGAAATGTTCTTTAGAAATGTTGGCCCATATTGATAGGATAGCATCTTGCAATTGATGGAGATTTGTGGGATGCACATCCAGGGCACGAAGCTCCCGTTCCACCACATCCCAAAGATGCTCTATTGGGTTGAGATCTGGTGACTGTGGGGGCCATTTTAGTACAGTGAACTCATTGTCATGTTCAAGAAACTAATTTGAAATGATTCAAATGTGACATGGTGCATTATCCTGCTGGAAGTAGCCATCAGAGGATGGGTACATGGTGGTCATAAAGGGATGGACATGGTCAGAAACAATGCTTAGGTAGGCCGTGGCATTTAAACAATGCCCAATTGGCACTAAGGGACCTAAAGTGTGCCAAGAAAACATCCTCCACACCATTACACCACCACCACCAGCCTGCACAGTGGTAACAAGGCATGATGGATCCATGTTCTCATTCAGTTTACGCCAAATTCTGACTCTACCATCTGAATGTCTCAACAGAAAAACTTGGATTGGGGATGTAAAAAAAATGTCTTGCATCACAATAAGTGTATTGTGATTGTCAAAACATTTTAGTAACTAAACAGAATTGTATTAGGTTTAGTGACTAAAACCTAAGTGTTAGTGTTTGAATTTCGTAATAAAATTGACAGAATCTGAGAGATGAGATTTTTTTATATCATAAGTAACCTGCTCTGGCTAGTCTGTCGGTCTCCATGTCTTTGCTTCGCGATTTTTCTGTGCATGAGAAAATGGATGTGTGGCGTGAGAGCGTGTGAAAAGTGTCAATTGCGTGAGTCTCACACTCAATGCGTGAGAGTTGGCAGTTAAACCCAGTGACATTTTAATAAAGTGCAACGTTAAATGTCGTAAACAGGGTTAAACCCCAAAAGTAACAAAATACCTGACTTGAGGGCGTAGTTGCTTCGCGTGGATGTACTCTAGTTCGTTTATATAGAAATCCTGAATCAGCAAAAGTGCAGTTTTACTACAGAGTGAAGCAATTAAATAAACAATCGTAGAAGGAAACTCAGGTTGGTGGAAAAATTTCGGTGCCATCCACAAAAGCCCTTCCTCCTACAAAGTATGCCCGCTTGTTGTCCCGCCGCACTTTGTCCACGAGAGGCCATAGTTTGTTCCTCTTTTCTCTATCTGTCGGGGACAGATCCTCAGACAATTTTAAGTTGTTATTCCTGAGAAAAGGAGAGTCCTTCGCTGCCCGCCAAATGGCATCACGGTAGAAGCGCAAGGTAAACTGAAAGATGATCCCTCTAAGTTTATCGTTGCTCGCTTGTTTATGCCCAAGTCGATGTACGGTATCGACAGTGTATGGAAGTTTGTCCTTTGCTTCTGGTAAAAGCTGCTGACAGACCTGGATAACCCTCTCCCGAACATCCTCCCTCTCCTTTTCAGGGATCCTGTAGATTCTCAGATTCCAACGACGTGTGTATCCTTCGAGATGAGATAAACGTTGTTCATGCTCATGTGGCGGACAGTAGGTTTATTACAGAAAGAGATTTAAGGAAGAGTCGACTACGCCACCCTGGTCACTAAACCAGAGAAGTATCCTAATGAGGACACACAGGTTCGGTGTTTCCCTTACACAGAAAATTGGAGACGTGGGTATACGAAAATACAAAAATATTCTTTATTGGACAAATGTAAAATATTAAAATATGCGGCAATTGGAATCAATCATCACTCCACACACATGCGCACACACACACAGACACACAATAACAATACAGACTTATCAGGACTTGTGATTACCGGAAGCAGGATGAGCTAGCGCCAAACTTCTCCACATCAGCAATGGTCGAGAAGCACAAACACGTGCACTACACTGCACCCTCACATCAACCAAGATCAATCCCTATAGGTTATAGACCACACACACACGGTGCATCAGGCCCCACCACCAAAATAGAGCAACTAGCTCTCCTGCTCCGGACTCACAGTGCCTGAAAGACAAGAAAAACGAATTACAACACAAGAAATAGTTTACAAGAATACTAATTTACAAGGCACAACCACAATACCCAATATCACAAAACAAAATATATGATCCACTCAAACCTGTAGTTATGGGTTTCAGTAAGGTTTTCAGTGCATTGGTTTACAGTCACCAGCCTGTCCCAGCTTCACAGGCCGGCCAACACCCACAACCCTCTTTCCTCTGACAGGCTGAGGATCACTCACAAAATTATTAAGTAATGCAAATATTATTCACAAAAGGAATACAGGGCGAACCCATAAAAGATCAAAAACAAACAAAATAAATGAAGTTAAATTGTCCCAATAATAAAGCAAACTAACTCAAAAATATATTGAATGCTGGGCGTGCTCACATGAGAGCCACTACTAGCCAGCAGGTTATTGAAATAAAACAATAAACAAAAGTAAAAGATATTGGGAACAAAACAGCAGCAATGAAAGTCCCAATCCGAGCAGCAGTCTTCACGTAGGCTACTTTTATAACGGCAGATTCATTCACCTGCAAAAGCCCGGATGTGAACTAAAATATGCACCGTACTGGCTCATCATTATTACAGTGATCACACATACCAACATGCGGCGATCGCGTCATTCGTCCGGCAGCAACAGAGTGAGAACCAAATAATACCAAGGCGAGCTGAAATACACAGATAACCCCATAACTAAAGATTACTCAAAATAAATACGACCACAAGAGCCAAAAAGACACTTACCAGAAAGCCAAACAGCAATACGCCAGCGAGGATTATTGCAGTAGTATGACGTGCGTTTGTATACGGCAAACGGCGCGCGTTCACCAACCACTGTAAACACTCAGCTTGAACACGCGCTTCTCCACAAGCCGCACCAGTGTTGCCAGATCTCGCGAGACAAATAAGCAACCAGGCCAGTAAAAACAAGCCCAAAACAAGCGACCCCCCCCCCCCCCCCATCCATCCCCATCCCCATCCCATACTGTCTATGCCCCCCCCCCCCCCCCCCGCATAGACATATTATTAATTAATAATAAATAGTTTATTAATAATAAATAAACTGTGACTTAGGGACTGATTTTAAACTGTTGCTACAGATTGTCAATTTACATCCATGTGGACAGATTGGTTAACGTTAACTGTGCGCAGTTTTGCAAAACTGTAGCCTACACATGGTAACGTTACAGTTTATTTAAAAAAATTTTTTTGTTTATTTATTATGTTTTTGTGAACATAAATTATTTATCTGTTCATTTATTATGTTCTGTGAACATACACAGAACAATAATGCGGTGCATTTTGATGTCTTTGTCACAAGTTGAGCAAATTAATTCCCCAAGGTGATCGGCTGATTTAATGTAGCCTATATGTGTGTCAAGCTACATACCTTTAGCACAGCTCTCGATCTGTCTTGACTCGTTGTGTTTGGAGACCGTAAATCCAATGTCCGGAAGCCTCATTGAGGAGAACGGTGCTGCATTTTTAGCGCAATTTTCCACCGGACAAATTGCGATTGTTAACTCATGATTTCTGTTCTGTGCGTCTGTGCGCACCAATCTTGCACTTCTATCTACTCCTCAACCAGACCACCTAGAGACTTCGCGTTTTCGGCATTATGTTAAGGAAGGTCTAATCTCGGGAACGCACAAAACAAATCCAGGAAAAGATTTACTATCTCTTAGTGTTGTGATCCCATGAGGTGAGAAAATTGCGCTAAAACACTCACTGAGTTATTATTACTTGTTTTAAATTATTTTCGAGGTCCGCTACATACTCTGCACAGTGCTTTTGAGTCATCCCCCACGACAGGTTGAATCCATACTTTTACTCCTTTTTCTTTCTTCCGACTCGCGCGTATTTTCATTTAAACGTCACTGACGTTTTCCTAACCATAAAAAAACAGACTGCCTCTGATTGGCTAACGTTAGTACTCGTTGATATCTGAGTCAACCTTGCTTTCTCCTGTGTGTATGGGAAAGGGGAGGGACAGAGGGAACAGGCAAGACAGACTACGTTTAACATATAGGCAATATCTGTTTGACAACTTTTTATGGAGCCGAACAAAAGCCCAAAATAAGCAACTACACTTTAGAAACAAGCCCAAAAAAACGCAACACGCGACTACCAATATTTGTAAGCGACTTTACATAAAAACAAGCCCAAAGTCGCTTATAATAAGCGGACTTGGCAACACTGGCCGCACAGCACCTGACAAGAGTTACGTTGTTAACCGTTTAGCGTCCGGTAGGTTCGAGCAATAATAACCAGCTGCCGTCACACTCACCTCCAGCCAGAATGAAAACACAACGACTGCAAACACTCAGCACCACCTGTGCTTATCCACAAACCGCACGGCAACTCCAGCCAGGATGAACGCAGAGAAATGACGTGCCAGCGAAACACATCAACGCAATGTCCGGTGGCTAAACAGCCACCTTGATATATATGAATGAGATGCTGATTACCTGCGGGCCTCTAGGGCGGAGTCAACACATGCAAACGAGGTGCTACCCAACAGCAGCACTTCACTACACTCAGATGATATCGCCTCAGTCTTCTTCACTTGTGTCTCCATTGTCTGCCAATTCTTTCAAGTTCTTAAAACGTATAATTTGTATTAATTAAAATTACTTTTAACATTCAAAAACAGACATGTTCTAAATCCAAACTTTATTCTATTGGTAGTAGACTGACTTACTACAGCTGATTTTCTGTTTCTCATGTTTCAAAGGTTGTAGTTCCTATTAACCAGACTGACTTACAACAGGTGAAATTGTGCCAATAGCTCCCTATATGCACAGTACACAATTTTATATTTATTTGTATAAAAATATTAGGACTACTGTAATTCACCTAAAGGTTTTTTTTTTTTTTTTTTTCATGTCCCAAAGCTTGTGGTATAGTGACCAGACTGACTTATTACAGGTGAAATTGTGCCAATACCTTCCTGTAATTCTGCAATTCACCAAATGGTTTTAATTTTATTTATCAAATTATATTATAATATCCACTTGGTGGAATTGCCAGACGTTCCCTTAAGGATGCACTGTGGTAGCGAGTCAAAACATTCTCCAGTATAAATATGCCGCTATAATTCATGTAGGTGATTTTGAAGTATATTTTATGTCGATATAAAATGGTTACATACTGTAAAAACGTCTCGGGTTACGTATGTAACCCTTGTTCCCTGAGAAAGGGAACGAGACACTGCGTCGGTGACGACACTAGGGGAACGCCCTTCAGCGTAGCGCGTCTGAATTTATGAATGAAACTCAGTCCAATCCCATTGGCGTTGCGTGATGACGTAGTGTGTGACGGCATATACGGATGTGTACAAAAGCACGCCGGCACACAGAAATGTCAGCTTTTGCTATGAAGCAAGTGCTCCAGGCGGGGTGAGGTGTGGCGAACCGACGCAGTGTCTCGTTCCCTTTCTCAGGGAACAAGGGTTACATACGTAACCCGAGACGTTCCCTTTCGAGGGAACTCGAACTGCGTCGGTGACGACACTAGGGGAACGAGATACCCACTATACCACAACGAACCCCGCTCATCCTAGTGTGAAGCTGTCTTCAGGCACAACTTAGGACGAAAGCACTCGTGCACCGGGTGTAGAGGGAAGGTCCAGACTGTAGAATCTCATGAATGTGTGCGGAGTGGCCCAGCCAGCCGCCTCACATATGTCATGGATAGGAGTCCCTGAAAGGAGGGCTTTGGAGGACGCCATGCCTCTAGTAGAGTGAGCCCTCACGGCCATAGGTGAAGGCAGATTGCGCACCTGATAGGCCAGGGAAATAGTCTGAACGATCCAGTTGCTGATGGTTTGCTTAGAGGCGGGAAGCCCTTTCTTGGGGGACCCGAAACACACCAGCAACTGGTCCGCCTTCCTCCATTGTGAAGACCTCTGAACATAAATGTCTAATGCTCTGACAGGGCAGAGCAGGTGAAGTCTTCCATCCTCTGCCGTCACATGAGGTGGGGGATGAAACGCCTGCAGAACCGTAGACCTAGCCATATTGGTTGGCACCTTAGGGACATAGCCCAAACTGGGGTGCAGGATGGCCTTGACTCTCCCAGGAGCAAACTCCAGGCACTGAGGAGATACCGAGAGTGCCTGGAGATCTCCCACCCTCTTAAGAGAGGTGATGGCAAGGAGAAAAGCCATCTTGAGAGTCAGGTTCTTGGCCTCAGCCGACTCCAGCGGCTCGAAGGGGGCCTCAGCCAACGCTTCGAGGACCACTGCCAGGTCCCAGGTGGGAACCCTGGTGCGAGTCGCAGGTCTCATCCTCCAGGCTCCCCGTAGGAAGCGTACGACCAGCTGATGCCTCCCCAGAGGCCCGTCACTCAGAGGAGCGTGGAAAGCCGCAATGGCAGCCACATAAACCTTGAGTGTGGATGGGGTAAGTCCAGCAGAAAAGCGGTCATGGAGAAACTCCAGTACTGAAGCCACCGGGCAGTTAACTGGGTCCAATCCACGCTCTCTGCACCAAATGGAAAATACATTCCACTTCAGGCCGTACAACTTCCTCGTGGAGGGAGCTCTGGAACTGAGAATAGTCTCAACTACTCCTGTAGATAGGCCGGCTTCTAGGTACTGTGCCCCCTCAAGGGCCAGACCCACAGTTTCCACAGCTCGGGCCGAGGGTGGAGAACTGAGCCCCCTGCCTGGGACAGCAGGTCCCTCCTCAGAGGGATCTGCCATGGCTGGCCTGCCAGGAGTGATATGATATCCGAGAACCATACTCGGGCCGGCCACAACGGGGCTACTAATAGTAGACTGACACCGTCTCGACGGACCCTTTCCAGAACTCCCGGGAGCAGAGCGATCGGGGGAAAAGCATACAGACGTAGCCTCGGCCACGTCTGTACCATGGCATCCAACCCCAGCGGGGCTGGATGCGTGAGGGAGAACCACAGGGGACAGTGTGTCGTCTCTCGAGACGCAAATAAGTCCACTTCCACCGGGCCGAACCTCTCGCATATCAACTCCACCGTCTCGGGGTGGAGTCTCCATTCCCCGGGCCTCAGCCCCTGCCTCGACAGGACGTCTGCTCCCTGATTCTGGTCCCCCGGGACATACACCGCCCTGAGAGACGATAGTCTCCGCTGGGACCACAGGAGGATCTGATGCGCCAGTCTGCACAGAGGGCGCGACCTCAGACCCCCCTGGCGGTTCAAATAAGACACCACCGACATGTTGTCGGTTCTCACAAGGACATGGCGACCGTGGAGGTCTGGCAGGAAGCTCCTCAGAGCCCGGAACACCGCCAACATTTCTAGGCAATTTATGTGCCAAGAGGAATGATGGTCCTGCCAGAGACCTCTCGCAAAGCGGCCGTCCATGACCGCGCCCCAGCCCGTGAGGGAGGCGTCTGTCGAAATCGTAATTCGGCGACATAACGCTCCCAACTTGGGACCTTGGGACAGAAACCAAGGTTTCTTCCACATTGATAGGGAACGAAGGCATCTGCGCGTAACCCTTATCATGCGGAAAGGATTTCCCCTCGGGGAAAACCCCTTGGCTTTCAACCACCACTGCAGGGCTCTCATGTGCAGAAGGCCAGAAGGAATCACGCTGGACGCTGCTGCCATGAGACCCAACACTCTCTGGAAGTGTTTCACTGTGATGGTGTGGCCTAGCTTCACCCTGTTTAGTGTGGTCAATATGGACTCGATACGTGCAGGAGACATTTGTGCCTGCATCGTTGTCGAGTCCCATACCACCCCCAAGAACGTCGTCCGTTGGGCGGGTGTCAACACGCTCTTTTTCGTGTTGAGCCTCAACCCCAAGTGCTGAATATGGCCAAGGACGACATCTCGATGCCGAACTGCCAACTCTCGAGACTGGGCCAGGATTAGCCAGTCGTCGATGTAATTCAGCACACGGATGCCCTGGAGCCTCAGCGGGGCCAGAGCTGCATCCATACACTTGGTGAATGTGCGAGGGGAGAGTGCTAGGCCGAATGGAAGAACCCGATATTGGTACGCTTCGCCCCCGAAAGCGAACCTCAGGAACCTCCTGTGACATGGAAGGATGGATATATGGAAGTATGCGTCCTTTAGATCTATCGTGACAAACCAATCCTCGGATTGGATTTGACTCACGATGATGGGAATAGTGAGCATCTTGAACTTGAATCTCCTCAGAGACTGGTTCAAGTGCCTTAGATCTAGAATTGGACGCAACCCTCCATCCTTCTTGGGAACTATGAAGTACCGGCTGTAGAACCCGGACTCCCTGACTGGTTGGGGAACATGCTCTATGGCCCCTTTTTCCAGCAGCGAGTGAACTTCCTGTTCCAACACCAGACCCTGCTCTGGGTGCACTGAAGTCCAGACCACCCCGTTGAATTTTGGTGGGCGGACCTGGAACTGCAGTCTGTACCCAATTTCTACAGTGCGCAGGACCCATGGAGAAATATTCGCGAGGTTTTGCCATGCCTCTGCAAAATTCACCAAGGGAACCAGCCCCTCGGGGCTGGTGTCCAGTGTTTTGTGCAAGTCCTTGACGGCACCCTGAAGCGGAGGACCGGCAGGGAAAGACCGACAACGACTCACGGTGTGCGAACCCAAACGCTGACTGGCTGCAAGCCCTTGGGGCAGACAGACCAGCGTGTGCTCGCTGGAAGCTAGCGTGTCCCGAAGCGTCAGAGACGGCGGGATACTGACGCCAGCTTCCTGAGGGCCCAACGAGAGAAGGGACCTCAATCGCTCTCTCTCGGGGGGGGGCGGCCCTCCGAGGTCTCATAGGAGTTAGGACCTCTTTCCCTTTGCCTTCCTAGACTGGATGACGGTCCTCAGATCCGCCTTCTCAGGAGGCTGTGGGTGAAAGCGCCGCCTAGAGTCCCAAGCTTTTTGAGGGGGACCTCTAGAAGCGACACTCCCTTTCTGGCTCTGGCGGTAAGAGGAGCTGGCTGATGGCTGTGACTGATCTCTAGCAGCCGCCCTCCTAGACCTTGAACGGCGTGGGAGATATTGCTTGAATGCTTCGCTCTGCTTTTTTGTATCTTGAAATCTGTCGACGACAGCATTAACCGCCTCGCCGAACAGACCAGTGGTAGCAATGGGTGCATCAAGGAGGAAGGCCCTGTCCTTTTCCTTGATGCCTGAGAGGTTAAGCCACAGATGCCTCTCCGTGGTTACCAGAGCTGCCATAGATCGACCGATGGAACGGGCCGTCTCTTTGGTAACCCGGAGAGACAGGTCTGTGGCTTTGCGAAGCTCAGCTATATCCTCCATAGTAGGACCCTCGCCTTGATCTATTTCTCTTAACAGGTCGGCCTGGTACGCCTGCAAGATAGCCATCGTGTGCAGGCTCGCACCAGCCCGACCTGCCGCCATATAAGCTCTGCCCACCAAAGCAGATGTAGTACGACATGGCTTGGTGGGCAGTGCCGGTGTTTTAAGGGATGATGCAAGGTCAGGTGAAAGATAGCTGGCCAGAGCTTCCTCAACCCGAGGCATCATCCCATATCCGTTCTCCTTAACCCCCACAATATTACTATAATTTAATATTGGGGGGTTAGACAGGCGCGCTGAAAATGGCCTGTTCCAGGATTTACACAACTCGTTGTGTAAATCCGGGAAGAACGGTAAAGACCGGCGTGGAGGCTGTGCGCGGTGTTGCAGGAAGCGCTCGTCTAGTTTGCTTTTAACGCGCGCTTCCTGCCTCTCCTGTGGCCAACTAATATCTAATTTTTCCACAGCCCGTGTCACAACCTCCAAAAGCTCATCATAACTTGGTGCAGACTGAACAGATTGGGCCGATTGTTGTGTCTCATTTAGATCCCCCTCCACAATACTGAGCACGTCTAATTCCTCAGAATCAGACAGCTGCAGTACTGGGTCTACATCCCGAACGGGAGAAGCCGCGGGGCGGGCTCCCGAACGGGGGATAGGGGAATCTGAACTCTCAGATGAGGATCGAGAAAGTGCCTCGGCAGTCTCGATCCCCTCTGCAAGCTCTCGCTGCGAGCCCCACGATTGAAGCCGCCGCATCGCCTCGGCGGATGCGGGACCTGAACCGCGGGGAGCGCGCATCTGGCCGTCCTCAGAAAACAAAGCCAGGCGGGAACGCAGCACTCTCATAGAAAGAGTCTCACAGTGACCGCAAGCAGCCCCCTCGAGGGCTGCCTGGGCGTGCTGCATTCCCAAACATGACACACACATCTCGTGTGTGTCCCCAGCCGTAATAAAACGAGGGCATGGGAACACGCACTTTTTAAACTGCACACTGGACATGATGGGTAATATATATGAACAGACAAACAACACCAAATAGAACGAACTGACTTTCACACACACAGAGCGCTTGCTGAATAGCAAAAAGCTGACATTTCTGTGTGCCGGCGTGCTTTTGTACACATCCGTATATGCCGTCACACACTACGTCATCACGCAACGCCAATGGGATTGGACTGAGTTTCATTCATAAATTCAGACGCGCTACGCTGAAGGGCGTTCCCCTAGTGTCGTCACCGACGCAGTTCGAGTTCCCTCGAAAGGGAACTAATCGCGGTATTGATATATTAAGACTGCTGACTCTATAGAACAATGGCAAGGAAAACTAACTTTACCGCGGTCCGGAGAGCCCTCTAATGGTCGGGAGCATTTCCGTTGTGTTGCAGCTTTATTTCGTTGTGTTGTACATTTTCCGTTGTGTTGTGGCTTATTTCCGTTGTGTTGTGGATTCATTTCGTTGTGTTGTGGCTTAATCTCGTTGTGTTGTGAATTTATGTCTGCTTTTTAAATGTCGTTGTCTTGTGCACTACTGGGCCATGGAGCTATGCCCCTCCAAATCCACTTTTCTCAGGATATAATTTTTTGTCTAGTAATTTGAATGTTGTATTCGAAAGGAGATGCAAAGAAATTATACATTGCTGGGTGTTAGATTTTTTAGAGTCACTTATTTGCTTTAAAAAGTATTTTAAAATGTCAATGACGTCATACACATCGTACGACCAGAGATACTGCTTTACGGCAATCCTTCAGTCACTTTGGTGCTTTCGCGCTCTGCACTTTCTTTTCTCTCGAGGCATCGACAACACAGCTGACACAGGTAAATACATGTGCTAGAAGAGTTTTTTTGTTGTTTTAAAATACCTTAACATTCTGGTCCTGCTTCAAATGCCACAATGCCATCAAGCTGTATCTCTGGTTGTAATCAGTCCTTCACTGACCAATCAGCGTTCATTAGCAAAATGCTAGCGTGTTATGGGCAACAACAACTCAACCTGTAAGAAATCGAAAGGACATAAGTACTCGTTCATTCAACTTTTGACCTATAACCCATGTTGAACTTGCAAAACCTACTATCGAATCTGAGATTTCTCAACGGCAATCGGGTGAAAGAGACAAATTTAGTCGTCTAGCCCCATTGACTCCCATTCATTCTGCACTCATGGGCAATCGCCCCCAGTGGAACTCTGGTGGAACTACAACCAAAATTCGGTACAATAGGACTTAATAGGGAGTGGCCAGGCTCTCCGTAGACGGGCTCTGGGGCCACCGTACCCGGTGCTTCACAAAGCTTCATTTCACCATAACTTTTTTTTATTTAAAAAAAAAAGAAGTTTTTATTGCAGAACACATTTGTTACAATTTGCCGAAAAAAGCAATTGATCTTGTAATACAAAAATCATTTAGATACAGTTCACGTTTTCATAAAGAATAATACAAAAATACAAAAATACAAAATACAAAATAAATAAAAAAATTAAATAAATACATATCAGCCAATAGAGAATTGAAACAAATATCATACAAGTAACAAATAATCTGTATAAAAATTATAAACAACATAAAAGTACACAGCCAGTGTCACGAATCTGGTCTGTGGCCTTCCGCCCGATAGCCACCAGAGGTCGCTTCTCCATGTTGACTCTCACAGAGAGAAAGTCCCAGGCTTATAAAGTGTGTGTGATTGGGTGATAGTGATTGTGAGATAGTTCTCAGCTGTGAGCGTGATTAGTGTAATCAGCTGTGTGTGTCGTCCGTGCAATGGATGATGGGAAATGCAGTCCAGTGTGCTGTGTGGTGTGAGAGTCAACATGGAGAAGCGACCTCTGGTGGCTATCGGGCGGAAGGCCACAGACCAGATTCGTGACAGCCAGAGTATCAGACAGTAAATATCAGTTAAATTAATTGTAAGTATTGCATACATTTTGATGCTGATTTACCATCTAATCCAGAAATACAGTCTATATTTTTTTTTTAAGTCAAGTTTAAAAACATTGAAAAGAGGTTTGTTCTTCATAAATTTCGATTTATGAATAAATAATTTTCCAAGCAAAATGAATAAGTTGACTATATATTGTATAGAGGAGTTTGAGTCAGAAAAGTAAAAGAAGATGTCTAAATTAGATAAATGTATGTTTGAGCCAAAGTGTCCATTAATGAAACATTGTATATCATTCCACAGAGAAGAGCTATGTGAACAGCTATAGAATAAATGGTCTAACGTTTCCGTTTCCAGACAGCAGAAGCTGCATTTTTCGTCTATGGTAGGGATAAAATTCTAAATAATCTTGTTACAGGGGTAATAATGGTGAAGAATTTTAAATGATATTTCTTTTACTTTGTTTGTAATTAAAAATGTATGTGGGTTACTCCATGCTCTATTCCAATTAATATTTTCATACAAGGGGGACCATTTGTACCTGGAGGCAGGAATAGATTTTGCACATAAATGTTTTTTTATTACTTTGTTGTTGACTTTTCTGTCTAGAAAAAGTAGACCATTTATTGAAACACTGCTGGAGAAAGATATATTAAATTGATCCAAATCTGTCTCATCTCTAAGTAGGGTGATGATCCCATGGGGTATAGCTCTGGTTACAATATCAAATTCTTTTCTTGGAGGATGGAAAATAAATGTATGTGTGAAGTCGTCATAAGTTAAAATTTTATTTGATTCATTTAATAATTGGGATACCAGTAGAATATCATGTTTAAACCAGTTTTCTATAAAGAGAGTCTTGTTTCTATATATGATGTTCATGTTGTTCCAGATAAAACATTTGTGAGGGGAGAAATTGTGTTTGTACAAAAGTGACCAACAAGTTAGAGCCTGTTTATGGAAGGTTGACAGTTTGACTGGCAGTCTGTTGATAGAGTATGGGCATTGAAGTAAGAATGTGATTTTACCAAGTTTTTCAAAGATAAAGTTTGGCACAATGTTCCACAAACTGTTTGGATTTTTCAAAAATCTATTAATCCAGTTGATTTTTTATATCTCATTGAAAAGTGAGAAGTCAATTACCGATAAACCCCCTCCTCAATTTTATTAGTCAAGATGTTTTTCCTGATTTCTGTCAGGACCACTAACATCAAATGTGATTTACAATTAGCATACAGTTTGGATTGGCGGTATGGTTCCGTTCTGGGCGAGAAGAGCAGGGAGAGCAGCAATAACCCCCCTTGGGGTAAACAGAACAGAACCAACATGAAAGTTTGCAAATATATTTAATTCAAGATTTTAAAGTACAACATAATTCGAGAATTTATTCTGATTCAAGGGGAATCAGAATGCCAAATCCTGACTGACGAGGAGGAGCTGGGGATGGAGGAGGGTAATTAGCTCCTGAGAAACGCGATAGCTGCTGATAATACTGAAGGAGCTTATATATGTATACAGTGATAGGCGTCGTATTCCTATAGGTAGATGTGGATCAGCTGATGGTCAGCTGATGCGAGCTTGACTAACATGACCTGCCAGAACTAACGCTATGCTTGATTTTATGGGGCTTCCTTCCTCTATATAAAGTTATATAATAGTTTGTCTATGATAGATCACTCTGTCATCAACTTGTGATTATGACTGATTTTTATTCCAAGATAAGTTACTAAATTATTTATATGTATGCCACATATTTGACCCAAATGCTTATTTTTAAGAGAAAACAGCTCACATTTTGAAAGATTTAGATTCAAGCCTGAGCTTTCAGAAAATTGGTTTACAACATTTAATACAGCTGCTATTTGGGATTCATTTTTTAGAAACAGGGTTGTGTCATCAGCCAGCTGTGAGATTTTTATTTCTCTTTCATTTAATGAAATATGAATGAAATAAATCACAGAGAATTTGAGCTACAATCAAAAATAGAAGAGGCGAGGTGAGGCAGCCTTAATGGCGGATACCTTTGTTAATGTAAAATCTGGGTGAGGTTCCATTAGCCAATTTAACACAACTGTTTCCTCCCATGTACAGAGTTTTTAAAGCATTAATAAAATTCTTACCAAAATTAAAAAAGGCTTTTTGAAAGTCTAAGAATAAAATAATGTGTTCATCATCTAGAAAGTCTTTGTATACAATCAGATCCAAAACTAAGCGAATGTTATTGGCTATGTGCTGATCTTTCATGAAACCAGATTGGCATTCATCAATTAAAGTGTGTAATTTAGATTTGAGACGTTTTGCTAAGATAGAAGCTAGAATCTTATAGTCATTATTTAGCAATGTAATGGGACGCCAATTTTCAATTAATAGAGAGTCTTTGTGAGGTTTTGGAATAAGTGTCATGACACCTTGCCTCAGAGAAGGAGGAAGCTCCCCTCTGTCAAGAGATTCTTTGAAGACAGCCAGAAGAAATTTACCTAGTGACTCAGAGAAACATTTATACATCTCAGAGGTCAGGCCATCACAGCCTGGTGATTTATTGTTCTTTAATTGAGTTATTCCCCAAATAATCTCCTCAAGAGTTATGTCCTGACAGCAGATTTTATTATATTCTCCATCCACACATGTAGGTGAGTTAATCAAGCTAAATATTTCCTTTGGATCTTTGAGATTAATATCTCTTGAGTAAAGTTTTTCATAAAAATCACTTATATAGTTTGATATCTCTTTACTGTCCTCGCTAATCTTTTCCCCAATGTCAAGTTTTCTTATAGAATTGATTCATTTCTTCTTTTTTTCCATGTTAAAGAAATATCTACTGTTTTTCTCACCCTGTTCCATCCAATTCCTACGTGACCTTATAAAAGCTCCTTTTGCTTTGTTCTCATATAAAATGTCTAGTTGGTTTTGTAAGTCTAATAAGGCATTATTATCTTCTTGGTTCAAATGCTCTTTTTCAGTAAGTTTGTTAATATTGTTGATTAGTGTGTATGTTATATTTTTCTTTTTGTGTGCCAATATCTTGCCATAACACGAGCAGACGCCTCTAATTTTATATTTGAGACGTTCTCACGATGTCCCAAAATGATTCCCTTTTCTAGCAGCCTCCCACTGTTCTGAGATAAGGAGTTCTATTTTCATTTTTAGCTCTTCATGAGATAGTAGAGAATTATTTAATTTCCAGTAACCGCTAGAGAATCTCCCTCTTTGTTCCGTGCTGACCTGAATAGCTAAAGAAATGGCCTTATGGTCTGTCAGAACAGCAGGAGAAACAGTGCATGACTCAATGGAGGGCTCTAAATCAGCCGAAATCAACCAGAAATCTATCCTGGACTGTAGCGTGTGGCTTCTATTGCTGTGTATGTTTTCAACAATGTATTTTTTCCCCTCCATATATCAATTAGATCCATCCTTTTCGTGAAGTCGTTTTTTTATTTGGAGTTAGTTTTGGTGGGCACCTGTCTAATTGGTTATCCATAACCATATTAAAGTCAACGCCCAAAATTACTTTAGCTACAGGATATTTAGACATCAGCTCATTTAATACAGAGTCCAGCTCTTCCAATAATTTAGAATTTTGTGAGAGTGAGCAGTACCCATAGATGTTGCCTAAAATAAAAAATGCATCTTCCAAACAGGTAATAGTAACCATCCAGTGACCATCGGTATCCCTTACAGTATTAAGAACCTTTCCTTTAAATTTATGAGTTAGAATAGCAACCCCTGCTGAGTGGTTGGATCTGTGAGTCAACCAAATGTCCTCTCCCTATTGACTCTTCCATAACTTTTCGTCCTCTTTACATGAGTGAGTTTCTTGGATGAAAATAACATCAGCATTGTAGTCCTTACAAAAAATAAAGATGGCTTTTCTTTTAACAATGTTTTGTAGTCCTCTGGCATTTATAGAAAGTAATTTCATCAACTGCTAAAGAACAATTCTCTTTACGAGAGTAAAACAACCTAAGCAATAACAGCTTCTGCCTCTTTAAAGTGAGTTTGGAACATTTTAAACAAGTTTAGGCATCACAACAATCAAATTAAAGCATGAAAAATAGATATTATTTTTTAATCATGTAATATAATTAATTTGATTAATACATATTTATTATAATTACAATTATGTTATGGCTAATTATTAAAATTGTCTAAACAAGCAACATAATTAAAATCAAACATCACAAGTTATAACAATACAAATTTAAGTTGTGAAAAATAAATATTACTTTTTTCTTTTAAAATAATCATTTAATAATAACAATTATGTTATGGCTGATTATTAAAGTAATTACAAAGTGCTTGTGTTATTCACGAATGACTGACTGGGTTATATAATGTATAATATACAAATATTAATTATTACTAATATATAATAAAACCCTGAGAGAGGATGGAATTCAACCCTATCAACAGATATAGCCAACATAGGTATTAGAACCGTTACCTGAACAGATTTTCTTACCCTCTAAAGCAGCAACAGAAAGAGAAGGCACAATATCAGAGTTTACAACAAAGTCCTAGAGTGGCTCCGTAGGAAACATCTTAAAGGATCTCCACATCCTCTATGAAGGCTCGGGTTCTTCTGAAAAAAGCTTGCTTTCCTTGTTTCCTCGCTTCTTCGATGCGGGGCCACAGCCTTTTTCGGGTCTTCTTGTCAGCCTGAGAGAGATCCTCGCCGAAGCGGAGCCTCTTCTCCCTCAGGAAAGTGTGGTTTCGTGCATTTTTCCAAACGTCATACCTCGCTGTGCGGAAGGCAAAGAGGATAATCATGGAGCGAGGGTGTGTGTTGCCGGCATCCCTCCTTCGATTTCGATGCACGACATCGATGGCTTGACTTATATTTTGGTTAGGGGCTATTTGAAGACACATGTCTATCACCTTTCTTTTTACATTTTCCTCCCTTTCCTCTGGTAGCCCATACAGCCTTAGAGCCCGTCTCCGCCTGTATCTTTCAGTGTCAGTGAGCCAAATTTCCATGATTTTTTTTTTTTTTCATGACTGTTGCAAAGCTCAGATAACTTTTTGTTTTCATTTTTCAAAGCTTCAATTTCGACGAAGGCAAAATTAAGGGAGGTTTTCAGCTCTTCGATGCCTGACTTGTTGTCTCTTACCATCAGTTCCAGGTTATCAGCTCTCTGGTTAACTGCAGCCAGAATGTTAGCCTGACGATCCTCAAGAGACAAGTCGCTCCTTTCTTTCCTTTTTACTTTTAAGGCAGGGCTGGAAGATGGGCTACCAACCGGTGTTACAACCTCTGAGTCCGCTGAGAAGTCATCATCCATTTTCCCGCCGTTGATAATTTTTTTTTTGGCTAGCAACGTAGTTGTGGTCCGTTAGCTTCAGCACTTGAGCTCTGCCTTTACGTTTCTGCTTCCTATTCTGTTTTTGTTTGGACACAATATGGTGTAAAAACGTTACCGACAACAATAATGTAGTTCCACCGTCGTTAAAAGCAAAGTTGGGAGGCCAGAAGACTGTTATTAAGCAAGCCGCTCTGTGGTTGCGACTGAGCGCTGCTCCGCCATTACCATAAGTCCTTTCACCATCACTACACAGAGGCATAATGTTTAACAAATCTGCAAACCATGAGGGAAAGAGCACACACTATAAAGGGAGCAGAAAACACGAGGAACAGGTGACAATACTCAGACGAGAAACAGGTGAACACTCACACAAAAGAGGAGCTGAGAACATGAGGAAAGGGTGAGCACACTCAGACAAGGAACAGGTGAGAGCACACTCATACAAACAAAGACTAATCAATGACTAAACAAGAGGGCGTGGTAATTGGAAACAAGGAGGCAGGAACAAAGGAGCACATGGCCAACACAAAGAAAGACAGAGCCATGTGTTCAAGCACAACACAAAGACACATTAAATAAAGACAAGACTGACAGAACTGTCAGAGGAGAACCCTGACAGCATGACGATATAATTCAATGTTTTTAATGGTAGTTAAAGTGCAGTTAAAGGTATGTTTCAAATATATAAAATTAATACCTAAGGAACATTTTATAGGTATGCTTAAAGTGCAAACATAATATATAAATAGTAAACTATAAGTATGATGTTATGTTCACTTAAAGAAAACTTACAAGTATACTTGAGTATAAAACTACTAAACTAGTTGTTTACTTAGAGTATTATCAAAGTGTACTTTCATAAACTAAAAAAAAAGTAGGTAACACTTTATTTTACAGTGTCCTTGTTACATATGTTACATGTACTTAACATAGTAAAGAAAGAAAGAAAGAAAGAAAATCTTATTTGTATGGTTTAATTGGTTCATTGAGGGTCAACAGCAAAGACATTGGTTATTAAAGTGAGATTAAATACATAAAGTATATTTGTGTTATTTAACACATTTTTTCATTTGCATTTCACTGTTATTATTTATTTGGATGAATACTGAATGTGTTTTTGTGCAAGTGAGATGAGTAAATGCATGTTCACATTTAGTCTAGAACTACAGCAGCATCATGTTCACACACAGCACACACAACATGGGGACAGGAGAGCTGTCAGTCAATACATGTGAAAACAAACTTGCATTACTTATTTGAACATCACCTGTTGTAAATTTAAAAGTAATGAATACTTTACTAGTTACTTGATTACTTTTCTGATTACTTTTTTACTTTCATTACTTGCAATGAATTACACCCAATAATTATTAATTGTCATAGTAAAAGCATGGTAAAGTTTAACACTGTGACTTTGTTTTATACCTATTAAAGGTCAGACAGCATAAAAAATGTTCTTTGTATTTATATACAAAAAAGAGCAAGAGGACGTTTTGGTGATTAAATAAACATGGTAGTACTATGATAGTACTATATAAACATATAATAGTATACTAAATTAACAGTAGCCAATTACAACGTGCCTTAAAGATTGTGTAAAACAAGTCAATGGAAATTAAATACATTACAAATATATGAAATATTTTCCCAACGCCATTAGTATATAATAAAACATCTGTAGATTTCCCATAAAAAGCATAAACAATACAAAACATTTTTATCATCCCAACCAGTATAGACGCAACAACACTGACTCAACCAATGGCATGAGTTTGGGGTAGAGCTATCTGTTAGTCCAACCAATGGAAAACAAGGGGCGTGTCTGAGAAACCTGCCTGAAATGTCATTTTAATGGTGCATGAATTACACCTTTGGATTGACTTTAGAACAAACAAGTCTTTAAATCACTGCTTATCTGACATGGGATGAGGGGTTCAAGGCGGCAAAGTGGAAAGCTTCTTAATATGCTTTATCGGATCACTTCAGACTAATACAAGGAATGAATATCTCTGAGACTGATTTTCTAAACGCTTGTTTTGTTGTCCTGGCTGCTGCCAGTTGATGAGAAGGTTGTGTCATTCATCCTGAGACCCTGTGATTCTGAAAGGCCTGAACAAGTGGAAAGGCGAGATGATCGGAAAGATAGATGTTCTTCAGAAAACGCTGTCTCCAGCACCAGCAGTAGAGACTGTTTAAGCTTCTTCTTAAACTCCTCACACATGAACACATAGAGAATGGGGTTCAGACAGCTGTTGAGATGAACCAGGCAGTTTACGAAAGGTCCTATTAGTCTTAGTACTTTTTCAAAGTCACTCCACTTATTCTCCTTTGCAATTATGGTGGACAGCTGTTGACCATGAAAAGGAAACCAGCATATGAAAAAGGCCATGATCACAGATATGATGACCCGGAAAGGCTTAAGCTTCTTCCCCCTTTTGAGACGTTTGGCACGCACTCCGATAGCAATGTATGAAGATGCAATGATCAGGAAGGGGATGAGAAAACCCACCATAAACCTGTATATGACCAAAGACTTGAAGGGTTTTGTATAATAAATGCACCGGTTATTATTTACATAGCGGTTGATGACAAAGGGGATGCTGCAGAGGATGGATAAAACCCACACGAATGCACAGATGATCCTGGCTTTGACAAGAGTTCGTTTGTTTTGAGCCCAAACAATCACCCAGGTGGACAGGCATCGGTCCAGGCTGATAGCGGTCAGCAAAAAAATGCTGGCAAACATGTTGAGCACCGCCACGAAGCTGACAAACTTGCACAAGAAGTCACCGAAGTGCCAAGCCCACTTGTTAAAGGCAGTAACAATGTAGAGGATGATGATTAAGATGAAGATGAAGTCTGCAATCGCCAAGTTGAGAAACCATATGGAGTTGACAGTCGTCTTCATTTTGTAGCCAGTCACAAATATGACGAGCCCGTTTCCAACGATACCCAGAGCGAAGACGACAAAATATATGCATATATTGAAGATTTCAATGCTTGAAAAGGTTGCATTGGTCCCATTCACTGCACTCAAAAAGGTTGCATTCGCTGCACAGAAAAAGAGAAATCAAGCTGTAAAAGAAAGTCATAACATTTCTGATTCTTTCTTTTGATTTTGAATTGGTTGAAAACTGAATTAGAAGGATTCATTCAGAAATCCAACTGATTCAGCAATCCGGTTGCAGCGGTTAACAGCTCACTGGAGTTGGGAATTAATGATTTTCAGTTGTGTATAAAGCTGATGAATGTCTGTAAAGTAATTTTGGGATAGTTATTACAGCTCTGATTTTAAGTATAATCATGCTCAAGATTAGGCTAAATTATATTTAATGAATAATCTCATTTTATTTGTCAGAATTATGGGAATAAATGTTTGCAAATTTAGAGATTATGATAAAAGGAGTTGCTCAGTCTTACCGTGATGCCACCAGGGGGCATTGTGTCCTGTATTCTCTATAAAATGCATGATGTGTGTATCTTTTACTGAGTATTTTAACTAAAAAATATGCTTTTACGCTTTTAAAAGAATAAACAAAAGTACTTATAACCCAAGCTTAAATTGTGGCTGGTAGGTTAAAAGACTTTGTCAGCAAAATTTGTTGCACAATTCCACATGCAACATAAGACCACAAAATTGAACATTGAAAAGACTAAATATAATTTTCCTGCTTTTCTGGTCTCATTAATGCTTTCAGCCAGTTTTGCATTGAAGCAAATACATTTTGCATTAAGCAGTAAATACAGTTGCAAAAACACATCCTTTATGACCACAGCTTTTTAACCAGTATTGACGTACACGGCATGTATTGCACACGTGACTGAAGTCTCAAAAACTAGCCAGAGACACAATATATATTATATCTTAAAATAGTGGTTTACACTGATAAACAACAGCAGGGATGGATGATGAGATCTCTTTTTGACTTCTGTTGGATTAGAGTCTAAGCTTTTAACTCAACGTCATGCTGCATAATCTTGATCAAATCAGCAATTCAAAGAAGTCAAGATAATGAACTCAAACAAAGGGTGGGGGAATAAAAAATGCATGTCATTTTGAAAAGGCATTGCAGAAAACATAAACTGCCCACATCACCCACTTCTTTTCACAGGACATCTGTCTCAATAAAACAGAAATTAGCTTGCTATATAATATTAGTATAAACATAGTCATAGCCACAGGAATATTGCGTAGATGTAGATTCTTACCCATTTTCAGTCCTTTCCTTCTGTTCTTTCTGCAGGTGTGTGCTATTAAAGCTCACAACAACGTCTTCACATGAACAGTTGGTGGTTGTTTCCCCTTTTAAGAGAAAGTGGGGTGGAGTGATGATGCAACAAGGAAACTATGCTTCTGTAGAAAACTATTCTGAATATCAGCTTTCAAAGGTTAAAGTTACAGTCTTCCATGGCAACCTAAAATATAATCATATACTTTATTAACATAATCCAGAGATGATCATTTAAAAAATACAAAAGTTTATGACAACAGCAACTAAGAATTAAGGCAGAGCAGATAATTATAGTTCTGCACTTTGACATTGGTGTTTCGAGCATAATTATATAATATTATGTAAAAACAAATGTAAATTTGACGTGCCACATTCTGTTGATAATCTTTCTTCATGAATGTTTAAAAGCAGTACAGAGGATGCCATCTAGAGGCTATAATCTTCACTTTATATTCTTCCTTTATAAATAAACCCTTCTTTGGCTTATTTAAACAAACAAATACAAATATTTCTGCATGATGTATCTTTAACTTTAAACAATTTTTGAACTTGGCATTACAGTTCTTCTCATGCTAGGAAGAATAGCTTGTTGTAGGCTACTGCTCATTTGAAAGCCGCTTCGTTGGCTAAAAGCTTCTGCTAAACTAATAAGTGTGAACTTATTAAAAGGCCAGATCTTTTAAGCCATTGAGACTAGTTTATAATTTATCTTCGAAATGGACAAAAAGCACCATAAAAGAGGTCGATATGGCTCATGCACTGTAAATAGTCTTCTTAAGTCAGTGATAGCATTGTAGAAGGAACAGACTTGTGCTTTTGGCTTTTTTATATTATGATACAAGCAAAAAATGTAACTATGTTAAGACCTATGCACATGAGAATCTGCAGAAGCTTTCAGAAAACAAGACACTAATCGTCATGACAAAGTTCATTGATGCAGCAAGTATAAAGGGTAAAAATATAATGCAAATACTGTTAAGATCACTCAGAAAATAAGTAATCATGCACTTGGGTTCATTCACATGCAATTATAACAGCAATTTTAAAGGTAGGCCAACACTATGTAACTTTTTGTTTAGTTAAATGTCCAATGTTCAAACTGAAATTACTAAAACACAGTTTACCCTGTCACAGTTTGTACAGAAAGATGGCAAGTAGAATCCAATTGCAAGAAACAGCAGTTTATTATAAACAGGGAGAGTTGTGGTCAGAGGCGAAGGACTGAGGTGAGACACTGGCAACGCAGGGACGCAATGTATGGCAAGCCGTTTTAACATTTAATCATTTAAACCGACTAGTCTCTATTTTCATGCTACTAGTTGAATTGAATTGAATTGAATTTTTATTAAAGTGTCTTGCACTTACATGCCCAGCCCAAATAGGCTTAAAAGACACTATTGACATAAAACAAACATAATATAGATAGATGACCATCATACAAAGTACATAGTACTTTTAGATACTAGTATCTATTCCATTAAGTACTAGTACTTATTCATTAGCTACTAGTGCTTATTCTTTAGGTACTAGTGCCTATTCTTTAGATACTAGTGCTTATTCTTTAGGTACTAGTACCTTTTTAAAGATACTAGTACTTATTCATTAGATACTAGTTCTTATTTATTAGATACTAGTACTTATTCCAATAGTGACCAGTTCTTATTTATTAGTTACTAGTACTTATTATTAGATACTAGTACTTATTCATTAGATTCTAGTACCTATTAAATAGATACTAGTACTTATTCATTAGATACTAGTACTTATTCCAATAGTGACTAGTAATTATTCTTTTGTCACTAGTAACAAATAAATTTCTTTGCCATTGACTTCTATGGCAAGCCGTTTTAACATTTAATCATTTAAACCGACTAGTCTCTATTTTCATGCTACTAGTACTTATTTTTTAGATACTAGTATCTATTCCATTAAGTACTAGTACTTATTCATTAGCTACTAGTGTTTATTCTTTAGGTACTAGTGCCTATTCTTTAGATACTACACTCTTAAAAAAAAGGGTTCCTCGAGGTTCTATATAGAACCCTGGGGTTCAGTACTTGGCCAATAGAACCTTTTACCAAAAAAAATGGTTCTATGTAGAACCCTTGCATAGCAAATAACCTTTTTATTAAAATGGTTCTATAATTTATGTTTTATGACTGAAGTGTAAACTAAAGATTACACAATAATTATAGGCCTACACAACACATTCACAAAGCTTTTTGAGTCAAGACCCATGAGAATGACTGTTGTAATCAAAAACAAGAGTCAACAAATATATCTAGTCAATGTATGGTTTGAGCTGTACATTAGCATGAAACTTATATTTCCTAATACATTATTTACCTGTTTGACAAATCATTTTGTGAAGAAAAAAATAAACTAACCAGGTGTTTTCTTTATTTTATATACCACATTGTGGTGGTTTTAACCCTCTGAGCTTCTTCGTAAATGGGTTACACTTAGCTTCCTCCGGGTCAAAAAAGACCGAAGCCTTAAAATGTAACTTTTTTTTCCCCCAGGAAAACCAATCAAATATATTTTTGTTCAATAATATTTTTTTTATATTATTTAGAATTTTTAAAGATTTTTATGATACTTTGCATTAATTATATAATTTTTATGAGCTATTTTTTCCATTAGAATTAATATATATATTTTTATTTCATTTTTATTTTTATTTTTTTTCAATAAATGCACCATTTCATATCAAAATAGAGTGCAGGCCTAAAAAAAAATGTCATGTCCTATAACCGCCTATAGGCTGCCTATAGCTTTTTTATTTATTTATTTTATTTATTTTTTTTGATTCCCATTCGGAAAGAAAAAAATTAATTACTATGCAACCACTGAATGGAACAACACAAATTATATATCATTTTAAAGCTTAGGATCTCAGCTTTTTAATGCATCTAATCACATTTATTAACTCCTAACGAGTGCTGAGTAATCCCTCTAAAACCGAGTGTACCGCCAGCAGGCGCCACCTAGCTGCGAAAATATTCATTACCATATCTTTCAAAAATTTTGCCTTGATTAACACAAAGTTGATGTCATTTGAAAGCTTAGAGTCTGAACTTTACAGTGAATGTATCCACTTTGAAAAACTCTTAAGTATTGCTGAGTTATATGCTGATAAATAGAATTTATTTTTTTCATAATCTATAAAATAATGCACTGCAATGTGTCTAAAAACATCATACAGCTCATGAAACATTCACAGATCATTGAAAATGGCACTTCATTTTTTACAGCATATTATTACAATTAAAATGAGCCCAAAATTAACATAATCTATTGCTTTTATGACAGGATATTCTTCATGGAGAAAAAATTGCCCATGAGGGGGTGTCAAAGACTGTACAAAAAGGCTATCTCTTTTCCAAATGCTGTAACTTTTGATTCCTTTATCCAAAAAAAATATATTTTTTATCCAGATGCAGCTTACATGTAGGGGGACTTCACTAAAAAAGAATTTTCCTCCTACCTTATTTCCTTCCTGAGTTATTCCATGACAAATAAGAAAGATATGCAAAATCATAATAAAAATTATATATATATATATATATATATTTTTGTCTTTTATCAGCCGTTTGTCGGCAGGACAATGTCCAAATGTAATCTAATTTATATTTTCAAAAAATGTAAAAAGAGTTCTTTCAAACGATACCTACCTTTTGACTCTCCTTGCTACAGTTTTGGAGTTATGATTATATAGTTTTTATAAGTTTGGTGCAAAATTTGTTGTGTGTTTGTGTGTGTAGGTGTGGGTGTGTGTGTGTGTGTGTGTGTGTGTGTGGGGGTGGGGGGGTGGGGGGTGTCATATTTGCACTCTTGATGTTTTAGAGTGTCACCCCTTTATTGCTGTGCACTTTTTTTCTGCACAGTGGCTGATTTGTAGTTTGTACCACCAAAAGTTTCTCTGAGTTTTAGTGTTTTTTCGTATTTCCCATTCATTTCCTATGTGGGTCATTTTTGACCCGGAGGAAGCTAAGTGTGACTATTTTTTTTACGACCCTTTAACATATCCGAATCATGTCCATGATTTTTTTTTGTGTTCACATAGCTAATACGACAAAAGTTACCAAGTGTCATCCCATTCCGATGAAGCAAAAAAATTTAAAAATTCAAAACGTAAACGTTTTAAGGAGACGAGCTTCGAGTCAGAAGCGTGAATTTTAATTTAAATGAAGCGCGCGCTCGTTGTTCAAATAAACGGCGCCGATTCAAATTAAAGCGAACCGGGTGGAAGACGGAGGTGTATGATATGTGAATGTGTGTCGCAGTTTCACACATACTCAGTTTGCGGCGAGTATTTTTCCCAGGCCTATGTTAACAGGTGTAAGTTAACTGTTAACGTTAGTTCTTAACTTTGGCCCATGAGCTCTACTTTCGTGCAGTTTTTAGCTCCAACCCAGAACAAACGAAGATCTTGATTAGCTTGTTCAGGTGTGTTTTATCAGGGTTGGAGCTAAACTCAACAGGAAAGTGGACACTGCTAACGTTACAGTTCAAAACTTCCGGCCGGTCTGCATTAAAACTGTGCACAGTTGCAGTGTTCGTCTATGTTTACTGTGACGCATGCCACTGGATTAAAGTTATGGTAGCACATGGTTAAATTTAGCATTCAAATGTTCTAAAGCCATACATTTTTAGGTGTGTTTAATGCATAGTTGGTTTGTGAAGTGTTATTTATGTTCTGTTTTCTTTTATCCCCAGATAACCATGGTTGATAAATGGTCAGTAGCGTTAGATGACACGTGCCACTGGCTTCAAACTATAAACCTCATTGATGCAAAAGAGTATTCAGAGACAAGTCTCACATCCATGCATTACTGATTCAAGTGTTGTTTGACAGCATCACTAAGCACACCTGGTACAGTATTGTATTTCATTGTATTTTATAACAGTTAAATGTATTTGATGTTAAACGTGGTGGTTGTTGGGTACTGAAATAATATATTTGATTATGTTTCTTAGGTATCCAAATCATAAAACGTATGGAGATGTTCTGGGGAGTTTGATCACCCGCTTTCCATGTTTGAAGGATGGCAGCTCCTCTGGTTATGTATGAACATATTGCAGTTCTTTTAATATTGTGAAAATATTGAGATCTTTACTCATTAAAAAATCTCACACAGAAAAAAAAATATTTTAAAAAGAAAGTATAAATGTGTCTACAGGATACCTTGTTGGAATGCCTTAGAAACAAATTTTAAAAAGAAAGGATTCCCTTGGTTAGCTCATCGATCATCCTGCATAAGAAGTATGGGATTAAAAGGAAGTGTGCTGGACAAACAGATTCTGAGGGACTTAGTCAACAACAAGAGGCAAGTTCAGTTCAATAAATCTGATGTCGAAGGCAGATTAAATTTGTATTAACATGAAACACATGTTGACAATTATTTCAGAGTGCAAAATGTAGAAGAGAACCATGCATATAAAGATTCTGCTTGTTCACAGGTGGTATTTGGTTAAGTGTTCCTTAAGTGATACATCAGTTTTTAAGATTGATGTTTCAATCAAATTCAACGCCTGTAGTCATTTTGATTACTTTACCACACCCACTATTTTTCTTATTGAACATTCTGTCTCGGAAAAACATCACTATATAGTAGTCAGTTGCAACCTCCAGTCCATGCTGACCATGGAACTTGTTTGGCTGAAAGTGTGTAATTTGGAAATAAGCACCTGAAGTAAACAAATGTTTGTTTTTAAGATGCTGCATGAACTGACAATGATGTTTGGAACAGACTTGGCGAAGAACATGGAAACATCTCTGAATGAAATGGCTCCACACATCATCAGGAGTGCAAAAGAAGGAAGTAAAAAAAAAAAAAAAAAACTCTACGCCAATCTCATTGGACCAGCAGAGGAAACCACAGAAGAACACAAGAACAACACCATATATTTTCCCCCATCCAACATGCAGTATCTGTTCCATGCCCAGAGTAAAGTTGCATTGTTTGCATTGTCAATGAAAAGGTTGTAGCTCCTATAAATTGTATGAGTGAAAACATGTATTAAAATAATGCAAATATTAAAGGAATAGTTTACCCAAAAATAAAAATTGTCATCATTTACTCAACTCTTGTCATTTAAAATCTTTATGACTTTCTTCTTCAGAACACAGAAGAAGATATTTTGAAGAAGGATGGTAACCGAACAACGGCGGTACCCATTGACCTGCATTGGTTTGGTGTCCATGTAATAGAAGTGAATGGGTACCAGCATTGTTCGGTTACCAACATTCTTCAAAATATATTTTTTTGTGTTATGCTGAAGATGGAAAGCTATATAGGTTTAAAATGACATGAGTGAGTGAATGATGACAAAATTTTCATTTTTGGGTAAACTATCCCTTTAATTGATTTCTGTACCTAATAAACAAACATTTTTATCTGTTTGTAGGTCCCGTTAGGAATGCTGCACTCATTTTATTGCCAGCACTATTTAAAGAAAACGCCAGCTTCCTCTACTGTGTAGATAGTGTAAGTATAGTTTTCTGTAGTTTCATTAACATTTGATGCACTTGACTTGAATTAAAGGAACTGTTCATGCAAGTATAGACATCAGTTTACTCACCCTTATGCCAAATTTGTGCACTATAATTTACTCACTCTCTTCCTTCGTTTGTTTTACAGGAACCCAAAGGTCCTACACCACGTCCTACTGTTTACCGGCTCTCCTGATCCTGCTCAAGGCTGAAAGTGTCAGCATTATAATGGACAATGTGAACATCATAAGAGAGACAGACATTGACATGACACAGGCTGTGGAATGCCTGTTTGCAGTCTATTTTCTTTTCAATGTGCAATACCCGGTTGACATTAAGCACACTATCAGTTTTATTCAAAAATATATGCTTAAACTTACACGAGCATGACACAAGAACACCAATACCTGTACTGAAAATTTACAGTCAACTTGTGTAAATTGTAGTGCTATTTAATAGATGTTTTAATTGTTCATGTATTGATTTTTATCTGCATTGTCAAGTATCAAAAATGATGTGTTTTTCCTCATTTCAGAGATAAATGTAAAAGTTAAGGACTGTATGTACATAAACAAGCTTATCTATGTTTATTGCAAAGTGAAAATGCTTAAATGAAATAATTAAAACTAAATGGTTAAATGTAATTAAACATCTTAAATGTAAATGTTAAATTTGCTTTCTAATACAGAGTATATAGAGGTGCAATTTTAAATATGACACTAATATTTTTGTATAATCAATTGAATAAATTTAAACTTTTTGAATTTTCTGGATTGGTTATATTTTCTTATTCAATAATAATTAACTCCTTTAATAATAAAGAACCCTACATGGTTCTATATAGAACCATCTAACTTGGATTCAAAGAACCATTTGGGGTTCTTTTTATGGAACCCATTAAAGTGGTTCTATATAGAACCATTTTGGAGTTCCATATATGAAGCGGGTGATAGAACCATTTCTGGTTCTAAATAGAACCATTTCTGGTTCTAAATAGAACCATTTCTTTTAAGAGTGTATTGCTTATTCTTTAGGTACTAGTACTTATTCGATACTAGTACTTATTCATTAGATACTAGTACCTATTAAATAGATACTAGTACTTATTCATTAGATACTAGTACCTATTAAATAGATACTAGTACTTATTCATTAGATACTAGTACTTATTCATTAGATACTAGTACTTATTCATTAGATACTAGTTCTTATTTATTAGTTACTAGCACTTATTATTAGATACTAGTACTTATTCATTAGCTACTAGTGTTTATTCTTTAGGTACTAGTGCCTATTCTTAAGATACTAGTGCTTATTCATTAGATACTTATTCATTAGTTACTAGTACTTATTATTAGATACTAGTACTTATTCATTAGATACTAGTACCTATTAAATAGATACTGGTACTTATTCATTAGATACTAGTACTTATTCCAATAGTGACTAGTAATTATTCTTTTGTTACTAGTAACAAATATTTTCTATGGGGATCTGTCATTCAGATATCAACTATTCAGTTCTGACTAGTATGTATTCCATTTGTGACTAGTACGTATATATTAGATACTAGTAGTTATTTATTAGGTACTAGTACTTATTTACTTATTAGTACTTATTTTTACATACTAGTACTTATTCATTCGATACTAGTACCTATTAAATAGATACTAGTACCTATTCATTAGTTACTAGTACTTATTATTAGATACTAGTACTTATTCATTAGATACTAGTACCTATTAATTAGATACTAGTACTTATTAATTAGCTACTAGTACTTATTCAATAGATACTAGTACCTATTTATTAGACACTAGTATCTTTTGTAATTGTTACTAGTAACTATTCTTATTTTACTAGTCACAACTGCTTTTTTACTCGTCTTATGTTATGACTAGTCAGAACGGCCACTGGAGAGTTAAATTAAAAATCTTACTAGTAAAATAAAAAATCTTACTATTAACATTTGGAATAAATGCTAGTATCTAATAAATAGGTACTAGTATATAATGAATAAGTACTAGTCACTATTGGATTAAGTACTAGTATCTAATGAATAAGTACTAGTATCTATTTAATAAGTACTAGTATCTAATGAATAAGTACTAGTATCTAATAATAAGTACTAGTAACTAATGAATAAGTACTAGTATCTAATAAATAAGAACTAGTATCTAATGAATAAGTACTAGTATCTAATAAATAAGCACTAGTCACTATTGGAATAAGTACTAGTATCTAATAAATAAGAACTAGTATCTAATGAATAAGTACTAGTATCTTTAAAAAGGTACTAGTACCTAAAGAATAAGCACTAGTAGCTAATGAATAAGTACTAGTACTTAATGGAACAGATACTAGTATCTAAAAAATAAGTACTAGTAGCATGAAAATAGAGACTAGTCGGTTTAAATGATTAAATGTTAAAACGGCTAGGCAGAGGGAATCCAAGCAGATCCAGTCAGCTCGCGGGAGATCCGGGAAACGAGAACCACTCGAACGGGAACCGGCAAAAACAGCAGACAAAGAGTGCTCAAGGGCCAGTGAAAGCCTCACAACGATCTGACAAATGCTGCGTCCCAATTCGCCTACTTATACTACGCCCTAAAAGTATGTACTCTTTTTGTGAAGAAAAAGTACATACTTTTGAGTGTGTAGCAAAAGAGTAGGCAAGCTTTGGGACATACTACTTTGTCATCTTAACAGACAGATCTGTCGCGTGCATCCTGTCACCGTAAACTGCCCTGTCAATCATTTGGTCACAGTTAAAATCCTCCATTCAATCTAATTTAATTTCCTACCGTTTCGAAGAGAAATGTAGTTGCACGTTCATCTGCCAGTCGTGGGTCTTTCATGCGGAGACTCTCCTCATGTGTTTGCAATTTGAATATAATGATGCATTTAAAAGTTAAAGGCTAAACATATTTTTACAAAAGTTCACAATGCTGCTGCAGATGCAATATAATGTAGACAACACTGCTGAATAAATACATTTTCGTCAGGTTAGATACTGATAATAATCACTCAACCCCCTTTATCTAAACCATAGACAGTAAAATATCTAAACCTCTAACCGCCAGACTTGCGCATCCTCCCTGTCTGTAGTTTTTTTAACACTTTTCACTCGTGTTTGTAGTTCTAACCGAATCCTCGTCCAATGCGCGATGGGTTGTGGGCAATATTAGCCATTAGAGTGCGCATCGATCTGCACTTCGGATTCTGACCGGAAACAGTAGACCATCCGGGTATCTTTGGAACACTCATTTCAACAAACTACTATTTGGGATGTAATAAATTCTATTCAAACTACTATTTAGGACGGATAGTATGCAAATTGGGACGCACCAAAAGACAGGATGAAAATCACAGACAATAAATAGGATGCTAAATGAACAGCTGGCGCTGATCAGCCGCGATAACGAGTCACGGCCACAACACACACAACAATCACACACGGAAAGGGCGAGACAGTGAACCCATGAACCGTGACATACGAGGGCGAGACAGACCTCCCTAAAGGAGGGAGGGCGTTTTCACATTTAGCTCCTAAACTCTGGAATAGTCTTCCTGATATTGTTCGAGGCTCAGACTCGTTGTCCCAGTTTAAAACTAGATTAAAGACGCATCTCTTAGCCAAGCATTCACATAATACTGACCTTTTATACTAAAGTTAAATCGGATCAAATGCATTAATATTATGAACAGCAGCTATGCTAATTATTTCCCATCTGCTTTTCTGTTGTTATCTCGGGACGCTAGTCCCGAGGTAAATAGAGTTCGTCAGCTCCAGTTTGTATCCAGCCTCTCATGGAGACCCAACACCTGTGAAGAGACGACTCGACGCCTGTGAAGAGACGACTCGACGCCAGCAATGTTATGCCCTAAATTAATACATGATTAACTAACTTTATTTTTCTATGTACATTTCTGAAATGCACTTTCTGTAAAGCTGCTTTGAAACAATGTATTGTGAAAAGCGCTATACAAATAAATTTGAATTGAATTGAATTGAACATACCCTGACTCACGGGCGGACTGGCCATCTGGCATACCGGGCACTGGGCTGACGGCCGAAACTTTTTTTGGGGCCCATAAGCCGGCCCATAAAAGTGGTAGGCCTAGATCGGCGGCCCAATGTTTTTTTCAACTGACACTGCTGGCCCAAAACTACGGAGCCCCCCTAGTCCCACTTTGGCAAAAAAAAATTATTATAACTATCTTGTGGCCTCAAGATAGTAACTCGTGGCCTCAAGATAGTAACTCGTGGCCTCAAGATAGTATCTCGTGGCCTCAAGATACTAACTCGTGGCCTCAAGATAGTAACTCGTGGCCTCAAGATAGTATATCTCGTGGCCTCAAGATAGTAACTCGTGGCCTCAAGATAGTATCTCGTGGCCTCAAGATAGTAACTCGTGGCCTCAAGATACTAACTCGTGGCCACGAGAAAGTACGTTTTTTCAAGGCGAACGTTCCTTTTAATGTTTCCATGGCGACGCGTCACGCGATACACCGCAGCCACAATAATACTGTATGACAGATGTGTCGCTTTTATTTCGCTTTTCCTTTTTTATTCAAAATATTCACAAACTTGCTTACCATGTCATCAACTAGCCCCTGAGTACGGCGCCACATTTAGAATGTTCAGTGCTGCCAGATTCAAACTGTGCTTTCGCGCATTGGCTGGCGCTGAGCCAGAGTCGGACGCGTTCAGCGCTGTCATCACAACTAAGCAGTTTTTTCAACTTCATAATGTTTATTTTTGGTTTCAGATATTTAAATACACATAAGCACGAGTAAAACAATACATTTGGAGTTTGTAAAACACACTGGTGTCTGTGAAGCAGCAATAACAATCTATTCAAATATATTTTGCCGACATGTGTTATTCATATTAGACAAACATTGCAAGACAAGGAACTATAAAGTTTACTCTATTCTTCTCAGTTCACCGGCCACTTTCTTGCATTTATTTCGGGAGAAACTGATGAATTTACGTGCTTTAAATCCGGCTGACAGGACAACATTGCAGCGCCCACCCCATGTTATTATAGATCCAGATTATTTATAAAGGTTTTTAAACGAGCCAGAGTCGGACGCGTTCAGCGCTGTCATCACAACTAAGCAGTTTTTCAACTTCATAATGTTTATTTTTGGTTTCAGATATTTAAATACATAAGCACGAGTAAAACAATACATTTGGAGTTTGTAAAACACACTGATGTCTGTGGAAGCAGCAATAACAATCTATTCAAATATAATTTGCCGACATGTGTTATTCATATTAGACAAACATAGTGCAAGACAAGGAACTATAAAGTTTACTCTATTCTTCTCAGTTCACCGGCCACTTTCTTGCATTTATTTCGGGAGAAACTGATGAATTGACGTGCTGTAAATCCGACGGACAACATTGCAGCGCCCATCTCATGTTATTATAGATCAAGATTATTTATAAAGGTTTTTAAACGACTAAACACACTCACTTACACGTATGTGAGAATCGGAATATCAGATAGACTAGTTGATGACATGGTCAGCAAGTTTGTGAATATTTTGAATAAAAAAGGAAAAGCGAAATAAAAGCGACACATCTGTCATAGGCCTTTTTCACGGAAGTTAGAACGCACATCCGGTTCAGCGTTTGTTGTGTAAAGCGACTTCCGGTCGAAACAGCAATGGCTGAAGCAACATCGAGGTGTCACTGTAGCATCCCTCATTGCTCAAATAATAATCAGTGACAACCATATTTGAGTTTTAATGCTTTTCCAAGCGATGACTGTCTGACAAAGAAGTGGATGCATGCTATTTGACACGTAGAAGTCCCGACGTTTAAGATCGCTAGAAGCGCACGTTTGTTAGCCGATGCTAATTACACTGCCGCTACTGGCAGTAGCCTACTAAGCTTTTTATATATATATATATATATATATATATATATATGATTTATTTTTTGTTAATAGGCTATCTTCATTACCCAGAGATATAATTAAACAAAGTATTAAACAAGTAGCCTAGTCAAAACACATCTAACAGAACAATGTTTATATTTTACATTGTGTTCTTATTTTTTTAATTAACGAAATGTCAATTTTCGTCTTTACAAAAATCTTCAAGATAGCCTACAATCTTCAAATGATTGTCACCTTATAAACAGTCCTTTGTGTGGTGGAATATGCAATGATAGGCTATGTTGAAATATATGGTTAGCATCTTATTTTAAACTTTATTTTATTAGTTCATTAACTATGCCAACTCAACTAATGCAATGTAAAGAGCTGGATACTAATTACTAATTAAATAATGTCAACTATTAAATGTAGGCTATTGATAAGATTTGCCATAGACTAAAGATTTTTTCTAGTAGTCATTCATTTAAATCAAGCGCATATTGCCGCAAAAGTAGGCTAATGGTAATAAATTTGTCTGAAAAAATAACGAAGCATTTTAATTGTTTATTAATAAACTGGTGTTTTCTAAATCAGTGTCGACTGAAAACATCTCCATATCCGCTGTAAAGTAGATGCACCTTTCATCGGACAGGATTACATCATCAGATAGTAGCCTACCGTACGTATTTGCTTTCAATTGGATTTTTTTTTTTCGTTATTGAACATTTCAAGCTTTATAGATATATTTCTCTTGTCTGTGAGGCTAGTGATGCGCTGTTTTTTCAGTTCATTTTTGAGACGCGCCCCAATTCACAGAGATCATGAAAGCGCGTCCTGTTTCTTTTATTTTACAAAAGCACAACGTGTTCTTGTTGTTGTGAGTTTACACAAATAAAAGTAGTTGCGACTAATGTATTATTGTTTTCTGTATGACCAGAAATGATGGAGTATTTTAAGTTGTTACCGCACTGTTAGGAAAATGCGAGTGATGGCACCGGCGCCTGCAGTGCGCGGTCCGCACTCTGCACAAACACTTGGATATGTGCTTAATAATAGGTAGGGCGAGCGGCCATGCCAGACGGACAAGTCCTCTTCATGTTTAACAAATTAAATCATGAATTTTCTACGGCGAGTAAGCGCTGTACCAGTGTGCGCTGGGCGGCTGAAACACAACACTAGAAAGCTGGTGTTTTTCTTTAAATAAATTCGTTTAGGCTTTAAAATAAATATTGTCACAATAATTTGTTTATTTTATAGGCTATTTATATTTTTCCTTTTTTGTTTTGCATTGAATTTAAAGGATTTGTTGTGCACCGCAATGCCATCATCCCATAGAAAGACACGTTAAGATTTTTCTTTAATAAAGGGTTTCTATGGGAGGAAAACGCTTAACGTGTAATTAAATGCGTTGCGTTCATATTCTGGACTCATCTGACTCATCTTTTCTGTAGTGTGGTTTATTAATAAGGTCTGTACAGAATTTGATATTTTAACATGTCCATTGGGGGCTATCAGCTTTTTGAACGTAGATGATAGACATGATAGGATTAGGCTATATCAATTTAATGTGGATAAAGACATATTTTGTACATACAATAATGTACAAAATAATAAGGAAATAATATGTGGCAGCAATGTGGCACCGTAGCTTACTCTGACGACGAAATAGTGAGGTAACAGCGCTGGAGCAGATCATGACTAGCAGTCACTCCTTCCAGGTATGTTTATGCATTTCTGAAAACAAATTATGAAGCTACTTTCCCGTCATATTTTATTAAATCTATTATTGAAGCCTTTACATTTATGTCCTTTCACTTTCAAGTCATAATATAATTTTAGTTAATGTTGACACAAATTAAATTACTGTTCCAGGAAGATATCACCATACTTTATCCAAATAATGCTCACTAACTATTCCACCACACAAAGGACTGTTTATAAGGTGACAATCCGTTATACATTTGAAGATTGTATCTTCTGTTATAAAGACGAAAATTGACATTTCGTTAATTAAAAAAAATAATAAGAACACAATGTAAAAAATAAACATTGTTCTGTTAGATGTGTTTTGACTATGTTACTTGTTTAATTTAACTTGTTTAATACTTTAATTATATCTCTGGGTAATGAAGATAGCCTATTAACAAAAAATAAATCTTATATATATATATATATATATATATATATATATATATATATATATATATATATATAACTTAGTAGGCTACTGCCAGTAGCGGCAGTGTAATTAGCATCGGCTAACAAACATATGCGCTTCTAGCGATCTTAAACGTCGGGACTTCTACGTGTCAAATAGCATGCATCCACTTCTTTGTCAGACAGTCATTGCTTGGAAAAGCATTAAAACTCAAATATGGTTGTCACTGATTATTATTTGAGCAATGAGGGATGCTACAGTGACACCTCGATGTTGCTTCAGCCATTGCTGTTTCGACCGGAAGTCGCTTTACACAACAAACGCTGAACCGGATGTGCGTTCTAACTTCCGTGAAAAAGGCCTATTATTGTGGCTGCGGTGTATCGCGTGACGCGTCGCCATGGAAACATTAACATGGAAATGTTCGCCTTGAAAAAACTCACTTTCTCGTGGCCACGAGTTAGTATCTTGAGGCCACGAGTTACTATCTTGAGGCCACGAGATATACTATCTTGAGGCCACGAGTTACTATCTTGAGGCCACGAGATATACTATCTTGAGGCCACGAGTTAGTATCTTGAGGCCACGAGATACTATCTTGAGGCCACAAGATAGTTATAATATTTTTTTTTTTGCCAAAGTGGGACTAGGGGGGCTCCGTACAAAACACTTTAGTCAAAAATAGCACATCGTTTTTTATCCTTCTGACAGACGCGGCCCATGAAACACGTAGCTCAGCGGCCCATTGGTTCTTTTCTTGATTGACACTGGGCTGGGCCAATCACATCTTTAAATACCTCCCCCTCTGGGCTCTGAGAGTGCAGTGTAAGTGTGTATCTGTCAAAATAGTCTGAGAGATGGAGAAGAAAGAAACGCAAGGAATGTACAGAGAAATAGCGTGAAAAATAAATACAGGCCCTTCAAGCAGACGCTGTAAAATGTATCAAAATATAGCTTTGTTTTCTGCAGCAGCAGGAATTTAATCAGCTCCAGTGATGATGATGATGATAATAGTGGAGGAGGCCTAACTCATCCTTGAAATCTCTCGAAAGAGAACCCTTCCACTGTGATCTAGAATAAAATTAGTAATGTCAGTTCTGTCAGGTCCATTAAGTCAAGAACACACAGACAATACAAATAATATAAGAATTGTTATTGAATAGATTGCAAACAAGTTGATGTTCCTGAATTGAAATTTGGCGGTATGGCTCTGTTCAGGGAGTCCTCTGTATCTTTCATGAGCACCATGAAATAGCAGAGAGTCAGAGGACAGCAGCAGCAGCATTAGGGAATGCTCACACAGTTTAGGACTGTGAGAGCTAAAATATCCCCCCTGTGAACAGAGCAGGCAACATGACATAAAGCAAATGCCACGTTATGCATGAGGAGGAGCTGGGGAGGTGGTGGGCAGCAGAAGCGAGCAGCAAGCATGTATGAGCAAACTGAATGTGCTTTAAATAGGGCGCCTTGTTTGAGCTTTGGCCATTGAGCAGCGAGGGGAGTTAACCAGCTAATGCAGCTCAGCTGAAGCAGATCAGCTGGAGCAGATCAGCTGACGGGACAGTGTTAGCAAATAGCATTAGCAGCGTCTTGACTACCTGGCCTACCAGAACTGACGCTGACGCTCAATTCATTCCTAGTTTCTTCATAAGTATAAATACTCAGGTTTTGCATTTTTAGCAGTAAAGGAATGACTGCAGCAGGTTACCAGGAACAAAACTGAATAGTTTTGAGGCTGTGATGCACGAATGGGAAATTTGTTTGGTCATGTTTACATAATGCTTTAGCAAACTATTTTATGTCATATATCTTTTTTTCTTTTAAAGCAATGTTTTGAGGCTTCTTATGATTTACAGTTTTTTTTTATTCGCTTTGGTACTATTTTCACAAGTAAGGTGTTTATATCACAACAGATCATCAAAAGTGCACTTTTTACAAGCATTTCATCATGTTTTCAATTGTGTTTTCAAAATCACAAAGTATCCTTTTCACTACTCAACATAACTGTTTCATCTATTTAAATGTTTCATTCACAGTAGCTACCTTTCATAATGCCATTACTATCAAACTTTTGATTTCCATCTGTAACGAAGTTCGTTATTGTGGGAAGGAGGCGGGAACCGGCAAACATTCAAACAAACTTTATTATCAAAAATAAAACAAATACAAAACGAAAGTAAAAAACAGCAGCCCCTCACGGACGACTGCTGTCACATCAAATGAAACACAAACATCAAATAAAATCCAGGCCTGTCCTCTCTTGATCTCCACTGTCATCGCTCCTCCTTTTATGCTTCCTCTCCTCCGTGAGCGATACAAGACCGGTGCGTCTCACAGGTGTCGCTCATCAGTAATCACGCCACCGGCCTCGCACCGTTCTCCCACGGCTCTCAGCCTCTTCCTACTCGACACATACCCCCATCGCCCCTCGCAGGCCGGGGGGTACCCACAAGACTGCGCTCTACTAAAGAATAGATTAATAAAGAAATCAAGTTATCATAACTTACAGTTTTTTTCAATCGCTAACAAGCGCTTACCCATACTTCAGATACTTTTTCTAAACTCTTAACACAAACTCACACCTATACAATTGGCCAAATGGATAATTTTCTTCTCAAAAACACATTTTGTTAAATATATACTAACTCTTCATTTCAAAATAGAAAACATCTTTCTCTACACACACTAACTTTACCAAAACACTGGAAATCTGACTCAAAATGAAATTATTCTGTCAAAGAATAACACTTGTTTTCACTTCACAAGGTACATGCAGTCAAAGTACACCAGGTTTCAAAATACTGGCTATTGTTGACATTACAAAAACTGCACATTTGCATATGAATTACTGAAATAAGAAAGATTAGAATTACTGATTAGAGATTACTGTATCTAATATCTGCGATCCTCATGTTTTCACCCTCCTGATCCTGCTCTGGAACCAGGCGCTGGTGGAGATCATTGAGAAAGGCAAGGAGGCGCTCGGTATTATAGGGTCCAACCTGACATCTGTGAAGGAGTAATCCTGCATTTGTGCAATTGCTGCACACATGGTAATGTTTGCCCCTCTCTGTCCTGGCACATCAACTGTGGCCCTTTTTCCAATTACATTTCGTCCACGTTGACGCCTTTTGGCCAGATTGAATCCTGCCTCATCTATGTATATGAATTCAAACTCTCTGAAACAAAGTTTATGTAAATCATGTCATTACTGTATACCATACTGTACTGTAACCTATTACTGTGTAGGTTACCTACTTGCAAAGTGCAAAGCTTATAGAACTGGACATTGAATTGAATATACACTATACCTGGACATATTGTTGTCATAGCTCCTTGACTCTCTCACTGTTCCTCTCAAAGGGAACAGTTTAGAGCTGCTTCATCCGCACTCTGTGTTTGGACAATGTCCGCGTTATGGTTGTGAGACTGATGCTATCGATATTGTCAAATATCTCATGGTCCTCCACAATTCTAGTTTGAATTTCATGCAGTTTTATTGCATTATTTGCAACAACCATTTCTACAATGGCAAGCTCTTGATCATTATTGAGGAGCTTTCCTCTTCCCCCAGAGGGTGGAAGACGTTGCATTCTTTAGAGGGACAAAAAATTCAACAAATGCATTACTGTATGACCTTATTGACATGTCAAGTGAGAATAGAAACAATCCATGTAAAATGCAATACTTACCTGTTGGTTTGTTGAAAGATGCATATAATGGAGGCAACCGTTGACCGCCTCAAATTGGGCTGCACTCTCTTAGTGAAAGACCGTGGTTGATTACATGGTCAATGATAGTGGCACGAATTTCATTACTGACTACTGTTTTTACAGCCCTTGGAATGCCACAACCACACATTCTTACACCTCTACATTGCCCTCTCCTTGGGCCTGCTCTTCTCCCTGGCCCCGCTCCTCTCACTGCACCTGCACCTCTTACTGCACCTCTTACTGCACCTGCTCCTCTCACTGCTCCTGCACCTCTCACTGCATCTCTCACTGGGCCTGCTCTTCTCCCTGGCCCTGCTCCTCTCACTGCACCTGCACCTCTTACTGCACCTGCTCCTCTCACTGCTCCTGCACCTCTCCCTGCATATCTCACTGGGCCTGCTCTTCTCCCTGGGCCCCTTGCTCTTACTCTTCCTCGTCCAGACATTGCAGTGTTTGTCTTTTTCTGTTTCCAAAAACATCACTCCTCAAAGTCATCCTTTTACTGTATAAGTGTCAATGTAATAGAAAAAAATAACCCCTGCCACTGAGTCTAAGCCAGACTGGAATCAGATGTGGTTGGCCCAATTTACCCAACATAAATCAGCTGTGTGTCAATTATTCAATTGTTTGTTTATTATCAGCTGAGATATGTTTTTGAACTGATATCATTGCAGAAGCAGAGGTTTTTATACTGTATCTAAGGGTTGGAATATTGTTTTTGCTATTGTGGGATGTTGCGTGTTAACATTCGTAAATACTACAAAAACAATCCATAATTTTGTTGGGAGGTATAGCTTGTCTGTTAAGAAAATGTAAGCATTGTGGAAATGTGTCCACTGACTGGATATTGTGTGAAAACGACATGAAATGTGTGAATGGTATGGCCACAAAAGACCAACGCTGTGCTAATTGTGTTTAGTGTTTTGAAAATGTGACAACTGGTTGGCCAAACGCTTGTTAGCGACTGAAAAAAACTGTAAGAAAATGTAAGCATTGTGGAAATGTGTTGACTGACTGCATATTGTGTGAAAACGACATGAAATGTGTGAATGGTATGGCCACAAAAGGCTGTTGCTGTGCTAATTGTGTTTAGAGTTTTGAAAATGTGACAACTGGTTGGACAAAAGCTTGTCTGACTGAAAAAAACTGTAACATCACTTAAACACTTAAACAGGTGTGTTTAATGTACTCATTTGGCAGCAAAAATCTTTCAGATTAAGAATTTAAGTGTTATTTAAATGATTCTGTCTCTGTTTAATATGTTTGGTCGTGCCAACACATGTAGTGTTCCCTTTCGAACGGTCTCTCGTATTGTGTAGCTATACGCTATGGGAACCCATTTTAAAAGCCGTGCTATCAACTTAACACTTCGCCCTTGACTATCACCTAGGGCTCGAATCCCGAGGTAAATAGTAGAGCTAAAGTCAAATCCAACGGGGGCCGGACCATTTTGGGCCCCACAGAGGGGTTATAAAAGGCTTGGGCTCCCCCAAGGCCAAGGCCTTTATACAAAAAGAACTTGAGCCTGCAGAGCAGGAACCTCTAAGTTATAAAATCTTACAAATGTGGACAGTGAGGACCAGCCGGTGGCTGCACAGATGTCTTCAATTGGTATACCACTGGCTATGCTTCTCGTGGAATGAGCTCTGACGCCAATGGGGCAAGGAAGGCCCATAGAATAGATAGCGTCTACTATCCATCGTGATAGTCTCTGCTTGGTGACCGGATGCCCTTTGGTGCGGCAACGAAGCATATAAAAAGCTGTTCTGACTGCCTGAACAGGGGCAGAATACTCTAAATAGACTCTAAGGGCCCTAACAGGGCAGAGTAGAGACACATCTCTATCTTCTTCCGAAGGGGGAAGAGCTGATAGAGAATTGACCTGAGCTCTGAACAGAGTCAAGAGCACTTTGGGAACATAGCCATGCCTGGGCCTGAGGACAATTTTGGAGTCGTTGGCCCGAACTCAAGGCAGGAAGCGCTCACAGACAGAGACTATGTGAGTGCTTGTAAATCACTCACTCACTTGACCGATGCTAGGGCTAGCAAAAGTGTGGAGGAGGAGGAGGAGGAGGAGGGCAAGAAAGAGGAAGAGGGGGAGGAGGGCAAGAAAGAGGAAGAGGGGGAGGAGGGCAAGAAAGGAGGAGGGACAATATTGCTTGTGATGTCGACGAAGTGCTCTGGCCTGGCCTGACCCAGCCCACAGACAAGAAGAAGCACATTGATCACGTTTACTCCTTTGATTTTTGTCCCTTTTAGTATTGTATACTGTAGTGCATTGCAGGCTGTATACTGTACAATGAACAAATTGTATGGCCCTGAACATTGTGCTTTCCATTTGTTAACAGTACTGACTGCTCAATAGATTTTGACTGGTTGCAGGTTCATATCAACAAACAACAAGAATTACAGTATCACATAGACAAAAGACAAGTTTGTGAGATGCAGGGTACAGTACTGTAAAAATAGGGGTACAAGGAGGAGGAAGAACAAAAAAAAATTGCAAAGAGCAAAGCAGAGTAGTAATTTCTGATCAATTTTGAGCTACTATGATAAAACATGTTTTCGTTCATCAAAAGACAATGATGGAAAAATATGAAATTTGTTTTGAGATTAAAAATGTACTTCTCCCTGAGAACTATATGTTTCGAACAACGTGTTTTCTATTTTTTGGTGTATTGTTTACTGACTGCTTGATAGTGTGTATCATTTTGATCACTTTGTTTATGATTTGAGAGCAGTGTTTGATTTTGAACACAGGTAAAACTGTTTTGAGGCGAAAGTTTCATTTTGCAAAAGGAGTCAGAGGTATTGTAAATAGTGCTTTAAGATGAGGTTTTGTGTTTAATGTTCTCAGAAAATGGAGCAAGGTTTCAGAAATTGTGTTTTAGCAATTGAGAAAAACTGTAACAGACAAGCTATACCTCCCAACAAAATTATGGATTGTTTTTGTAGTATTTACAAATGCTAACACACAACATCCCACAATAGCAAAAACAATATTCCAAACCTTAGATACAGTATAAAAACCTCTGCTTCTGCAATGATATCAGTTCAAAAACAATATATCTCAGCTGATAATAAACAAACAATTGAATAATTGACACACAGCTGATTTATGTTTGGTAAATTGGGCCAACCACAGCTGATTCCAGTCTGGCTTAGACTCAGTGGCAGGGGTTATTTTTTTCTATTACATTGACACTTATACAGTAAAAGGATGACTTTGAGGAGTGATGTTTTTGGAAACAGAAAAAGACAAACACTGCAATGTCTGGACGAGGAAGAGTAAGAGCAAGGGGCCCAGGGAGAAGAGCAGGCCCAGTGAGATATGCAGGGAGAGGTGCAGGAGCAGTGAGAGGAGCAGGTGCAGTAAGAGGTGCAGGTGCAGTGAGAGGAGCAGGGCCAGGGAGAAGAGCAGGCCCAGTAAGAGATGCAGTGAGAGGTGCAGGAGCAGTGAGAGGAGCAGGTGCAGTAAGAGGTGCAGTAAGAGGTGCAGGTGCAGTGAGAGGAGCAGGGCCAGGGAGAAGAGCAGGCCCAAGGAGAGGGCAATGTAGAAGTGTAAGAATGCGTGGTTGTGGCATTCCAAGGGCTGTAAGAACAGTAGTCAGTGATGAAATTCGTGCCACTATCATTGACCATGTAATCAACCACGGTCTTTCACTAAGAGAGGCTGGTAAAAGAGTGCAGTCCAATTTGAGGCGGTCAACAGTTGCCTCCATTATACGCATCTTTCAACAAACCAACAGGTAAGTATTGCATTTTACATGGATTGTTTCTATTCTCACTTGACATGTCAATAAGGTCATACAGTAATGCATATGTTGAATTTTTTGTCCCTCTAAAGAATGCAACGTCTTCCACCCTCTGGGGGAAGAGGAAAGCTCCTCAATAATGATCAAGAGCTTGCCATTGTAGAAATGGTTGTTGCAAATAATGCAATAAAACTGCATGAAATTCAAACTAGAATTGTGGAGGACCATGAGATATTTGACAATATCGATAGCATCAGCCTCACAACCATAACGCGGACATTGTCCAAACACAGAGTGCGGATGAAGCAGCTCTAAACTGTTCCCTTTGAGAGGAACAGTGAGAGAGTCAAGGAGCTATGACAACAATATGTCCAGGTATAGTGTATATTCAATTCAATATCCAGTTCTATAAGCTTTGCACTTTGCAAGTAGGTAACCTACACAGTAATAGGTTACAGTACAGTATGGTATACAGTAATGACATGATTTACATAAACTTTGTTTCAGAAAGTTATGGAATTGGAGGCCAACCAGGCCCCTCATGAATTCATATACATATGTAGCGGGACGGCCGCTCAAGGGGAGGTGCTCGCTTGACTACCCTGTGCACATGCACGACTACGCCACCCTGTTTAACAGGGAAATATTAATACTCATAAATCTAATAACCCACCAAAAGGACACACAGGAACGTTGTTATCGAGGAAGGGCCAGAGACGTGGATACAAAGATACAAAAACTTTATTGTAGTCAGCAACAATCTTAAGACCACATTAAAAGACGGGGTCATCATGCAACACTCACGAAATCAAGAAGGAAGCCGAGGCTTAACAATGGCAGGTACACTACTTTAGTGAGCACAAGGCTCCTATAATCACTCTTACCACCCTGTGCACAAGTATCACACCCACACTCAATACGGTCAAGCATGAACGCACAGCACTCGGTGACAAAACCTCCACCACAGCACGTGAGGGCCTACTAGCGGCCTGCCTTGAAGCCTCGGCTCCTGTAATGAGAGCAGAAATTACTGCACCGGTCTCAATATACAAAGACACTAACTACAAAAGAAAACACAAATAATAGACACTTAAATCAACAAACCAGAAAACAATACTCACAATACTTTCAAAAGCAAAACAGACATTAACAAACCAAAACATTCATAAATAGATACACAAAAATAAATATATATATATAAACAACAAATCACACAATTTGAAAGACTATAGTTGGAGAACCAACCCCGCGATCACAAGGGGGAGCGCTGGAGAGCAGGCGTCACACAAGACGCATAAGTCGAGCGCACGTGTTGATGAGAAATGTTATTGCCGGGAAGAATCCGGACGTACACACAACAGGAATCCGAGTGTATAAAGCAACAGCGTCAAGCAGCGTTGCCCCACAGGTGTCACTGACAGTCCTCCTTCATTTCATAACAGTCGCCCGTCCACGTCACGCGCACACAAGACAACACCATGAGGAACGCCAAAGGAGAGTAACAACTGCCAACAGTTGCGATTTTATCCTCAAGCTCAACGCATCACCAGACGCGGAACCGCGCAAGAGGAACGCCAGAGGAGATTAGCAGCTGCCAACAACCCACAGCCGCGATTTATCCTCACAGCTAAAATGGAACAATTGTTTACATGACATCACGCATCTCTGTTTAACTAGTCAGCCAAACACATACCTCCAAGCGAGAACGGATGAGGACCCAGGAGGGGCAGTGCCCGGGCAATGACGCACCACGCAGACGACAGCCACAGGTAAACAGTGACTCGAAACCTTTTTTATATGGTCCCGCATCGTTATGATTGAACTCACGCCCGAACGCATTAGGTTAATTAGACGCAGCAGTACGTCCCACTACACATAGATGAGGCACGATTCAATCTGGCCAAAAGGCGTCGACGTGGACGAAATGTAATTGGAAAAAGGGCCACAGTTGATGTGCCAGGACAGAGAGGGGCAAACATTACCATGTGTGCAGCAATTGCAAATGCAGGATTACTCCTTCACAGATGTCAGGTTGGACCCTATAATACCGAGCACCTCCTTGCCTTTCTCAATGATCTCCACCAGCGCCTGGTTCCAGAGCAGGATCAGAAAGGGTGAAAACATGAGGACCTTTGTAATTACCTGGGACCAATGTGGCTTTCCATCATTCGCAAGCAATAACAACGTGGTTTGAAGTCAACCCAAGACTGGTAAGTCTCTTCCTTCCACCCTATTCACCTTTCCTCAACCCCATAGAGGAGTTCTTTTCTGCATGGAGGTGGAAGGTTTATGACCATCAGCCACATGACCAGATGTCCCTCCTTGAAGCCATGGATGCTGGCTGCAGGGACATCACAGTTCATGATTGCCAAGGGTGGATCCGACATACCAAGCGGTTTTATCCCAGGTGCATCGCCTTGGATAATATCAGATGTGATGTTGATGAAAACATGTGGCCTAACCCTGAAGATCGCAGAGATTAGATACAGTAATTTTGCTTTTTTTGAGGAAAGTGATCGCTGGGTGCGGGTTGGGGTACGGTTAATGTGAACTCCAGGGGTGCGTTTCCCGAAAGCATCGTTGGCCAACTATGGTCGCAAGTTCATCGCAATGTCCATTGAACTCTATTGGTAACGACGGAACTTGCAACCATAGTTGGCCAACGATGCTTTCGGGAAACGCACCCCAGTACGGTTCGCTGCTGATATGAACGCAATCGTACTAAATCACGGAAGTGAACCGCTATTGATGACGTATAATGTGGTGCAGGTGCGTGTGTGTATATACTAACCTTGATGAAAAGCGTGATTGACGCACTGCAAGCAGAGAGATGATTTCTGCTTGCCTCCACAAAAAAACAGCCCGCTGTTTTTGGAACGGTTTTAGTACTTTTGCGGCAGACAGATGCAAGTGTGTTTCTGTATCTTTTCTTTGAAAACAAATCCAAAGGTTCAAAAAAAGAAGAACAAATGTGAAGCGAGCAATTCTATCCATTTTGACGCCTTTTCATTCATAGCGGTTACCAAGCAACACGATTACGCGCCAGCTGCAGCTTGATGACGCAAGCGTACCGCGGTTTGGATACAAATAATATAATGTGAACACAGTCCATCGGGGGCAGGGGGAGGGGGGAGCAATCGAACTCGTGTTCGGAACAGGCAATCGAACCAAGTGTTTCCACTTGGGTAATTGTGTGCTAAATGAGCTGAAGCTGTGCTAACTTGAGTGAACAATATTGAATGCTAGTGCTTTCTAAGGCCCCGTTTACACGAAGCAAAGACACAGATATTTCCCTGCGGTTTGGCCTCTCATTTACACGAAAAACCCTGTTTTTATCACAGTAAACGATTATTTCTAAAAACTTCGAAAACTCCAAAGTGGAGATTTCTGATGCACTGCAGTGCATCTGATGCTTTCTGCAGTATGCACTGCAAGTATAGTATTGTACTGAATATTGTATAGTATTGAATATCTGTATATTCAGCACTTGCATACTGTGAAAATACAGTGACCCAACTGCAAAAGCCAGAAAGGTTACAGTAAAAGGCTATCACCGATCAAGACTTTTTGAACAGAACAGCACTGAAGGCAATTTATTGTGGATTAATTAGATCAGTACTGGATTATGGTTGTGTGGTGTATGGATCTACATCAAGCACATCCCTCATTCAGTTTCAGGCTTTGAGATTATGTACAGGGACATTTAAAACAACTCCAACGGCAGCACTGCAGGTGGAAATGGGAGAAATGCCACTCGAGTTGAGAAAAATACAGCTATCTCTGAATTATTGGGTTAATTTACAGGGCCATAATGAAAATCACCCAGCACAAATCACTTTAAAACATTGTTGGGAAAAGGACAGTTTGGGTAGACAGTTATTGTTACGTCAGAAACGAGGACACAATATGCAAGTAAAAAGCTCTTTATTAATAATCAGTAATGATGATGATGATGATGATGAATAATCCGGGTGATACAGGCGGTGGCGCAGGGACTTCGATGGTCAGACACGGAGTGATGGATGAAGTGCAGCGTGCTCTGATGAGTGATGACGTGATCCAGACATGAAACGTAATCCAACAAGACGCAAAACCGGAACACAGGAACTCAAGACGGGACACGAGGCACGGGAACAGGATCAGACAACACAGAGACTTCATGCAACGATCTGACAAAGGAGATGAGAAAGTGGTGAGCATTTATAGGAGATGAGATGAGTGGCAGCTGGTGATGATGAGTGATTGCAGCTGGATACTGATCAACAGTAACGATCCGGACACACCCACTCACGCACTCACACACACACACACACACGTAAACAACAACACGATTGACCGAATAAGTGGGTTCCCCATCTACGAGTCGCGGCGGGGGAGGAACCGGGGTTGGCGGATTAATACGAGAATGAAATACGGGTTTAATTTTGGATACATGAAAGACGGGGTGAATCCTCCTGTACGCTGGAGGAAGGTTGAGGCGGACTGCCACCGGACTAATGATCTTGGTGACAGTAAACGGGCCAATGAATTTGGGAGCAAGTTTATTAGACACGGAACGGAGAGGAATGTTCTTGGTAGAAAGCCACACTTTTTGACCAGCGATGTATACGGGAGGCCTAGACCGGTGGCGATCGGCTTTGGCCTTGGTGCGCAACCCCACCTGGAGTAGAGTCTCACGGGCTCTAGTCCACGTGCGGCGACACCTCTGGACGAAGGCGTGAGCGGAGGGGACCGCGACTTCGGATTCCAGACTAGGAAAAATTGGTGGCTGGTACCCTACGCTACACTCAAACGGAGATAGGCCCGTAGATGACACTGGCAACGTGTTGTGGGCGTACTCCACCATAGAAAGTTGTTGACTCCACGAGGAAGGATTCTTGGAAACTAAACATCGTAACGTTCTTTCCAAATCCTGGTTGGCTCTCTCAGTTTGGCCATTGCTCTGGGGGTGGAACCCTGATGACAGACTAACAGTCGCCCCCAGAAGCTTACAAAATTCTCGCCAAAATTTGGACACAAACTTGGGGTCCCCTGTCAGAAACCACGTCTGTCGGGAGGCCATGTAACCGAAAGACGTGGTCAACGACAATCACCGCTGTCTCCTTGGCTGAGGGTAATTTGGGCAAGGGAATGAAATGGGCCACCTTCGAGAACCGGTCCACCACGGCAAAACTACCATGTGACCCTGAGAGGGTGGGAGGGCGGTAACAAAATCTAGAGCGATATGGGACCAGGGTCTCGAAGGGACCGGCAACAGTTGGAGTAACCCATCTGGGGGTCGATTGGAAGTCTTACCAGTGGCACAAACTGAGCAAGCCAAAACAAAACTGTGAATGTCACGAGCCATGAGAGGCCACCAGAATCGTTGCTTGACTAAAAATCTAGTGCGACTGACTCCTGGATGACAAGCCACATTGGAAGAATGCCCCCACTGAATGACGCTGGACCTCAGACCCTCAGGCACAAATAAACGATTCGGTGGGCAACCGACCGGGGGCGTTACCCCTTCTAAGGCCTTCTTGACCTTCGATTCAACCTCCCATACGAGTGTGGAGATGAATAGAGTCTCCGGTAAAATGCACTCGGGAGTAGACGGGCGTTCGGAACGATCAAAAATGCGCGATAAAGAATCAGGTTTGATGTTTTTAGAACCCGGGCGGTACGAGAGAGTAAAATCAAAACGACCGAAAAAAAGTGCCCACCGAGCCTGCCTGGAGTTCAATCTTTTAGCAGTCCGAATATATTCTAAGTTCTTGTGATCGGTCCAAACGATAAAAGGTGCCCCCGACCCTTCTAACCAGTGCCGCCACTCTTCCAATGCTAACTTGACTGCCAACAACTCTCTGTTCCCAATGTCATAATTGCGTTCGGCAGGAGATAGACAATGAGACAAAAATGCGCAAGGATGCATCTTGTCGTCTGAGAGAGAGCGCTGGGATAACACTGCTCCTACCCCCACCTCTGACGCATCGACCTCCACCACGAACTGACGTGATGGATCAGGGGTTGTCAGAATGGGGGCTGAAATGAAGCAACCCTTCAGTTTGGCAAACGCAGCCTCGGCTGCGTCTGACCACCTGAACGTCGTTCTGGGGGAGGTCAAGGCGGTCAGAGGTGCGGCTAGTTGGCTGAAGTTGCGAATAAAACGCCGGTAGAAATTGGCGAACCCCAGAAATCTCAGTAGGGCCTTACGAGACTCTGGACTTGGCCACTCTACCACAGCCTTGATCTTCTCAGGATCCATGCGCATACCCTCAACCCCCCTAGGAATGGAACAGACTGTGCATGAAAATCGCATTTCTCCGGCTTGACAAAAAGCCCATTCTCTAGCAACCTCTGAAGCACTCGTCGAACGTGCTGCACGTGTTCCTGGAGAGAAGAAGAAAAAATCAATATGTCGTCCAGGTAGACAAATGAACTGATCTATCATATCTCGCAGCACGTCATTGACTAGTGCCTGGAAGACCGCTGGACTGTTGGAAAGCCCGAAAGGCATAACCAAGTATTCAAAGTGTCCCCTGGGGGTGTTAAACGCGGTCTTCCACTCATCCCCCTCCCTGATGCGGACCAAATGATAAGCATTACGTAAATCCAATTTTGTGAAGATGGACGCTCCCTGCAACCTCTCGAAGGCTGAAGACATCAACGGCAAAGGATAAGTATTCTTTACCGTGATGTTGTTCAACCCCCGGTAGTCAATACAAGGTCGCAGAGATCCGTCCTTCTTCCCCACAAAAAAGAACCCCGCCCCCGCTGGAGAAGAGGAAGGGCGGATGAACCCCGTTGCTAGAGAATCAGAAATATATTTCTCCATAGCCTCCCTCTCTGGTGTCGAGAGTGAACATAACTTGCCCTTGGGCGGAGCCGTACCTGGTAATAAGTCTATGGCACAGTCATAGGGACGATGCGGAGGGAGAGAAGCAGCCCGGGACTTACTGAACACCTCCTTCAGGTCCAGGTACTCCGCGGGCACGTTAGACAGATCCACTGCCTCCTCCTGCAACACAGGGACAGAAACAGACGGACAGGCAGACAATAGACAAGACTTATGACACTGATTACTCCACGAAGACACAGACTTGAGCTGCCAGTCCACTTTAGGGTTGTGACAGGTGAGCCAAGGGTGACCAAGGACAATGGGTGCAAGGGGAGTGTCCAGGATATAGAAAGTTGATCTCGGTGTGATTCCCTGATGTGATGAGGGTGATGTCTTCTGTGGCAAAAGTGATGGTGGGAAGTTCTTGTCCATTAAGTGCGTGTACAGCAATCTGATGTGTGAGGGGTTTGAGGGGAATCTTGAATTGACGTGCGAATGAGTGATCCATAAAATTACCTTCTGCCCCGGAGTCCAAGAGTGCTTGACAGTCGTGAGTGAGTGTTGACCATCTCAGTCTTACCGGAAGGAGGGTAGATGTTGATGAGGTCTTCTCGGCGGAGATCCCACCCGATAGTAGCCTCATACTTACTATCGGGCTTGGCCTTTTACCGGACAGTTGTAAGCATAGTGTCCGGCTCCTCCACAGTATAGGCAAAGGCCCTGGGACCTCCGCCTTTCCCTCTCCTCCCGGGAAAGCCGAGCTCAACCCACCTGCATGGGCTCGTGATCATCGACGGGGCTGGGGCTGGTAGGCGTGGCTCCGACTGGGATGGGCTCTCCGATGGTGTGGGGGGAACGGCCGGTGTGGGCGGCGCAGTGGGAGCTCGTAGCTGTTGGATCTGCCGGGTGAGCTCGGACACCTGCGCCACTAACGCCTGAACAGCGCGACCAGTATCGTTTAAATTCTTCTCTTGAATGTCCAGACGAGTCATACTGTTACTCAAACAGTCCTCCATGGTTGGCGCTGATGTACTTGCTGTATCCATCCTTGGTCAGATCGTTCTGTTACGTCAGAAACGAGGACACAATATGCAAGTAAAAAGCTCTTTATTAATAGTCAGTAATGATGATGATGATGATGAATAATCCGGGTGATACAGGTGGTGGCGCAGGGACTTCGATGGTCAGACACGGAGTGATGGATGAAGTGCAGCGTGCTCTGATGAGTGATGATGTGATCCAGACATGAAACGTAATCCAACAAGACGCAAAACCGGAACACAGGAACTCAAGACGGGACACGAGGCACGGGAACAGGATCAGACAACACAGAGACTTCATGCAACGATCTGACAAAGGAGATGAGAAAGTGGTGAGCATTTATAGGAGATGAGATGAGTGGCAGCTGGTGATGATGAGTGATTGCAGCTGGATACTGATCAACAGTAACGATCCGGACACACCCACTCACACACATGTAAACAACAAAGCACGAGACTAGAGAGAGACATTGGATCTATGAACCGTGACAGTTATACAAAAAGCAACAGAGTTAAAATTAACTGAATTAAAATTCAGTTCAACAGTACCATTGCCAGCAGTACCACCTTGGGTATTACCTGAAGTGAAAGTAGATCTTACAATATTAGGAAAGAAGAACAACAACAGGGGGTTTATTTTGAATTCACATACTATACAGGCATATATTAATAGTTACTACAGTTATATCCAGATTTACACAGATGCATCAAAGAGTTTAGTTAATAGGATAGGAGTAGCTTTTATTGTTCCAGAGTTTCATATTACAATAGTGAAGAGGATTAGCAATAATGTATCAGTATACACAGGAGAAATGCTAGCAATTCTGTTAGCAGTACAGTGGATAGAGGAAATAAGACCATTGAGAGTTATTATTTGTTCAGATTCAACTTCATCATTAATCAGTTTACAGAGCAGTCACTCAGACAGCAGATATTTTGATAGAAATACAACAAACATTATATAGAATTCAAATGATGGGCATTGCAGTTATATTTTTGTGGGTGCCAGCACATATTGGAATCAAAGGAAATGAAATGGCAGATAAGCCTGCAAAGGAGGCCACAAAAAGAGAATACATCGATGTGGCAGTTAACATCAATAAGATGGAAATACAGAGCATTATTAAACAGAGGTTGAAGAAAAGGTGGCAAAAGCAATGGGAGGAAGAGAGGAAAGGACGGTGGTTTTACAAAATTCAGAGGAGAGTGGGAGAAATGAGATGTGCAGGAAGGAAAAGGAGAGAAGAGACAATTATATCTAGACTTAGATTTGGGCACACAGGATTAAACAGCACTTTATTTAAAATAGGTAAACATAACACCGGCAGATGTGAATACTGTGGGCAACAAGAGACAATAGAACACGTCATGGTATACACTGTAAGAAATATGAGGGAAAAAGGTGGGAAATTATCCAAAACCTTAGAATGAAAAGAATCAATTTTGATTTAATAGAAATTCTTAGAAAGAACTCGAGAGATAAGTGCTATGGAATCATTTTTCATTATCTTAGAATAATCAATATGATTGAGAGGATTTGAGTCTTAATTTTTGTTTTGTTGATTTTGTTTTGTTGATTTTGTTTTGTTTTGTTTTGTTTTGTTTTGTTGATTCGGTTTTTGTTTTGTTTTGTTTGGAATAAAATAAGGAGTAGTCATTCAGATCCACACTCCATACCAGTTGGTGGCGGTAATGCACCACTTCGTTGTGTGCCAACCGCCAAAAAAAAACTCCAGAAAGAAGAAGAAGAGTTGTGTTCAGTCTTGTGCCTACCCTCTCTGGATTTCCTGAGAAATGTGCTGTTTCTCTGTTGCCATTGAGCTTACTTTGTTTTGTAAAGCTATGACTGCCCTTTTGTCTGTATTTGAAAACTGAGATCAAGACTGCCTGCTTTTGAGTTATCTGAGCCTTCTAGTTTGCTTTTGCAAACCTGGTTTCAAGACCCACCTTCAACACTTTATTTCAGGCAATTGTGACATAACTTAAGTACAAAATTAGTTGGCCCAAGGAGGGTGAGGACAAGAGGACAAGGACAAGGAGACAAGTCTCGGATGAAATTCGTGCCACTCTAGTTGCCCATGTCTTTGTCCATGGTATGACTATGAGGGAGGCTGGGCAATGAGGAAGGCCAAATTTGAGTAGCTTCACCGTCGCCTCGATCATATACCTTCCGGGAGAAAAACGGGTAGATGTACTTCAGACTGCTCTCTATTGTAACTTTTAAGAGCTGTACTATGTGTACTATGTGTACCACAAGCAACATAACTTACCATTTTTGGAAATGTTGTTCTGTTTTATTTATGAGAAAATAACATTGTATGTTAGCTAACAAGTTTTATGGTTAGCGGCCACCTTTCTAGTTTTAGCATTAGTTTGCAAACTATAACATATAGTTTTTATTTATTTATTTATTTATTTATTTTTATGGATTTTATATTTATTTTTATATACATTTCTGTATGTGTTTAAAGGCAAAGCGCCAATTCAGAAGACTCTCTACCATTGCAGTCCCACCTGACCAGGAAGGTCCTAATAATATCAGTGGGTTAACTACTGGAAGGACAACGATCATCACACAGTGATGCTTTGCATGTGTCTTACTGAACTTGTATTTGTCTCAAACAGAAAACCCTTTACTGCAGACAAGCTGGAATGGGCAAAATCATTGATATGTCTTCGTCATCTCTCTATGGATCTCAGCATTTTTGGACAGAATTTAGGATATGTAAGTATTAATTTTATCTGGCTTAATTTAGTTCAGCTGAAATGTTTGAATATGCTATTGACAAAAAGCTTTTTACAAATATATATTCTTAAGTTACAATAAAAATAATAATAAAAATGTAAAAAAGGAGGTTACAAATAATTTGACACTAATATGGATTTTTTCTCTTTCTTTCTTTCTTTCTTTCTTTCTTTCTTTCTTTCTTTCTTTCTTTCTCTTGTTACTTATGTTGGATAAAAATAAAAATAATTCTATATGAAAATTATGAAATCTAATTTATATTTAGTACAAATAAAAACTATTACAGTAATGTACTGATTAGCTTGGTTTTTACAGTAATGCACTGTATTAAACAATTACAGTACCATGTAGTTACTGTAAAACTGAAATACGGTAATTGTACTGTAAATCTTAATTACAGTAACTTACTGGCAACAGTGTTTATCTAATTTAGTTCTTAGCACAACACGTGACATAATCAAACCAATAAGTTTGAAAACAGCCGTAACATTTTATTGCGCAGCATTGGTCTGTTGATCTATCAATTAGGCTAGCAAATCAACATTCCATAATTTTTTTTTTTTTAGCGATCAGAACACAACCCCATGCCCCCTTGTGGCTACGCTACTGAGATGTATATTGAAGTGAAAATAAAAATTTCCCACAATAAGATACTTTGATACAGTAGGCTACAGAAAACCCACTTGAAATGTGATGAAGTTAAACTGCATTGTACGGTCCACCATTTGAAAAGGAAAGTATTTTTTTCTTACCTATGCATCCCATGAGATGCAGATAAAATGAGATTCACGTCATATTAAAATAGACAACAAGATTTAGCCAGATTAGTCCATTTAATAAACATTTTTTCCCCCCATACAGCAAATTGAGTCACTGATTCAACATTTTTATGTGTATAATGCAGTTTATGGCTGTGGACATGCCGTAAAAGGGTGGCCGTCAAAGCAGAAAAGTGAAGTTGTAAATGTCTATAATCTTAAACGCTTGTTTTGTTATCCTGGCAGCTGGCAGAGATAGAGATGATGGTATCTTTTGTTTGTTTTAAGACTTTGAAGTCCAGATGATTTTCTGCAAATGTAGTCTCCAGCACCAGCAGTAGAGACTGTTTAAGCTTCTTCTTATACTCATCACACATGAACACATAGAGAAAGGGGTTCAGACAGCTGTTGAGACGAACCAGGATGTTAACTATAGTTAGTACAGGATCTAGAGCTTTAGAAGACTTAATGCACTGATTCTCTTCTGCACTTATGCAATACAATTTGTAGACATGATAAGGAAGCCAGCATATGAAAAAGGCCAGGACCGCAGCTATAATGACCCGGTAAGACCTGAGCTGGTTTTCCATTCTGAGACGTTTGACTCGCACGCCGATAGCTATATACGAAGATGCAATGATCAGGAAGGGGATGAGAAAGCCCACTATGAACATGTATGTGACCAGAGACTGGTCCGCTGTTGAGGGATTGATAACTACAGGGATGCAGCAGCAAATGGATAAAACCCACGCAATCATGCAGATGATTCTGGCTTTTAATAGGGTTCGATTATTTCGAGACCACACAACCTTCCATGTGCACAGGCATCGGTCCAGACTAATAGTCATCAGCAGCAAAATGCTAGCAGATGTGTTTTGGTAAATCATAAAGTGGAGAAACATGCACTTGAAGGTACCAAAATGCTTGACCATATTGCCTAAAATGGTGTTTATGATTAGAGTTAAGCAGCAGATGAAGTCTGCAATCGCCAAGTTGAGGAACCAAATGGAGTTGACTGTCGTCTTCATTTTGTAACCAGTCACAAATATGACAAGCCCGTTTCCAATGAGACCTACAGCAGGTATGGCAAAGTAAATGCATATGATAAAGATGTTAAAGCCTGAGACGATCTCTGTCTGCACTGTAGAATTGTTCGTACTGGATCTGGTCACTTTTTGAAATCCAAAAGTAGTGGTTGCTACACGAAAACAAGAGAAGAAAATACAGTGAGTTTTGGTTTCTGGACTCTGAATGTGTTTTTATGCCACTTTTCACATGCAACACATTTTCTACCCCAGAATGCCATACGAAGCCTATACTTTAACACTCTTATCAATTAATGTAATTTTCTATTTTTAAGTTTTTACTATTCTGCAATGTCCAACAGATAACAGGATTGGAAGGATAATTCTGTAATTTTTTGTCCTAACGTTTCAACAGCATGAACTGTATCTACAATACATATACGCAAACACATAAAATTAAAATACAATGTTCACACTTTTCACATAAGATGACACAACTACAGTTTATAAGACGCTTGAAAATTATTTTGTCCACAAGCAATTTACCAGTTTTTTTATGGTAAATATTAAATGGTGTATGATTATTCCTTATTATGACCATAAAAAAAAAAAATATATATATATATATATATATATATATATATATATACAGTGCAATGCATAAATTAATACAGAAAATTGGTGTCCTTAAAGGTTGGATTTTTCCTAATTTTTTAAATTAAGGCATTAAGTTCAATTTCCAAAATATGATTTTTTATTACTCTTTTTAGTCAACTTTAGCATGGGTGTATTAACTTATGCATTGCACTGTATATATATATATATATACAGTATATGTATGTATGTGTGTGTGTGTGTTTAAACAATGTAATTATTATAATGGGTTTTCAAATTTTCATATTAGAGGTCGAAAGTCTGGGTCTAAGACAAAATATATATAAATGGACTGCATTTATATAGCGCTTTCACAGACCCAATGGCCACCAAAGCGCTTTACAATATTGCCTCACATTCACCCATTCACTCACTCATTCATACACCGACGGCGGTGTCAGCCATGCAAGGCGATCCAGCTCGTCGGGAGCAGCTGGGGTTAGGTGTCTTGCTCAAGGACACCTCGACACTTGGTCAGGTGGAACCGGGGATTGAACCACCAACCTTCCGGTTTGTAGACAATCTACATGAACCACTGAGCCACTGCCGCCCCTATATATGTCTAAATATGCCTATGAAAGGCAATTTAAAAGTACTAAATAAATAAACCATCAATTAACAAAAATAAAAAGTTTAAACCCAGCTTGGACATGGCCTGCAGTTAAGGACACATGTGAAAAATCCTTTTGGAAATCTCTCTAATCTCTCTACAATTTTCATCCAAATGCAGAGAATGATAATATTTTCTCCTCACACCCATATGCTCTCAACAGGCAACAAATATGCATATGATGTATATAGATTCTTACCCATTTTCTTTATGGCTTCAGGTCCATATAAACCTCTTTGCAAGTTCTGTTATAGTTGAAAATCAACAACTGATGATAAGTTCCCCTTTACTTCTCTTAAAGATTGATGGTGGGATGGTGTTGAGAAATATGCTTCAACAGAAATCTGTTTATCAACTATACACTTTTTAAGATAACAAAGATCTGGATGCTCGACAACCCCTCTTTCACCTGTGTCATTGTGACAGTGATCAGATTATCATATCCCAAACTGCACCTTAGAAAAAAAAAAAAAGAAACAAGGAGAAAACAATGCAGTGAGAGTTGGTTCTGCTGGAGCAAAAACATGCAAATTAAACATTTTGTGGTATTTGACTTGCAACACGGTTTCTCTGTTAAAAACTGGACGTTTTGAACATGACATTCAGAAATAACGTTTTCATAACTTAACGAGAACATTGGCAAAATGTTTTTAGAACATATTTTTGTTACATGATATTTGCGAGATGCTGCAAAAGATGCGAGATGCAGGTATCCGTCTATGCTTAGGGTAGACCGGATATGGTTGTAACATGGGGTGAGTTGTAACGCCACCAATTCCACCAATCAGGGACAAGCTAGGAGTCCAATGATCATTTCATTATTCGCCCACTTCCTCCCAGATCCCATATGAATGGTTGTCAAGGCTGTAAATAGGTATACATGCAGATTTTATATATATAAAAAAAAAAAAATTTGGTAAGATTGTAATTTTTTGGACTAAAACTATATTTTGTTTAGTAATTATACTTTGGCAGATAAAATCATATAACTTACATAAGATTGAATTGTAGTTTCTCAGGCAATTGCATTTTATCCTGCTAATTTTAAACCACAATGCTAATATGGTTAGCTAAACACTGTCTCACAGTGGAGGGGTAGGTTGTAACACATCTTTGAAAAATTAAAAACAACTAAGAAAAGATTATTTTTAATAATCTTACAGAATGCCTATACAGTTGAAAAGAACGACAGAGGTGTGCCAGACAGTGTTTTTAAAAAAAAGAGGAACTGATGTTACTTTTCTGTAAAGGGCAGGTCAGTCAGATCAGTTGCGATGACAATGTTGAAAGCCAGTGGTGAGACCGCAAAGAATGAAAACATTTAAGTTGTCTGTATGAAACCATTTGGCAATTCAAAGCCAAAGGAAGTGTGGGTAAAATGTGCTCTATGCAGTCTCTGGGCCCACCAACCCTGGTCTCAAATGTCTATGTAGGCCTATAAAAGACAGATAAAAATAAACAAGAAAGAAAGAAAGATACCATCTGTTTTGATCATCAATTAAACAAAAATCCCTGTTATATGCATCGTAGTTAAGGACACATGTGAAAAATCCTTTTGGATTTTATCTCTACAATTTTCACCCAATTACAGAGAATGATAATATTTTCTCTTCACACCCATATGCTCTCAATAGGCAACAAATATGCATAATGCACATAGATTCTTACCCATTTTCTTTATGGCTTCAGGCCCAAAAAATCCTTTTTGCAAGTGAAAAATCAACAACTGAAGATAAGTTATTTACTTCGCTTTAAGAGTGATGGTGGGATGGTGTAGAGAAATATGCTTCAACAGAAATCATCTCGGTTATTAAAGTAACCTTGGTTCCCTGAGAGAAGGGAAAGAGTATTGCGCAAGTAGCTTACGCTTTGGGAAAAACTCCTTTTCTCGAGAATATTGAAGCCAAATTTTTAAAACGCAGTGCAGCTGCACAGCAGACAACTACCTGAGCATCTAGCGCGGTCATTGGCTGTGCTGCAGCAACTGCACGAACCTATGGTGAGGCGGCTCATGCGCGCGAACCAATCAGGTCGCTTCGCGCCCAGGCGCGTCAGAACCTGTTGGATTGGGCGTGGCTTATAGCTATATAAGTCCCCATTTTTGCCATAGAATTAGGTTTAAATCAACTGAAGCGATCCTCTGATCTAAGCACAGTACCACTGCGGGTTACGCAATACTCATTCCCTTCTCTCAGGGAACCGAGCTTACGTTAACCGAGACGTTCCCTTTCGAGAGGTCTCTCGTATTGCATAAGTAGCTTACGCTATGGGAACCCCTTTCAAAACGCAGTGCGTGCTTAAAACTTCGCCCCATACTATAGCCTAGGGATAGAAGAGTAAAGTTATGAGTCCTAATAGAGGCCAGACCAGTGACGAGCCTCATATAGGGAACCAAGGAATGGGCCTTAAAAAGGGTCATTCAGAGGTCCTTAAGAAGAGGGGGTCTGTTTTGTATCTGTCGTGGGGGTCCAGCAACTTCTGCTGTTATCTTGATCGAGCACTGAGCTGTGCCATCTCTGAACCAATCAGTCTTTTCAAAACTATCAAACTTAAACGTCCTTCCTTTAGTTGGGCTCATCTCTTTGAAGCTTGCATGGCCATAAAGTTCTTAGCTGGGGGGTTTCGTTGGTTAGCGGAGACTGGCTGGAGCCTGATTTTATGGCTCTGAATTGGTGATTTGGGGTCTGGAATGTTGAGTTCTGTGTGGAATTATGTTTGAACAAATCACCTGGAAGATTAATTTGTGTTTGTTTCGCCCTCAAATCCTACACCCCTTTGAGGAAGTGCATGACCAGGTGATTGCCCGGCCACATGAGCGTGAAATGCTGCTATGGCTGCTACATATACTTTGAGCATGGAGGGGGTGCGCCCCGCGTCCAAAAGCTCTTGTAAAAAGGAAAGCACCTTAGGCACTCCGCATGAGTAGGGGTCCAGGCTCCGTGCAGTACACCAGCCGGAGAACACTGACCATTTTAGAGCGTAAAGACGCCTGGTCGAGGGGGATCTTGCTTCAGTGATGGTTTTCAGCACCCTTTCTGGGAAGTCCCTGGATACCCGTTGAGGGGCCATACAAGGACGGGGATGCCAGATCGTTCCGTTCGCCTGTGTGAGGAAGTCTCTCCTCAGCGAAATCAGCCATGGGGCTGTTTCCAGCAGCTGAGTCAACTTGTAGAACCATAGCTGGTTCTTCCAGAGAGGAGCTATCAAGAGAACTACACACTTGCACTCCCTGATCCGTTCAATGACCTGAGGAAGCATCGTGACCGAAGGGAATGCATACAGCGGGCGGCTCGGACCAAGACGTGGTGGCCTTTTAGATATGGGAGAAAAGCTTGCAGTGATAGAGCGACCGCTTTCATCTCTAGAAAGTTTATATGTAGGCGTCTCTCCGGGCTTGACCATAAGCCGGAGATGGGGCTGTCCTCGAAAAGGGCCCCCCAACCTAGGCTGGAGGTGTCTGTCGAGATAACTTTCCTCTTTGAAATCACGCCCATACTCACGCCGATTTGGTACCAGCCGGCTGCTTTCCAAGGAGCCAGAGCTCTGTGATACAGCCATGGTTCACTTTGATGCGTAAGTGGCCTGGTACACAGGATTTTAACCAGCACTGAAGAGGACGCATGTACAGTAGACCCAGCTGGAGTACTGATGATGCTGGGGCCATGAGACCTAACATCCTCTGAAATCTCTTGAGAGGCATTCAAGTGCCTGCTCTGACGTAAGCCACGCTCTCATTTAAGCCGCAGCACTGGCATCAGTCAAGCGAGTAGGTGATTTGCAAGCGCTTTCAGTAAGCGCTTCCTGCCTTGAATTCGGGCCCAACGTCTCCAGAGTCGTCCTTAAGCCGAATCTACGCTCTCTATGGTCCAGGTAAGCGTGGGCCAATCAAGAATCCTCGTAGAATAGGAGTTAGCACCACTCAACGGAGAGCCGCAGGACTAAATCCAGCAATTTTAAAGCTGTGTAAATTCAACATTTTTCAAACCGTGAACAATGGCAAAGTTCTGTGGGACCCTCAAACAAAACCCAGTGGGCTACTGGGCAGTCACCTGAATATCCATAGTTTGATTACTAAAAGTGATGAGATAAAACATATTCTTGTGGACTCTAACTTGGACTTCCTATGCTTATCTGAAACTTGGTTGAATAAAAACTCCCCATCCGCAGCCCTACATATTCCTGGCTATAATGCTTTTAGGAAAGATAGAAAGGTTGGCAAAGGTGGGGGGTTACTGTTATACATCAAATACCATATATCATGTAAAGAGGTTCAATACTCAGTTGAGAATGAGCTTGAGTATATTTGCCTTAATATTAGCCTTTCACCACAAATGTCCTTCTCTCTCATTGGAGTGTATAGACCTCCATCTGCAAAAGCTATTTTCTTTGACAAATTAGAAACTGTTCTAAAGGAATGCAGGTCAGGGCAGGAAATACTAGTAATGGGTGACTTCAATGTTAATTGGGAGGACAAAGGCACTAGTAAAGCACTGCAACGGGTCTCTAATAAATTTGATTTCACACAACTAATTAAAGGGCCCACTAGAATAACCTTGTCCTCAAAAACTCAAATTGACTTGATATTTACCAACAAACCTGAAAGGGTGTCAAAATCCTTTAACATGGTCACTGGTCTGTCTGACCATAACCTCACTCTTATAGCCAGAAAGCTCACTAAATCCCGTTTTCATTTAAAACCTAACACCAAATCTAGCCAGTTACGAATATCCAAGTGTTATGTTGATGAATTTGACAGAGAAATCAAAAATATTAACTGGGATCAAATCATAGCTGGTGTAGATGTGGATAATGACACAAATGTGACCAGTCACGGAAAGTAGGGACACAAGTCGGTTCTGGGGCATTTTGAGTTATTCACATATTCTGAAAGTGTAGTATTCAAGCTTTCCAACGATGTGTAACACATGTAAATCTGATAATATTTGGAGAAGTTGTGGCCATTTGAAGGTAGGCACTCAAAAAAAACTGAAATGGTAGAAATCTGCTTCTAAAGATTGGCAAGTTCTCGCCCTTCTGGGAATGACAATAGGGCTCATTTACATCTCATTTAGATAAGTCATACCCCCTGTAAAGCTCCCCCGTCTCCCCCTCCCCCCTGACTGTACCAATTCTACAAATTCTCTAAATAAAACATTTCCAGTTAACTGGCAGAGCATTCATTTCGTTCGTTTTTTAAATAAGATACTAGCGCTGAAATGTGTTTTTTTTTTTTTATCAAGTGATCAAAGTGCTCGTTGCGCTGCGATCAGTGGCGCAGATACAGTGTTTACTCGTGTGGCTCGCCGACACAGTGCATTGTCTTCACTCGACGCCGCGCATACCGCGTCCTGTGTGAAAGGCCCTTTATTCAGTATGGAAATACGCACCGACAATGACACGCCCCTACTGCGTGCTAGAATCTCTGAAAAACAAGCCGATTTCAACATAAAAATGTACGCTTTTAAATATACCAATACTGCTATCTCAAACATGGAGAGGCTTCTTCGTGATCTCAACTAACAGATTCTGCAAAAAAACGAAAATCACCAATTTTGAAAAAAAAAACCGCTTCTTTCTCATTTTGCTCGAAAGTTGTGCTGCCGACTTGTGTCCCTGGTTTCCGTGACGGGTCAGAAATGTCCACATGTCCACAGTCCAAAACATAACAAAGCGATTCCTCAAGAAAAGCAAATCTAAAGGGAATAGTACATATACCCTCCCCTGGATCTCTAGTGACATAAGGAGATTAATGGAGGAGAGAGATAATGCTTTAAAGCTCTCTCTCAAGTCCAACTCATTGACTGACAGGGCATATATTTGTGTCCTTGAGAAATAGAGTAATAAAGGAAATCAGGGCAGCTAAATCTAACTTCTTTGTTGACCTCATACGGGACGCTAAGGGTAATCATAAACAAGTCTGGGACTGTCTGCATAAACTAACAGGGAAAGGACATAATAAAGCAACAAAACAGCTGGAGATCAAAGACAATGGTACCCTATATAAGGAACCAGCTGAAATAGTGACTATCCTTAATAACCATTTTGTCAATTCTGTGAGATTGACTGTGCATAGTCCCATAAGTGGTCCACTACACTCCTCACCAATTGATGTATCACAGCCAGTCTTCACTCTGACTGAAATTTCTGAACCCAAGGTTAAGTCTATAATTACTTCTTTTAAGAATCCCAAATCAAAAGACATATTTGGACTGGATTCCATGTTTTTAAAGAAACATGCTGCCTCCCTACTAAAATCATAAACACCTCTTTTAAGGAGGAAAAATTCCCAAACGACTGGAAGTCAGCCATTGTTGTGCCAGTCTATAAATCAGGAGATACAACTGATATGAATAACTATAGGCCAATTAGTATTTTACCCGTCTTGTCTAAGATCTCTGAAAAATGCGTGGCTGAGCAGTTGACTGAGCATCTTAACAGTAGTCCTTTTAAACTGCACTCCATGCAATTTGGCTTTAGAGCCAATCACTCCACCGAGACAGCAAATTGTTTCTTTGTGGAAAATATCAAGTCAAAATTGGACAAAGAAGGCATAGTTGGAGCAATTTTCTTAGATCTGAAAAAAGCTTTTGACACTGTCAACCATACTCATCCACAAAATGTCTTATTTTAATTTCTCAACCAGTGTTACTGACTGGATGAGATCTTACCTGTCAAATAGAGTTCAGTATGTGAGAGTTAATGGTGAGACATCACCACCCCTGAGGAACGAACTGCTGCCAGGGATCTGTCCTGGGCCCTATTCTGTTCAGCATCTACAGTACATAAATGACCTGCCATTAGTGTGCACTGGATGTGAGGTGCAGATGTATGCTGATGATACAGTCATATATGTTCATGTGAAAAACTAAAGCCCAAGCTGCTGCCAAGCTCAGCGATACAATGGTATATGTACGTAAATGGCTTACTGGCTCACAGCTGTATCTCAATGTTAAGAAGACAGTCTGTATGTTTTTTTTAGCAAAAGCAACACTATCTCATTGTGTACAATGTCTGTGTGTCTGGGGAGGTCATTCAAACAGTTACACAGTTTAAATATCTAGGCATTATTCTTGACTCTACTCTATCATTTAAACATCAAGTGAGAAAGGAAGTGCAAATAACCAAATATAACCTAGCGAACTTTAAGGAACTGTTTGACAACACCTGTAGCAAAGCTATACATGAATACTATGATAATTCCTCACCTAACATTGTATGACAAGCTGGACCCAGGTATGTAGCACAACACTAAGGCCTATTTTATCACTTCACAAACAAGCACTTAAAGTATTGGACAAAAAACCCAAACTTTACCACCACTGTAACATTCTTAACAAATATAACCTACTCAGTTGGGAAAATATTTTAAAACACAGTGATGCATGCCTAATCTTTAAGATCATTAATGGGAAGGCTCCCCAACCACTCTGCACTTTTATACAGCAGAAGTCATCTAGCAGCAGAACCACAAGGTCTGCCTTAAGAGGGGACTGTGCAGTCCCTCTTAGGTCCAGTTCCTTTGGCCAATTATGCTTTTCTGTGAGAGCCTCTATATGGAACCAATTGCTTTTGAACCAATTGAACCAATTGAACCAGTTATATGTTTTATGTTTTATGATTTTATGTTTTAATGGAGCCAGTGCTATGGCATTATGTTTTATTGTTGTATATCAATTGCTGTGTGATTTAATATGTTCTTTTTTTAGCCATCATGTGCCTAGTATAGCATCTTGCCAATGGACTACAGTTGAAAATTAGCCTGCTGGCTAACACTGGCACATTTACAGAAATGTTGATTAATGTGCACTGTCCTTGAATAAATAAATGAAATTTGTATAGAGTTTATGACTGTTCCCTTGAAGGAAAAGCTCTGGCTGGGAGACAATGCGCTTTTGGAAGTATTGATCCTGAGACCTAGGCATTCTAGATGGCTGAGGAGCCAGGATCTGTGAGTTATTAACTGCGCCTTCGATAGGGCTATAACCAGCCAAATGTTGAGGTAGTTCAACACTCGTACTCCCCGTTGTCTCAGGGGGGTGAGAGCTGCATCCATGCACTTAGTAAATGTATGGGTGCTAGAGATAGGCCGAACGGCAGGACCGTGTACTGATAAGCTTGCCCCTCGAAAGCGAATCTCAAAAAATGGCCTGTGATGGGGCATTATCTGAATGTGAAAATAAGCATCTTTCAGATCCACTGAGAAAAAACAATCCCCTGGGCGAATCTGCGCAAGGATTTGTTTGGTTGTCAGCATCCTGAATGGGCGCATCATCAGCGCTTTGTTCAGGTGTCTGAGATCTAGGATGGGCCTAAAGCCACCATCTTTCTTTGGAATGAGGAAGTAGCGACTGTTAAAGCCCGACTCGCTTTGTGATAAAGGGACTGGCTCCACAGCCCCTTTTGCTAACAGTTTTTTGACACTTCGGTGCAAAGGACGTGAGCCACGTCGCTTCTCACTGTTGTCTCGACCATGGCTAGAAAGCGTGTGGGTCGGCGAGCAAACTGTAGCGAGTAGCCTAGTTTTATTTTGTTCAACACCCATTCTGATATCCCGGGGATGGCCTCCCAGGCCCTGGCCCGCATAGCTAGGGGTTTAATGATGTCTGGGGATGGACTGCTTTGTGATAGGGACCTGGCCGCCCAGCTGCTCTGTGTTTGTGATACTTTGGGAAAAGTGCTTATGTGCAGGGGTGCGTACTCTATAATGGGCACACAACCTACATTTATTTCATCTCCAGCATGAGCCAGAGGGAAAACTGATATTGTGGGAACAGTGCTTATGTGCAGGCGTGCATACTTCATAGTGGGCACACAACCAACATTCATTACACTTCCAGCGTGATCCGGAGGGAAAGCTGATACTGTGGGGGACAGTGTTTATGTGCAGGGGTGCGTACTTTGTAGTGGGCACACAACCTACATTTATTACATTTCCAGCGTGAGCCGGACCGAGAAAACACAGAAAATTGCTCTTTTGGTGTTTTATTTGGGTCACCGTAAAAAAGGAGTTTGTTTGCAGGTGAACATGTTTACAGGTGAACATTCAAAACAGACTCGTTTAAAGCAATATTGACATTTCCAGCCGCCTGAAAAGAGAAGACTGGGAGATGTGTGAAAGACTTTTTGGAGATTGGTCAGACCGCAGCAAGAATCAATCACTCTCTTTTCCTTCCTGTTGCCGTGGCTAGGAAGGCTTTCGAGGCTCGGGGTCCAACACAATCTTGGGTCGAGGTCCCCGTCGCTCTGGGAACTGCTGACGCTTCAGAGTGGAGGCGGTGGTTTAACCCTCTGGGGTCTAAGGTGTTTTTGGGGCCCTTGGGATGTTTTGACATGCCCTGACATTTGTGCTTTTTTCAGTTATTTATAAACATGTTAATGGCAAAGGTGTAAATTCACTCTATATAGCACAAACAGGGCTACCATAATATGTGAGCAACATGTATGTAGATGTTTGTATTTTTAAGAGAATAATGTTTATGCGTGGTTATTGAAAAAAATAAAAATGAAAGTTGCTGAAATAAGACCACAAAAAACATACTAAATCTGTGTCCACAAGACTTTTGACTAATGGATGTTGTTGCTTCGAGTTCTGGCTTCAAAATTATGTGAAAATAGTCTTGCTTTATCGTTCACATAAAACAATACATTGATTTAAATTGTGTAAGACGTGAAGGCGTGAAGGGGGAGTAGTTTACACCTGAGAATACAATGCCCCACCCATTATGCGTAATGAGCCATTCATTCAGGTGTGACACTAACTGAGCCACAAGAATAAATGCAAGGACAAAATATATATTTAGAAGAAGACTTATATTGACCATTTAAGATTTTGCTTACATCTATCTTGTAAATATGTTTTGCTATTTTATTAAAAAGGTTACAATTACAACAATAATTACAATTTCAACAATATTTCAAGTGTCCTTTCTTTGTAAAAAAAATGATTATAGGACTACATTTTATCATATGTATTCATTAGTTTGAATATAGCCAACATTGGAACATCTAACATCTTAGTTTATGACTTTATTTTTGACAAAAATAGTACTTTATATATATATATATATATGTATATATATATATATATATATATATATATATATATATATATATATATATATATATATATATACATATAAACATATGAGCTGAAATTGCTAAACAAAAACTTATTTGATGTGGCAGTATATTCTACAGTAAAAACTGTACCCAAATCTAGTCAACAAAATGTTCTTTCATATTTCGCCTGACTGTAACGTTGTTTTTATGAAATATTAGGGCATATAAATGTTAATTTGCAGTTTAATACGTTGCTATACATTTTATTTCAACATATTTCAGTCGATTTTTACTCATCTCAGTATAGCAAAGCATTTTAGTTGATTAAAGCGGTTTATTCTTTCACACACAGACACGCGATTCATATTTAGGCTAAACAGTCTTTACAAATATGTACCCTTTATTCATCTCACAGAAACGCGATTCATATTATAGAAACGCGATTCATCTTTTTGTGGTTTACATAGGCCTACACTAACGTTATTCCATAACGTTATTCCACATTAACACTTGAGAAAAGATAACTTAGCCTACCTCACTCCTCAGCGGGATCTATTGCTCCTCATATCAGCACTGTTCTGAGGAAACTTTTCTCCAGGATTATTAGGTAGGCTATATTATGCCTCACTCGCGGCGCGCTGTGTTTACAGCTGATGTGGGCGTTGCAGGTCTGAAATGGTTCTCAGAATTTGCGTTTGAATAGCGCGCGCTCTCCGGGGCGTGGTCACATTACATTTGAATGAGCTCTAATGAGCTTGACTGGAATCGCTCTCTTTTAATACAGATTTCACAAGCTGAGAATATTTGTTTTTTATATACATTACTTCATTTAAAAGAAGAGAATTCAAGCTTCATGCCTGTGCATCTGTATGCCTGTTTGACTGAGTATTCGCTGAGTTACAGTTCATTTTCGGACGCGTTTCAGAATGGACTACACTGACAGAGAGAAGGCAGAACTCGCATCACATTTATTTTTCTTTATTTGGCAAAAAGCACAACACTTTGTTTTTATTGTGAGTATACACAAAAATAATACACACTTAACAGGATCGATTGATGTATGAAACTTGTTTGTAATATCAAAGTCAACAGAGCAAAATGAATCTATTTTGAACTGATAAGAAAAAAAGCGAGCTGGTATTGCCGGCGATACCGCCGACCCCAGGGGGTTAATGGCTGAGGGAGTGTTCTTGTCTCCTTCTTGTGGTGGCCCGAAGCAGAGCTGGAGCATTTGGGGAGGAAGTGACGCATAGCCTGCGACGCTTTCTGAGCCTCAGTGTAACGCTCCGCAAAGCCCTTGACTGCTGGGCTGAACAGACCGGTGATGGAGATAGGGGAGTCGAGAAAAACTGCTCTGTCTGTCTTATCTCTGTTAAGTTCAACCAAAGATGACGTTCAAGCACCGTCAAGTTCACCATGCTCCTGCCGATCGCCTGGGCGGTTGATTTTGTAGCTCGCAGAGCCAGGTCAGTGGAGCTGCGCAGGTCCCTGAAAGCTTCCGGTTCAGGTCCAGACTTGTCCATCGAGCAGAGAAGTTTGGCTTAAAAAACTTGGAGGACAGCCATGGTATGAAGCACCGAAGCAGCTTGGTCAGCGAAGGCGGAGACGGAGGCGTAGGCTCAGCCGACGAGAGCTGAAGTGACGCGGCAAGTCTTGGATGGGTGAGTCGCTTTATGTTTCCATCCCATGGAGGTGGGAAGGCAAAGGTTTGCGGCCACAGCTTCTTCGAGGGGAGGAATCGTCTCATAGCCTTTTTCCACAGCGCCCTAGACAATCGCGAGCATTGAGGTAATAGAAGGTTTTAGACGAGCTGAATGCGGCGCTTTCCATGACTTAGTTAGCTCGTCGTGTACTTCAGGAAAGAAAGGAGCAGTTCTCTGCTGAGGGGCCTGCCGGCACCCCTGCAGGAACCATTCGTCCAGTCTGCTACGCGTGGGCTCCCCGGGCGAAGACCGCTTCAATGGCCCTAGTCAGCACGCGGAGAAGCTTTGTGTCAAGGCTAGTTCTCACATCGCTCATGCTGGCTTGTGTTGAGGGTGCGGGGTCGGCCACAGAGCCCGTCCATTCCTCACATTCGAATGCAGCGAGGGAAAGACTGTAATCCTTGTCGTCCTCCTCGTCTGATGCCCCAAAAGAGATGAGACCGGCCGCTCACTGAGAGGGGTACTGGTCCGCCTGTGTGAACAGGACCGGCAAGGGTCCTGTGCAAGGGTCCACGCTCTCTCTGGGAGAGAGCGAGGCATGCGGGGACTGGGCCGGCATGTGCTCGCTCGTATTCGTCCGCTCTGGCATCCTCCGTGCACGGCGTTTTTTTCTTACGCGGCTCGAGCAAAGGAAAAGGGGGAGAGGGCGCAGGGTCGTCGTCAGTGAAGCTGGCTAGTCGAGCCCTCAGTAGAGAGAGTGCCGTTTCATTGCACTCCGGGCAGCCGCCCTTAGAGAGTGCAGCTTCCGCGTGGCCACGGCCCAGACAGGAAGCACAGAGGATGTGACAATCTCCGCCGGAGAGAGGGCCTCTGCACAAGGCGCAGGTGACCCGAGGTACCTGCTCTTTTAGAAAGTGAGTCGCAGCGGCGGGCGAACACACTAGCTTTTGTAAAAGGATATAGCACGCCGGATGGCACAGCAGAACAGCGGGCTGAAGGTGGCATCCAGTGAAACCAGGAAGCCGGTGTCCTCAGAGCTGCTTAGTAGGTGGCTTATTCTGCTGAAGGCTTATCGACGGTGGCGAAAAAGGCTTCTTAATCCGGAGGACAGCGAATTGGAAACTTGCTGAGGAGATTAAATCTGATTCTATGGAGAAAATGGGGACTTATATAGCTATAAGCCCATTCCGGCGGGCTCTGACGCGCCTGGGCGCGAAGCGACCTGATTCGCCTCACCATAGGTTCGTGCAGTTACTGCAGCACAGCCAATGACCGCACTAGACGCACAGCTAGCTGTCTGCTGTGCAGCTGCACTGCATTTTAAAAATTTGGCTTCAATATTCTCGAGAAAATGAGTTTTTCCCATAGCGTAAGCTACTTACGCAATACGAGAGACCTCTCGAAAGGGAACTATTTTTATCCACTATACAATTTGAAGTTCTATTTCTGCAGTCTGAAATATTAATTGAATGCAGAAGAATGTGTTCCCTGTGCTGACACACTATCAAACGACACTATCTCGTGACAGTGTGAAACTTTCACTAAACTTTCACATTGACATTGTTGTGGCAAAAAATTCTATTCAACCCTCATCACTGCGTAAGAGACACTCTGAATCCAATTGTCTTTTTAAAAGTATTTATTCTTGCTACAGACCCAGACAGGAAGAGCTGGGCAGCCTTTATACTCGTTTCAAGGCCTTATTCAGCAGGGCTTCTTTCCGCCACACATTCCATAGATAAAGGACCCATTGTTGTATAAGCTTCTATTTATCACTAGCCGACACTTAAAACCACCAAAAGTCAATACTAGGGTCAAAAGGTCCCTTCCCAGCTGTTCCCAAAGTGTCTCACTCCTGCACTTCCACAGGTATACATATTAGAGATGCGCGGATGGGCTATTATTTCATCCGCACCCACATCACAAAACTCACCATCCGTCCGCCATCCATCCGCACCAACGTTTTGACCAATTTTCAAAACCGCACCCGCCCGCCATCCGCTGATTGGTGTATACATATATTTTTTATTTGATTGGTTCAACCGCCCGCCACCCGCCCGAATTTAATTTAAATATTATTTTTCGTCACATCATCCGCCCAATCCGCGGTTTATCCGCGGAGTCCGCGGCTGTGACCGCCAACCGCGCATCTCTAATACAAATATACATATATTCCCCGTTCACATATAGAAACGTGACATTACTTTGTAATATCTACTAAAGATTAATGAAAATCTAATTTTCCCATTACAATATTAACTAGAATGCTTGCCTTATAGACACTCACAAGTCACAAGACACATTTGACACTCTTTTGTTTACAACACAAATCAGATTAATTGTTGTAACAACAGGCTACTGAGAGTCTAGTTTTCTTTAAGAGTTGTCTTGTCTTGGCAGATGATCAAGGAATTGTTGAAATGGTTTGTTTTTGTCATCTTTGTGATTAAGAAAGTCCAGATGATTTTCAGCTAACGCCGTCTCCAGCACCAGCAGTAGAGACTGTTTAAGCTTCTTCTTATACTCATCACACATGAACACATAGAGAATGGGGTTCAGACAGCTGTTTAGAAAAGCCAGGCACACTACAAAAGGTCTTGCTTTAGAAATTACTTCTCAAACATTAACATTCTGCTTATTCTCCACTGCATATGAAATGAAACACAATTTGTGAATATGGTATGGGAACCAACATGAGAAAAAGCCCAGAACCACAGAAATAATAAGATGGTAAGACCTGAGATACTTCCCCCTTTTGAGATGTTTGACCCACACTCCAATTGCTATATATGAAGATGCAATGATCAGGAAGGGGATGAGAAAGCCCACTCTAAACTTGTATGTGTACAGAGATACTTGATACTTACAGAAGTTGATTACAAAAGGAATGCTACAGACAATGGATAAAACCCACACAATCATGCAAATTATCTTAGCTTTGACTAGAGTTCGTTTATTCCGAGCCCACACGATCATCCATGTGCACAGGCATCGGTCCAGACTGATCGTAGTCAGAAAAAAAAAATGCTTGCAAACATATTTAAATCTGTCATGAAAGAGAGAAGCGTGTACAAAAAGTAACCCAGTGGCTTGCTAAAGACCAAGACCAAGTGCATGACTGGTGCAATGGAGAAAAAGAAGTCTGCAATTGCCCAGTTGAGGAACCAAATGGAGTTGACTGTCGTCTTCATTTTGTAGCCAGTCACAAATATGACAAGCCCGTTTCCAATGAGGCCCACGACAAGAATCGTGTGAGAACGTCTGAATGTCTAGAGAACATTCAGTAATATTTCCCACAATGTTTGCAAAATGATAAAATGAAATGTTCCATTAACGTTTGTATTACTAAGAAAAAAACAGGATGTTTTGAAAATGACATTCAGAAACTTAATGGGAACATTTTTTTCATCTGATATTTAGAGATGCTGCAAAAGCTGTGAGATGCGGCTGTCCGTGTATGCTATATAGACCAGCATTTAAACCATTAGATTAGGTCAGGGGTTTTCAGATAGTGGTCCTCCCTTTTTGACACAGCGTACACAATGGTGTCTCTCCACCCCTAATCAAGTAATTATAAAAAAAAATGACATGGCAAAACACCAAAGCAGTCAAAAGCATTAAACACTGAACAGAGATTTAAAGGGCAAAAAGCAGAATAAAGTATATGGAACTGAAATAGGGAGAAGTCCAGAAGTCCAGATATGACCATTTAATGCACATTTCAGAAACAAAAATTAAACTATTTTAATCCTTGGCAGAACACCAAAGAACACAATTTATGCAAAAAAATAAAAGTAATTCTGCATAATTTTCCCTTTAAATCAAAGTTCTGGCCAAGGTTTTTCAACATACTCTGAATGCAGCTTCATTGCCCTCAGGCTTCTCAATAATAATGGTGTTTCCAGTTTGGTTGCAGTCTAATCACGCTTCCTCTGATTTCTTAATAGACGTGACTGCTGGCCAATCATACTTTGAAGCATTAATTTGCTCAGTTATTCTTCTAATTAGGTGCAACATTTAGTAATTTATATATATGATTAATACACTGTCAGGTTACTGATTACTGACGGATACAGGTCTACATTTGTATTTAAGGTTTTGAGAAAGTGAGTGATGGTTTCAAGAAATGCATTGTAGATATTCAGAAAAACTGTAAATACTTTTTACACATAGATTTACATACTATCTTATAAATATGTTCTATAAAGAAAACAGATATGTTCCTAATTCTGAGTATCTAAATGTTTGTGTAGGCTAGTCCACTGGTAGAGTACTTATTTACTTCAAATCTACTTTACTTTTCCCCCGCCATTGACTGAAATTTCAGGTTATCAGTGTTTTCACTGTTATACGATAGGGGCACTATTACACATCTTCTAAAATAGTACAGAATCTCTGGATCAAAACACAGGTGAAGAAGAAGAAACTGAAAAAATTAATAGTAGCTTGCTCACGCAAACGTAAAATAATACGATCATCTACATTAAACAGCATGTAAATCAAAACTGCCTGATGTTACTGAATGAAATGTCGACCCAGGACGAGGTGTAGGACTGTGAAGCTTTGGGGGTGTTGATGGACTCGATCTACTGCATCTATTTTGATCATCGTTCTGAATTGACAATTTTATTTTCTCTGCTTTTTGTTTAAAGTGTTGAGTTTTTATTTATTTATTAAACTTTCCCACATTCAAGTGTTGATAAAAAAGGATGCACGTGTCATGGATCTCTGAGGGAAGACTCAGGGGTTTATAGTGTTCAGGCGTTTATTGACACGACAACAGACTAAACTGTCTTGTCCTGTCTTGGAAGGCTGCAAGGAAAGAAAAGGAGGACGAAGGAATCGAATGAAAGCTTTTTTATACATTGGAAACTTGATCACTCGAGCGTCACTTCACAGCGTCATCAGCAGCGCTTAAAGGATCTGCCCTTATGTTGTTTTAGTTTGGTTATTTAAGAAATGTATAATAAATAATAATAAAGCAAGATACCCTGTTGAAATATGTGAGATGTGTGGTTTATATAAACTGCAAAGGTAAAAGGTAAATCATTCAAATGATTGTGACCGATGTGAAGGGGGAGGAGAATTTATGCGTCACGTTTAGTCGATAAAACGCTTCCGCATAGAGTACACCCGTGTATCCTTGCTTATGACTCCTCAGGAATCCTCCTCACTCCTCAATCCTCACCTCCTCGCGGAGCAATTAGAGAATTGAGATGTTCTTCAAGATGGCTGAGCTCGATCGGTTTCCGGATCATAGGATGGAGGACGGAGGAGCGAGGAAATGAGGAGGGATATTGAGAAGCACCCACAGTCACGTGACTGCTTCGTATTCAGATTCCAAAATAGCGCGAACCCCTTGAGTAGGTTTCGGGTGTCATGCCCTTTGGTAGTAGTAAATAAAAAGAGAAATAGACTTAGCCCTCACACTGTTGGACAAGTCCTGTTCCTTAATAAAAAAATCTTTAATTTTCTTAAATTACCCACAAAATAACACATCTTACACACGCGTAATGAACCATTTTAAGATACAGTAGAGGGGGAAGCCCCAATTACAGTGGCCCAGTAGCGCACAACACAACGAAATTAATCCACAACACAACGGAAATGAGCCACAACACAACGGAAAATGTACAAAACAACAGAAATAAGCCATAACACAACGGAAATGCTTCCGACCACTAGAGGGCTCTCGGAGCATGATAAAGTTAGCTTTCCATGCCACTGAGTCTAAAAAATTTAACAACACCATTATTACTTTTAACAGTATGTAGCTAACCATTGTATATCGACATTTATTAATTCAAAATCACCTTACGTGCATTATAGCTGCATATTTATACTCTAGAACAGTGGTTCCCAAACCTGTCCTGGAGGACCACCAACACTGCACGTTTTCTTTTTCTCCCTAGTCAAACACACCTGATTCAACTCATCAGCTCATTATCACATGGGTTAATGAGCTGATGAGTTGAATCAGGTGTGTTTGACAAGGGAGAAAAAGAAAACGTGCAGTGTTGGTGGTCCTCCAAGACAGGTTTGGGAACCACTGCTCTAGAATGCTTTGACGCACTACAAGCGCATGATCCCTAAGGGAACATCCGCCAATTCTTTCAAATTGTTAAAACGTATAATTTGTATTAATTAAAATTACTTTTAACATTCAAAAACAGACATGTTCCAAATCCAAACTTGATTGTATTGGTAGTAGACTGACTTACTACAGCTGTTTTTTTTTTGTTCAATACCTCCCTTCATTACATTTACATTTACATTTATTCATTTAGCTGACGCTTTTATCCAAAGCGACTTACAATTGCTATATATGTCAGAGGTCGCACGCCTCTGGAGCAACTAGGGGTTAAGTGTCTTGCTCAGGGACACATTGGTGTCTCACAGTGGATTCGAACCCGGGTCTCTCACACCAAAGGCATGTGTCTTATCCATTGCGCCACATCACCCATTACAGTAAACAATTATTTTTTTTAGGAAATTTCTGTAATAAAAGTTATTTTTTTTTACAGTTTGTTTATTTTAAAAGTTATAATTCATGTAGGTGATTTTGAAGTATATTTTATGTTGATATAAAATGGTTACATACTGTAAAAACTAATCGTGATATTAATATATTAAGGCCTTGTCCACACGGACACGGGCATTTTTATAACCGTGACTTTTTTTACGCGGTTCAGCCGTTCGTCCACACGGAAACGCAGTATCAGGTCCCTGCCAGGGTGAGGATTTTCAGAAACGCTGGTTGCAGTGTTGTAGACAGTAAAACCGGGGTTTTTGCTTCTGATTGGCCAACGTGGTTTTACGATTAGGGTTATATCGCCTCCTGCTGGTGTGGCATGCTCTTGACAGTGCTTGATAGCGTGTTTTTGTGTTTTCATGTAGACGGAGATTTCTTTTAAACCGAGCATGTGTGGACGGGATTTTTTTTTTAAATGCAGGAGGAAAAACTCCGGTTATAAAAATACCCGTGTCCGTGTGGACTAGGCCTAAGACTGCCTACTCTATAGACCAGGGGTGCCCAATCCTGCTCCTGCCGATCGACTGTCCTGCACAGTTCATCTCCAACCCTAATCAAACACACCTGAAGCAACCAATTAAGGTCTTCAGGATCACTTGAAAATTAAAGGCAGGTGTGTTTGATTAGGGTTGGAGATGAACTGTGCAGGACAGTCGATCAGCAGGAGCAGGATTGGGCACCCCTGCTATAGACCTTATGCAGGCTTTTTTAATTTCGTTGTCTTGTGCACTACTGGGCCACTGTACCCGGTGCTTCACAAAGCTTCATTTCACCATCACTACACAGAGGCATAATGTTTAACAAATCTGCAAAACACGAGGGAAAGAGCACACACTATAAAGGGAGCAGAAAACACGAGGAACAGGTGACAATACTCAGACGAGAAACAGGTGAACACATTCACACAAAAGAGGAGCTGAGAACATGAGGAAAGGGTGAGCACACTCAGACAAGGAACAGGTGAGAGCACACTCATACAAACGAAGACTAATTTATTTATTTTAAGTTTATTTGAATAGGGACAAGTATGTTACATAAACTCATGTTATATACTACAACATTTTAGCCGAAGCTAATTCTCAATGTTCGTCCCTAATGGGCCTTTACATAAAATTAAACAATACATTGGTAAAATAAACATAATAATACAATATAACACAATATAAATGCAACGAACAGTCAGTGGTCGCATTTCTGACCTCTGAATAAAGAGTCTTTAAGTTTATATTTGAAGAGGACCCAGTTTGACTCTCCTTTCAGTTCAGTGGGTAAACAATTCCAGGCTTTAGTGCCTTGTACAGAGAAAGCTGATTGTCCAAATTAAGTTTTACATTTCGGAATCTGACAGTTCCCGTTCTGAGCTCCTCTAGTCCTTGAACCCACAGCCCTGAGAGTAACTATGCACTCACTCAAGACCTGTGGGGCTTGCTGGTTTAAACATTTATACATCAGCTTCAACAGGGAAAATTTTGTGAAATTTGCAAAAGATAAAATGTTTAAATTTCTCAGACTAACACAATGATGTGACCTAATGGGTTTCCTATCTAGGATTTTAACCGCTCTGTTATAAATCATTTGAAGTGGCTTAACTGTAGTAACAGTAGCCTGTGACCATGAGCAGATGCAGTAACTCATATGCGAGAAGATCATGGCGTGCATGAAAGTGTGAGCAGCATGAAACGGTAGGTAATCCCTGATCAATCTGAATGTATAAAGATTTGCTTTGGCTACTCGACAGATTTTTTTAATATGACTGTCAAATTGAAGTTGAGAGTCAAGTACATGGCCCAGGTATTTGACCTCTGATACCTGCTGGATCTTATGCCCCATTATCTGTAATCAATGACTAAACAAAAGGGTGTGGAAACAAGGAGGCAGGAACACAGTAGCACATGGCCAACACAAAAGACAGAGCCATGTGTTCAAGCACAACACAAAGACACATTAAATAAAGACAAGACTGACAGAACTGTCAGAGGAGAACGTCTCGGGTTACGACTGTAACCCTTGTTCCCCGAGAAGGGAACGAGACACTGCGTCGTCGTCGTGACGACACTATGGGAACGCCCCCAGCGTAACGCATCTGAAGCATGAATGAAATCTGTCCAATCCTGATTGGTGCTGCGTCATGACGTAGTAGATGACGGCATGCCCGGAAGCTACAAAGGGACGCCGGCTCAAACACACGTTAGCTACTTTGCGATGAAGCAAGCGCTCTGAACGTGATAGGTGTGGCGGCGAGACGCAGTGTCTCGTTCCCTTCTCGGGGAACAAGGGTTACAGTCGTAACCCGAGACGTTCCCCTTCGAGGGAACTCGCACTGCGTCGTCGTCGTGACGACACTATGGGAACGCAATGCCCACTATGCCACACCGTAAGCACGCCACCCTAGTGTGAAGCTGGAGACCAGGCACACTTAGGACGCGAGCACTCTGGCGCCAGGCGTCACAGGGAGTTGCAGACTATAAAATCTTATGAAGGTGTGCGGAGTGGCCCACCCAGCCGCTTCGCAAATATCTTGAAGTGAGGCTCCAGAAAGGAGGGCTACCGAGGAGGCCATGCCCCTGGTAGAATGAGCCCTCACAGCTATAGGTGAAGGCAGATTGCGCACCTGATAAGCCGTGGCTATAGCCTGAACAATCCAATTACTGATTGTCTGCTTGGATGCAGGCAGCCCTTTCTTGGGTGAACCAAAGCACACCAACAACTGGTCTGACTTCCTCCACTGAGAGGACCTCTCAAGGTACACTCTCAGGGCTCTGACTGGGCAGAGCCGGTGGAGTCTCCCCTCTTCCGCCGTCACGTGAGGTGGAGGATGGAAGGCCTGAAGAACCACTGACCGTGCCACATTAGATGGCACCTTGGGCACATAGCCCGGTCTAGGATGTAAGATGGCCTTAACTCCGCCAGGGGCAAACTCCAGGCAAGTTGGCGATATCGCCAAGGCCTGGAGATCCCCCACTCTCCTCAGAGAAGTGATAGCAAGGAGCAAAGCCACCTTAAGGGTCAGGTTCTTTGCCTCAGCCGACTCCAGTGGCTCGAAGGGGGCCTCAGCCAACCCTTCAAGTACCACCGCCAGGTCCCAGGTTGGAACTCTGGAGCGAGCCGCAGGCCTCATCCTCCGAGCCCCACGGAGGAAACGTACAACCAGATGGTGCTTCCCCAAAGGCCCATCACCTAGAGGCGAGTGGAAAGCCGCAATGGCAGCCACATACACCTTAAGTGTGGACGGGGTAAGACCGGCAGAGAAACGATCTTGGAGGAACTCCAGCACTGAAGCCACTGGGCAGTTAACTGGGTCCACCTCACGCTCTCTACACCAAGTGGAAAACACATTCCACTTCAGGCTGTACAGTCTCCTGGTAGAGGGAGCCCTGGAGCTGAGTAAGGTCTCGACAACATCTGCTGACAGGCCAGCCTCTAGGTACCGAGCCCCCTCAGGGGCCAGACCCAAAGGTTCCACAGCTCTGGCCGGGGGTGAAATATTGTGCCCCCTGCCTGAGACAGCAGATCCCTCCTCAGAGGGACCTGCCACGGGGGGCCGTCTAGCAGAACTATAATGTCCGAGAACCAAACTCGGGTCGGCCAGCGGGGTGCTACTAAGAGTAGACTGATCCCCTCTTGGCGAACCCGCTCCAAGACTCCCGGGAGCAGAGCGATCGGGGGAAATGCGTACAGACGCAGCCTCGGCCACGTCTGCATCATGGCATCCAGCCCCAGCGGAGCTGGATGCCTGAGAGAGAACCACAGTGGACAGTGGGACGTCTCTTGAGACGCAAAGAGATCCACTTCCACCGGGCCAAATCTCACGCATATGGCTTTTACCACCTCTGGGTGGAGTCGCCACTCCCCGGGCCTCAGCCCCTGCCTCGACAGGATGTCTGCTCCCTGATTTTGGTCCCCGGGGACGTACATCGCTCTGAGAGACGACAGTTTCCCCTGGGACCACAGGAGGATCTGGTGTGCCAGTCTGCATAGAGGGCGCGACCTCAGACCCCCCTGGTGATTCAGATATGCGACAACAGAAGTGTTGTCCGAGCGTATCAGGACATGGTGGCCGCGGAGGTCTGGGAAAAAGCTCCTCAGAGCTTTGTAGACCGCCAGCATTTCCAGGCAATTGATGTGCCAGGAAGAATGCCGGGTCTCCCACAGACCTCTCGCAAAGTGGCCGTCCATGACCGCGCCCCAACCAGTGAGGGAAGCGTCTGTTGAAACGGTTTTCCGGCAACATGATGCTCCCAGCACTGGTCCCTGGGACAGGAACCAAGGTTTCCTCCATATGACGAGAGAACGAAGGCATCTGGGAAAGAGCTAGGCCAAAGGGAAGAACCCGATATTGGTACGCTTCGCCCCCGAACGCGAACCTCAGGAACTTCCTGTGACATGGAAGGATGGAGATATGGAAGTATGCGTCCTTTAGATCTATCGTGACGAACCAGTCCTCGAACTGGATCTGACTCACGATGGCTGGAATTGTAAGCATCTTGAACCTGAATCTCCTCAGAGAACGATTCAAGTGCCTGAGATCTATTATTGGACGCAACCCCCCATCCTTCTTGGGAACTATGAAGTACCGGCTGTAGAACCCGGACTCCCTGTCTGGCAGAGGAACACGTTCTATGGCCTCCTTGACCAACAGGGATTGAACTTCCTGTTCCATAACCCGAACCTGCTCTGGGCCGACCACAGTCCAGACCACCCCGTTGAACTTCGGGGGAGGGGAGCTGAACTGCAGTCTGTAACCCAGCTCTACAGTACGCAGGGCCCAAGCAGATATATTCGGAAGGCATGACCATGCGCCGAGATAATCTACTAAGGGAACCAGCCTCTCGAGGCTGGCCTCGGGTATCAACCGAGCCTCGTTCCCGACCCCCTGAAGCGGCTGACCGGCAGGGAGCAGTCGAGAATGATTTTCGGTGTGCGTACGCGTTCGCTGCCCAGCCGCAGGTCTTATTTGAGGCGGCTGGAGCGGCGTGCGTGCGCGGGAAATCAGTGTGGCCCGAAGCGTACCGGACGGCGGGAGCACAGCACTGATTCCCCGAGAGCTCCGGGATGGAGGCGACCTCAATCGCTCCACCCCGGGGGGGACAGCTCTCAGTGGTCCGGCCACGCCTAGGACCGCTTAGAGGAAGCCTTCCTCGCCTGAAGGACGGTCCTCAGATCGACCTTAGGCTGGGAGGGCTTACCTCGAGAGCGTCGCCTCCTTTGCCAGGCTCCCTCAGGAGGGGCGCGGGCGGCGACACTCTCTTTCTGCACCTGACGGTGCATGGAGCTGGTAGACGGCTGAGACTGCCCTTTTGCAGCAGTCTTCCCCGAGGAGCCAGGGCGGCGAGGGAGGTACTGATGGAAGGCAGCTGACTGCTTTTTCACCTCCTGAAACCTCTCAACTACGGAATTAACCGCGTCGCCGAAGAGGCCAGAAGGCGAAATCGGAGAGTCGAGAAGAAAATGCTTCTCCCTCTCCTTCATCCTTGATAAATTTAGCCAGAGATGTCTCTCTACGCATACCAGACCAGCCATAGAGCGGCCGATTGCACGGGCCGTCTCTTTGGTAATGCGGAGAGATAAGTCAGTAGCCTTCCTCAGCTCCAAAATATCATCAGGAGAAGGACCCTCGCCTTCGTCTAGCTCTTTAAGGAGATCAGCCTGATAGGCCTGCAATACCGCCATGGTATGCAGGCAGCTACCAGCCCGCCCGGCCGCCATAAAAGCTCTGCCCACCAGAGAAGATGTTTCTCGGCATGGCTTGGTGGGCAATACCGGGGCCTTGAGGGAAGATGCGGCCTCGGGAGAAAGATAGCTCGCGAGAGCTTCCTCTACCCGAGGGATCTTCCCATAGCCATGCTCAGCCGTCCCCAGAACATTAGCGAAATCAAGCACTGGGGGGTTGGAGAGCCTGGCTGAATAAGGTTTTTCCCACGACTTGCACAACTCATTGTGCAAGTCAGGAAAAAACGGAAGGCCCCGGCGTGGAGGCTGAGCCCGGCGCTTAAAGAACCTCTCATCCAGTTTACTAGAAGGCTGGACTACAGGTTCTTCTTGTGGCCAATTAATATTTAATTTGGCCACAGCGCGGGTCAAGACCTCCACCAGCTCTTCTTGAGCGGGTGTATGAAGCGATGGATGGGGCTCCATAACACCCGCCTCGATACTCACAGCATCTGACCCCTCAGAGCCAGATAGCTGAAGCATCGGTGCCTCCACCTCGCGGGAAGAAGCCGCATCGCGGGCTTCCACACGAGGCGGGAGAGCGTCAGGATCTTCAGACGAGGACTGGGAAGATGACGAATCAGTCCCATGTCCCGCTGAAAGATCCATCTGCGAACCCCACGATCTGCGGCGCCGCGCTGCCTCGGCAACGGCGGGCCCAGAACCGCGAGGCTCGCGAGCTTGGCCGAGCTGATCAAATATAGCGAGCCGCGAGCGCAATACCCTCAGCGGCAGCTTCTCACACTCGCTACAAGCGGCTCCCTCGAGAGCCGCTCTAGCGTGCTGCGCGCCGAGACAATGCACACACATCTGGTGTGTGTCCGTGCCCGAAATGTAACGTGGACACGGGTGCACACACCTTTTAAACTGCTCGCTTGCCATGCTAATAATGCTTGTGAAACTTGGACAAACAACACCAAATAAGACTCACAGAAACACAGAGCGCTTTAGCTGAAGAGCAAAAAGCTAACGTGTGTTTGAGCCGGCGTCCCTTTGTAGCTTCCGGGCATGCCGTCATCTACTACGTCATGACGCAGCACCAATCAGGATTGGACAGATTTCATTCATGCTTCAGATGCGTTACGCTGGGGGCGTTCCCATAGTGTCGTCACGACGACGACGCAGTGCGAGTTCCCTCGAAGGGGAACCCGGACAGCATGACGACATAATTCAATGGGTCTCATTCATGAAACATTCGTAAATATACGAGTAAATATGTGAGTGATTTGCGCGTAAAGAGACTTTCCCGAACACACTTCTCCTGATTCACAAATACTTCGTAAACATCAGATGTGATAGTGAAATGTGTGTGTATGTATGTTAATGAATTCCAATCAGTCGTAAATGGGACGCGCGTGCACGCTCATTCTCACTTACCATAAATCCCGCCCATTAAATCCGACTGACAACTATATATGGGCATCATATTATGACACCAAACGAAGGATTTCAAGAAATTTCTCAGATGCAGAAATTGAAGTTTTATTATCAGAAGTGCATTCAAAACGCTACATTTTATTTTCAAGCGTACATAGTGGCGTATCAGGTCCTAAAAAAAAGGAAGCTTGGCAGCATATTACAGATGCAGTTAATGGAGTTTCATCTGTTAATCGAACAGTCCCAGAAGTGAAAAGAAAATGGTTCAACATGAAGCTTGACTGCAACACTTGTGACTTGCGGACTTGTGTTCCGTTTGCAGATGCTATTACTGGCTCTCATAGTAAAAGTAAAAAGAAAAACCGTATGTAATTACTATATATAATATTTATTTTCAAAATGCTGTGTAAATATGTACCCGATTAAGTTGAATTAAAATGCAGCCTTATTAATGAGCAAAACGTTCGGATGTTAAACGCACTATTTACACGTGGCTGGGAGCAGGTGTAGATTTCTTTCGTACCAACTAACATTTGGAAAATACGAACATTAAAATGAATCCGAAAATTTACGCCAGAACCACTTTACACACGATTTACACAAAAATTCGTTCTGCTCGTGTTTCATGAATGAGACCCAATGTAGTAGTACCCAATAGCAGAGGTGGAAAGAGTACTGAAAATTTGTACTCAAGTACAAGTACCGTTACATTGCTGAAATAATACTCAATTACAAGTAAAAGTACTGGTGTCAAAAAAGTAATTAAGTAAAAGTACAAATTACTCTTCTCAAAAACTACTCAGAGTACTAGTTACTAATTACTTTTTACCTGGCGATAGTTAATGCATTACCAATAAAAATATACAACCAAATCATAGATTTATGTAGAAAATAGCTAGCCTACTTTTAACACATTTTTACCTTATTGTCGAAGAACATTAATTAGTGGATACTGGAATTTCTAACTTCAATATGACACCTTGAAATATGTCAATATTCAGTAGGCCTAGCCTATAATTTTTAATACCATCGGGAAAACTACTACATACTAAATATTTTAATATCTACATTTTTGTCCATCCATTTTGTCAAGGCAATCATTATTTTCAAGCATTGAAAAGCACAACACTCATTGTAACAGTAATCTTTGAATGGAAAAGTTTAATTCAAGTCTTCTGAAGAGACACATCCACTTTATAAGGTGAGATTTTAATTTAGGCTTTTGTTTACATATTTAAACATTGATCAATAACCATTACAATAATCTAATATTTACTCACTCAGTGTATTTGTCTTTACTATAGGGTAACGTGAACTGTTGCAATAGCTCACAGCCTCACACACAGCACAAGGAAGCTTGATTTCAATTCAAACTGAATTTAATTTGCAAAAAGACTAGATTTTTCATAACTTTTGACAGCGTTTAATTCAAGAGCATGGAGAGATTGGAGCTGGACGTCATTTGAGTCTGCAGTGAGAACCACTTGGAGAGATTCGCGATTACACATGATATGACACACAGTCCGAGAGCGCACACTCAATATCCGAGTCCAGTTCATTCGTATATTTGAGAGCTCGCGTCCAGTTTTCTGCGATTACATGAATGTGCCCTCGCGTTATAATATTGTTCGTGACATTTGCCATTAAAATGTGCCATAGAAACTTGCAGGTATTAATAAAATTATGCGTAATAGGCCTACCTGCAATCCCGCGCTGAGAGGAGGCGGGTGTGTCAAACTCGCTGTCGTTGAGATGAGAGAATGAGAACGCGCAGCTGGTATCGTATTGGTGTATAGGCCAAAATGAGTTTTGACAGATATTTCAGTATTGATATGTATCAAAATATAGATATTTTGACAATACTACTATGTAGTTTGTTGTTCCAAACTTTCAGTCCAGCCATTAATCACTCTGAGCTCCTCGCCTCCTTCATGATCAGCTCTTCAAAACCTGCTGCGACTGCGGCGGCTTTCATTCAGTTTATTGGTCCGTTTTACGATCTAATATTTTTATTGGCTACCGAAATGCCATTCAAAGATTTGAATATCAATTCAAATTGTACTCAGTAACAAAATGTGATTTTACAAGTAGCGAAGTAGATTACTTAGCTTAATATGTACTTGAGTACAAGTAAAATTACAGATTTAAAAATATACTCAAAAAGTACAAGTACCCAAAAAAACGACTTAATTACAGTAACGTGAGTAGTTGTAATTCGTTACTTCCACCTCTGCCCAATAGTAGTTAAAGTGCAGTTAAAGGTATGTTTCAAGTATATAAAATTAATACCTAAGGAACATTTTATAGGTATGCTTAAAGTGCAAAAATAATATATAAATAGTAAACTATAAGTATGATGTTATGTTCACTTAAAGAAAAACGTACAAGTATCCTTGAGTATAAAACTACAAAAGTTGTTTACTGAGAGTATACTTCAAAGTGTACTTTCATAAACTAAAAAAAAGTATACTAGTGTCACAGGTCGGGATGGGCCGAACCAGACTACACCCACCCCTAGACCAAGAACACTTTGAGGAGCGTGCCAGAGACGAGACCAGAGACAGAGGATAAAAGTAACAATTTTATTGAGAGTAAAATAATTTATAATCCTAATCTAAAAGTCTTCTTCTCTCCCTCGTCCAGGGAGGATCCCAGGCGGGGCAAGCAGACACACCCTTCCCCACGGGCGGCGATTCCCAGTAAGGAGTACTGGACAGGTAAGTATTGGACAGGTGAGTTCCTCACAGGTGGGTAGATGATCCAAGTTTCCTTTCCTCTTGCACGTGAGGGGAACAGTTCCCAGCAGTCGATAATAGACAGGTAAGTATCTTACGGTAAGTAGGTTGTCAACGTTCCTTCTCCCAGGCTGGTATCAGGTGCACGGTGGGAGGTAATGGACGGGTGAGTTCTCCGATGAGCGGATGGTCAAAGCTTCCTCTCCTCTTTCGCGTAGGGGACAGTTCACGGCAGTCGATGATGGGCAGGTGAGTATCTTACGGTAGGTAGATTGACCGAGCTCCTTCTTCCACGCTGGTATCAGGTTCACAATGGGAGGAGGTGAAACAGGTGAGCTCTCCGATGAGCGGATGGTCAAAGCTTCCTCTCCTCTTTCACGTGGGGAACAGTTCACAGCAGTCGATAAAGTGCAGGTAGGTATCTTACGGTAAGTAGGTTGACCGAGCTCCTTCCACGCTGGTATCAGGTTCACAATAGGAGGAGGTGAAACAGGTGAGTTCTCCGATGAGCGGATGGTCAAAGCTTCCTCTCCTCTTTCACGTGGGGAACAGTTCACAGCAGTCGATAAAGTGCAGGTAGGTATCTTACGGTAAGTAGGTTGACCGAGCTCCTTCCAAGCTGGTATCAGGTTCCCAATGGGAGGTGGTGAGCAGGTGAGTTCTCCGATGAGCGGATGGTCAAAGCTTCCTCTCCTCTTTCATGTGGGGGACAGCTCACAGCAGTCGATAATGTGCAGGTAGGTATCTTACGGTAAGTAGGTTGACCGAACTCCTTCTACACCAAGGGCAATTACAACGGTAAGAAGTGGACAGATAGAACTGCAGCAGGTCCTCCGTAAACACCGTACGAGACTTCCCCTAGGGCAGAAGGGGGCAAGCTCAGGAGCGGTGTACGACTCCCACGGGTGCCTTGGGCGGGTGAGTACTTCGCACCCTACAGATGGACTTCAGGGCTGTAGCGGACTCACGGTCACAGGTAGAACGGCTCACATGTGTCGTAGGAAAGACGAGGACTTCACACCGTACCGGTGGCTTCAGGGCTTTAGCGAACTCACGGTCACAGACTGAGCTGGGCTTTATGTGTCGTGGAGAAGACAGGGACTTCACACCGTACAGGTGGGCTTCAGGGCTGTCGCGAACTCACGGTCACCGACTGAACTGGGCTTTCTCTAGGACAGACAAAATCATAACTTCACACAACAATATAGTGTTTCTCACATGTGTCGTGGGGAAGACAGGAACTTCACACCATACAGGTGGGCTTCCAGGCTGTAGCGAACTCACAGTCACAGACTGAGCTGGGTTTTCTCGAGGGCAGACAGAATCATAACTTCACACAGCAGTATAGTGTTTCTCACATGTGTCGGGGGGGGGGGGAGGCAGGAACTTCACACCATACAGGTGGGCTTCAAGGCTGTAGCGAACTCACAGTCACAGACTGAGCTGGGCTTTCTCTAGAACAGACAGAATCATAACTTCACACAGCAATATAATGTTCTCACAGGTGTCGTGGGGAAGACAGGAACTTCACACCGTACAGGTGGGCTTCAAGGCTGTAGCGAACTCACAGTCTCAGACTGAGCTGGGCTTTCTCTAGAACAGACAGAATCATAACTTCACACAGCAATATAATGTTCTCACAGGTGTCGTGGGGAAGACAGGAACTTCACACCGTACAGGTGGGCTTCAAGGCTGTAGCAAACTCACAGTCACAGACTGAGCTGGGCTTTCTCTAGAACAGACAGAATCATAACTTCACACAGCAATATAGTTTTCTCCATGTGTCGCGGAGAAGACAGAAACTTCACTCCATACAGGTGGGCTTCAGGGCTGCAGCGCACTCACAGTCACAGACTGGGCTGGGCTTTCTCTAGGGCAGACAGAGTCAATACTTCACACAGCAATATAGTTTTCTCACATGTGTCGCAGAGAAGACAGAAACGACACTCCAGCTGTCCTTCCCAAACCTTTCCTCAGTTGGACGTACTCGATCTCTCCAAGCTCTAGAGATGTACAATATACCAGCCTGCCTCTTGGGCGAGCGCACGGCAGTTAACAACAGACCTTCACACACTCACAGGAATTTTCACTCCAATATACCACGCGGGGGAAGAGACAGAACGTCAATTCAAACACTGCAAATCCACTCATCAAGTGTACTTAAGGCCAGCACTCACCCTGGGTCTCGGTTCAAAACGCGAAGGATCGGCAGTGAGAGGAAGGAGAATTTAAACACTTCATAGGCATAAACTGGATTCGCTTCACCATCCGAACGGGAAGAGGAGATAAGAATGACAGAGAATCAGTTTAATTCACTCAGTGATATCCATACGGTACACTCCAAGCACTTCAACCCACATCTATCTCAGTATCAAACGTGTGGTAGGAGATTCAATAATCGGTTACTTATCTTCACTCTTTCATCCAGATGATGCACTTCCCTCTTTAAATCCTCTCTCTCTCCGTCTTCAATTCCTCATACACACGACGTTCCTTCTTCCTCGCAACGAGCCCTCAACGACACACTTCAGAGAACACTTCCCAACAGGAGCCAGCCACATCCAAACGAAAAAAAAAGCACCACAAGCAGGAGAGGAACAACCCCCGCTTTCTCTTCCTCTGACTTTTTATACTCTCATGAGCTAGCGTGGCCCCATTCAAACGCTCAGCGCAAATTACCCACACCTGCTATCAATCCGCCACTAGTTACCATAGCGACAGGCACTCACCCAGCTTTGGGACGGTGTTTCACTTCCCAGATCTCAACAGGGGCATTTCTCTAGCGGGGATAGTCCCGGGCTTATTTGTCACCCCGTGACACTAGTATAAAAATAGCAAACTACTAGTATACTGTTCACTTGTATTACAGATGTAGCTAGTACAAATGAAAAACGTAGTTGTGAAATTGTTGTGCACCTAAAGTTTACTCCTGTTACACTTAAGCCTCTGTTATACTTTCGATGACCGCGAGGGCGCGAGGGTCCGCGAGGGTCGGCGTGAAGTAAAAATCGTCATCGGGGGTGCGCGCGGAGGCTCGTTGCAGACAACCGCGTGCCACACATTTTTTGTGACCGCGCGGACAAAAGGGCGCGCGTTCATTAGGTTAAAACCGCGAAAGAGATGGAAATAACATGGACGCCGAATTTGAAAAAAACGGAAAACACGTGCATGCTAGAAGAACCAATGCCTATTTTTCACGCAAGCGTGTTGGAAGCGTTCCCAGGCAAAATAGAATAGGAAAAGATGTTTATATGTCATTTTTGACACGAATACATATGAATAAATGTCATTTTGATGTTTGAAAGTGTCTAGGTTTTGACATAAATGCAAATATGAACTATAAATATAAAAAATCCCAATCTACTGCGCATGCGTTGAACGCGTTCACCCAGCGGACCTCAGCAGAAAGTATAAATACAAGTAATCCGTGTCCGAGCTGTGCGCGGCTGTTGTGTACGCGTCCAAACTGTGTATAATAGAGGCTTTATAGTGCACTTAAATGTATACTTTTATTTACTAAAAGTGGGCAAATTTTGTCCCAAGCAGTATTGAAATAGTACACTAATAAGTTTACTAGTAGTACATTGACAGTGCACTTACTACATAAAGTATACTTAAAAATAAACTTGAACATTACTTAAGTATACTTATACATACACAAAATAAATAAGCTGAAATAGGCCTAACTAAATCAGAAAAATATTTTTACTGTGTAGTCATTAATTATATTTGATTTAATGTTGGCTTTAATTTTTTATATTAAAAAATAAAGTTTATTGAAATAGTTAATTCTACATGGGATTTATTCAAACAATCTGCAAAGCAAAAACAATTGCCTACATTTCAGTATGTAGAGAAACCCATGAAAATTTGATATAAATACCATCATGGTGCAGGCAAGGGAAGACGAGCAGAGAATTTCCATTGCAGCAGATTTAGTTTATTTAGAAAAAAAACACAAAAAAAAACACACAAAAAAAGACAAAAAAGGCAATCCAGGAGGCATGAATCAACATCACAGCTCCACAAACATAAAGCGACAGTGCAAGACTAAGAGAAGTACCAAAATGAAGGCTTAAATACATGGCTAAATGAGGAACCAAACAAGACTCAGGTGAAAACAAACAAGTAACCAATGAGTATCCATAGAAACCAGCTTACAAAAAAACAAAGGGGGAAGGAACAAGAAGACAGGAAGGAAACATGGGAACCCAAGGAAAAACAAAATAAGAGTCCACATAAAGAACATAACTCATACAAATACACAATACGATGACCAATTTCTGGTTAATCTGGTATATCCATATTTGAAACTTTATAAGCTATAATCACTGGCTTCCAACAAAGGTCATACACGTGTTCACAAGAGAGTTACATGGTTTTCGCAAGTGGCGTCTATTCTAAACTAAGCTTATGCTATGCCTACGTCATACATAAGGGATAATGTACATCCAGTCTGTGGTTCTCTCAAAATAACCCCTGACAGGGTGATTTGGACCCCAATGTGAAGCAGAGGCTGGATGTACATTATCTCGCTTATTACACATCTACTTGCCACATAAGTAAATAATTAGACTCAAAATATTGATCTGAGTTGAAATATTTTAATAAGTCTTTAAACTGTTTCAAAGACTCCAATAAACCGCTTTATAATTAGTCTTTCTGACTTATCTGTATCACAGTGAGGAACAGAGGGAAGACTGCAGACAGGCTGCCATTTCAAATGAGCAGGTAAGAAAATAGGGACAGTGTCACGGTGCGTGTGTAGGCAGACGAAGGCGAAGAGGCATAAGGCTTCAATGCAAGAGTTTAATTTCAAATATAAATCAAAAAGGTATAAACAGGGAGGTAACACATTCCAAATACAACTAACAACCAACCAGTACAGACTGAACAGAGGGAACTAAATACAAACACTGATGAACTGAAAACGTACTCGGTTACTAACGTAACCTCGGTTCTCTCTAGTAGAGGGAACGAGTACTGCGTCTTAGCTAAGACGCTGCGGGAAAAGTCTCTTTTCACGAATATTGAAGCAAAAAATTATCCTTAATTTTAATATTTGTAAAACGCATTTGCAGCAGTATGCAGCCATAGGCAAGACGGCTCGTTTGCTCATTGGCTGTTCTACTAGCAAATGCATAAGCCTATCGAGCGCAGGCTGATGCAACATCAGACCAATGAGGCCACTTCCCGCCGACGCGGGCGTGGCCTAGCCCTATAAAGGTAGCTCGAAAAGGCTGACTCACTTGATTTATTTCATCGAAGAAGCGAACCAAAGTGAATCGTACGCACGGCAAGGAACGCAGTACTCGTTCCCTCTACTAGAGAGAACCGAGGTTACGTTAGTAACCGAGTACGTTCTCTTACGAGAGTTCTCTCGTACTGCGTCTTAGCTAAGACGCTGCGGGAACCCAATGTAAGACGCCGTGCGTGCAGGGATTAACAACCATAAACCTGGAGGCGAACCCAGGATTTACAGTGCACAATCACCAGAGGGACTCACAGAGAGTCCTAGAACAGGAGGAGGAACTCTCCGTTCTGATATGTGGCTGCGTCCGCAGACGCAATATATGACATCACTTAGACAAGACACCCTTGACTAAAGTGGGAATATGGGTCTTACGTAATACTGCCCGTAAGATAGTAGTAACGCACTGCGCTTGTATTCTCAGTGTTCAATTACACCGATAACAGCTTAGCCTGCAAAGCGGGAACCTCAAGGTTATAAAACCTGATAAATGTAGACGGCGAGGCCCAGCCTGCCGCCATACAAATATCCTGTAAAGATATCCCACTAGACCAGGCCCACGAAGAGGCAACGCCTCTCGTGGAGTGCGCTCTGACACCCAGTGGGCACTGAAGACCTCTGGAGGTGTATGCTAACGCTATGGCGTCAACTATCCATCTGGATAGGCTTTGTTTCGAAACAGCCATTCCCTTGGAACGTCCACTGAACGAGACAAATAGTTGCTCAGTCTGTCTAAAGACAGCAGAGCGAGACACATAGGCTCTTAAAACCCTGACAGGGCAGAGAGAGCTCAAGTCTCCTTCCTCTTCTAACACCGGCAGGGCGGACAGGGATATAACCTGAGCCCGAAACGGCGTGTTGAGGGATTTCGGCACATAGCCGTGCCTAGGTTTGAGTATGACTCTCGAGTCACTAGGCCCAAACTCCAGACACGACGGGCTCACCGAGAGCGCGTGCAGGTCCCCTATGCGCTTCACTGAAGCAAGGGCCAGCAAAAACACTGTCTTAAATGACAGATGTTTGAGACTAATCGTCTGGATGGGCTCGAAAGGGGAACCTTTCATGGCCTCCAGAACCGTAGAGAGGTCCCAAACAGGGACCGACGGGGGTCTGGGAGGGTTCAGTCTCCTAGCTCCCCTGAGGAAGCGGATGACCAAATCGTTCCTTCCTATCGACTGACCGAGCGTTGTCTCAGCGAACGCTGCGATAGCCGCCACATATACTTTGAGCGTGGATGGGGCTCTGCCCTTATCCAACAGCTCTTGAAGGAAGGAGAGAACCTCCGTTACCTCACAGTCGAGGGGTGAGCATCCCCGAGCCACACACCAACTGGAGAATACCGACCACTTTGAGGCATAGAGCCGTCGAGTCGACAGTGCTCTAGCCTGAGTGATAGTATTTAGCACTCCTACTGAGAAATCAGCGGGTAACCGTTGAGAGCCCACACGTGTAGGGCCCACAACTTTGGTTGAGGGTGCCAAATCGAGCCCCTGGCCTGCGAGAGAAGGTCCCTTCTCAATGGCACCGGCCATGGGGCAGTGTCTGCCAACTGCATCAGCTCTGGAAACCAAGGTTGGTTCCTCCAGAGTGGTGCTACAAGCAGCACTGAGCATTTCGTTTCCCTCACTCGTTCTATCACCTCTGGAAGGAGGGAGACGGGGGGAAAGGCATAGAGCGGGCGGCGCGGCCACCTCTGGGACAGCGCGCTTTCGCTCTTGGAAAAGAACGCGGGGCTGTGAGCGTTTTCGCTGGACGCGAAGAGGTCCACTTCCGCTCTGCCAAATCTCTCCCACAGCAGCTGGACTGTTTGTGGGTGTAGAGACCATTCGCCCGCGGGAATGTTGTTCCTGGACAGCCTGTCTGGACCCACATTCTGTATCCCAGGCACATGAGCTGCTTTCAGCGAGCGCAAGTTGTGCTGAGCCCATACCAGGAGGCGTTCCGCCAACCTGTACAGATCTCGGGATCTGAGACCACCCTGGCGATTTATGTAGGACACCACAGACATGTTGTCCGAACGGACTAAGACGTGATGGCCCTTGATATGGGGACGAAAACGTATCAGCGCGTTTTCTACTGCCAGCATTTCCAGACAGTTGATGTGTCGGAGCTTTTCCCGTTCTGACCACAGGCCATATAACGGTCTGCCCTCGAGCAGCGCTCCCCATCCCGAGGTGGAGGCGTCCGTAGACACCACTCTCACTCTCGAGGAAGTCCCCAGGCTTGCACCTGTTTGGTTCCAGCCGTTCACCGTCCAAGGTTCTAGAGCTGTAACACAGCTCTGGTTGACCTTGAGGCGCAGTCGACCAGAAGTCCACGCTCTGCGTGGTACCCGCGCTTTCAGCCAGAACTGTAGGGGGCGCATGCGGAGCAGGCCCAGCTGAAGAACTGGCGATGCTGAGGCCATGAGACCTAGCATCTTCTGAAACGTCTTGAGCAGGAAGGACGCGTCGCAGCGGAGAGATCTCGCTGCGCGCTGAATGCCGAGCGCGCGCTGTGACGACAGCCGCGCCGTCATAGACTGTGAGTCCAGAACTATGCCCAAAAACGAAATCGTTTGACTGGGGTTCAGTGAACTCTTCGTCCAATTGACTCTGAGACCGAGTTTCTCGAGGTGATCGAGTAACATGGTCCTGTGCTCCACGAGCTCTGATCGTGAATGAGCCAGAATCAGCCAGTCGTCCAAATAGTTCAGCACTCGCATGCCTCTGAGTCTGAGAGGGGCGAGCGCTGCGTCCATGCACTTCGTAAATGTGCGAGGTGCTAGGGACAGACCGAATGGCAGGACTGTATACTGGTATGTCTGACCGTCGAAGGCGAATCTCAAGTATTGCCTGTGACGTGACGCTATCTGTATTTGAAAATACGCGTCCTTCAGATCTATTGACATGAACCAGTCTCCTTCGCGAATATGCGCGAGGATTTTCCTGGTCGTAAGCATTCTGAAACTGCGTTTCACTAATGCTTTGTTCAGCTGTCTCAGATCCAGTATGGGTCTGCAGCCCCCGTCTTTTTTGGGAACCAGAAAGTATCTGCTGTACAGCCCCCGTTCGCTTTGAGCATGAGATACAGGCTCTATAGCCCCTTTGCTCATCAGTTTTGAAATTTCGGCTCGGAGTAGGTGTGCTACTTCCGAATTCACCGTAGTTTCGACACGCGCCGTAAAGCGGGGAGGGCGTCGATAAAACTGTAGCGAGTAGCCTCTCTTTATAATGCTTAGCACCCATTCCGAAACCCCTGGAAGCGCTGCCCATGCATCTGCATGGATGGCTAAGGGTTGGATGCGAAGCGCACTCTGTTGGCTGAGCAACGGAAGCGCTTCGGTGTGCTGTAACACAGGCGTTATGTCTGTGGCATTCGAGGCGTGGGGCGCGCTGATGACAGCGGGCAGAGCGCTCGTCCTCGACCCCGCTATGGCGCTTAGCCGAGTGAGGGAGGGCTGAGCGAGTCCCGTGGGACTCGTATCGTCTGTGAGTAAATGTGGGCTGGAAGCGCGCACCTTTACTACTTTTGGCGCGTTGTCCGTCTGAGCAGAACGAACGTGCACGGGTTTCGTTTTTACAGAAACCGTCAGACGTGCGTGACATAGTGTTCGTGTGCACTGAGGAGTGGGCACGTCTACTATGCAGTGCGCGCGATCGACTTGAGCCGATTTTATGGGCGCGAGCCCTGTGTGAAGGGCTGTGCTTGTGTGTACGGATGGGCACTGAATAGTGGGCATCAGCGTTACATTTATAGCACCATCGGCCGTGGCCGGGACACCAGAAAATACACTCTTTATGGGATATATCTGGGTAGCCGTGAAAACGGCTTTTGTGTGCAGGCAAGCGGGCAACTGTACAGGCTTGCGCGTTGCATAAGACGCTGAGACAGTCGCAATACCTGGAACTGAAACAGCGGCGCGCTTGGGTGGGAGCCCGGCCGCAGCGGGACTCGTACACCGGCGCTTTCCTAGGCGTGCTAGGATGTGTTCGGGGTTTCACCACAATCCTCTGACGTGGACCACGCGGCGCGGGGCGACGGCTGGTAGAGCGAGAGCGAGGTCTCGCGCTGCGTTGCTGTCGTGATGACGCAGCAGGAGGAGGGGGCTGTGGCTGAGAGCTCCGCTGGGTCGGCTTAGCACGACTCGCTGCAGAACTGGAGCGCTTCGGCAGGAAGTGCTTAAAGGCTTGCGACGCTTTCTGGTCCTCTGCGAATCTCTCTATGAACTCATTGACAGAGGATCCGAAGAGGCCAGTGGGATTCAGCGGGGCGTCGAGGAACGCGGTGCGCTCAGACTCGGCCATGTCTGAAAACGTCAGCCAAAGATGTCTTTCAGCCACAGTGGCAGAAGCCATAACACGTCCCATAGCTTGAGCGGCAGACTTAGTAGCGCGAAGGGTGAGATCCGAAGCGCTTCTCAAATCCGCGAGGCAGATTGCATCAGGTCCCATCTCGTCCAGTTTACGGAGGAGATCTCCCTGGAAAATCTGCAGCGTGGCCATGGTGTGTAGTGCAGACGCAGCCTGCCCAGCAGCGGAAAAGATTCGCGCGAGCAGCGATGACGTCGTGCGGCAGGCTTTGGATGGCAACACTGGTTTCGTCCGCCGTCCAGCAGAGGGCGGGCAAAGGTGCGTCGCTATCGCCTGTTCCACCAGCGGAAGTGACTGGTAGCCTCTGTTTTTAGCATCGTCCAGGGCGGAGAATGCTGGAGAAACAGACGAACGAGTTCGTGCTGAGAAGGGAGCGTTCCAGGCCTTTGCCACTTCTTCATGAAGCTCAGGAAGAAAGGGGGCGGGCTTAGACTCAGGAGAAGCATGCTCACCGGGAAGGAAGCTACCATCCAGCCGGGTACGAGAGGGAGGTGCTGGTGCAGACCACTCGAGGCCGAGACTCGTCGCGGCCAGCGAGAGCACTCGCATCAACTCCTTCTCGATGTTAGCTCGTCTGCTAGGCTTACGAGCAGCGAGCGCGAGATCCTCAGAGCTCGACCAATCGCCGCTGCCCGAAGCTAACAGAGAGCACGTGTCCTCATCCCCCGACGCGGCTTTGAAATCGACTTCCTCTGATGAAGCGGCGGCAGACTGCGGGCGCTGAGCATCAGGAAGTGATTCAGGCGAGGCCGGCGAAGCGAGCGGGCGCTCCGGCGAGCTCGGTCGGGCTGTAGAGGGCTCCGGAATCAGCTGGGAGCGGCGCTTTTTACGGCGCGGCAACGCGGCGGGGAGTGCAGGCTCGGAGAATACTGCCAGGCGAGTCCTCAGAGTCACCATAGGCATAAGCTCGCAGTGAGGGCAGCCGCCGTCAGCGAGCGCGAGCGCTGCATGATCTTCACCCAGGCAGGAGACACAGATGACATGACGGTCTCCCTCGCTGAGTGGGGCTCGGCACGAGCCGCAGGAAGGCATCTTTAAAAAGACGCGAGCTCTTTTACGAGTGTGTGTCGCGGGGCGAACACACACACACACAGAGGAACAGAAAAGGATATGAGCGCCGGAAAGCGCAGCAGGTACGGCAGTGGAAGGCGGCGAAGGCCAGCGACTTAAGATGGCTCGTCCCGCTGAGGTGCTTGCACTCAGACGACGCTTGCTTCTATCCGAGATCCAGCGATGTGAGAGGTTCGCTGAAGAGATGAAAAATCAAGTGAGTCAGCCTTTTCGAGCTACCTTTATAGGGCTAGGCCACGCCCGCGTCGGCGGGAAGTGGCCTCATTGGTCTGATGTTGCATCAGCCTGCGCTCGATAGGCTTATGCATTTGCTAGTAGAACAGCCAATGAGCAAACGAGCCGTCTTGCCTATGGCTGCATACTGCTGCAAATGCGTTTTACAAATATTAAAATTAAGGATAATTTTTTGCTTCAATATTCGTGAAAAGAGACTTTTCCCGCAGCGTCTTAGCTAAGACGCAGTACGAGAGAACTCTCGTAAGAGAACAGGTGATACAGATGAAGGTAATTAACTAAACACAGGTGATGAAAATGAACTAATAGAGGTAACCAAGGAAACAGATGAGCTAATAATGACTTGACGAGACTAAACAGAAACACAACACTGACAGACAGGACAGGTACAGAAATATTGCTGAATGTTTGATAATCCACAATATACATCTTTATAATAATAATAATTCGTTACATTTATATAGCACTTTTTCTGAGACCTCAAAGTGCTTTACATAGAAGGGGGGAATCTCCTCAACCACCACCAATGTGCAGCATCCACATGGATGATGCGACGGCAGCCATATTGCGCCAGAACGCTCACCACACACCAGCTTACTGGTGGAGAGGAGACAGTGATGAAGTCAATCAGTATATGAGGATGATTAGGAGGCCATGATGGACAGATGCCAAGGGGCAAATTTGGGATTTTTAATGACCACAGAGAGTCAGGACCTCGGTTTAACGTCTCATCCGAAGGACGGTGCTCTTTTGGCAGTATAGTGTCCTCGTCACTATACTGGGGCATTAGGACCCACACAGACCACAGGGTGAGCACCCCCTGCTGGCCTCACTAACACCTCTTCCAGCAGCAACCTGGTTTTCCCAGGAGGTCTCCCATCCAGGTACTAACCAGGCTCAGCCCTGCTTAGCTTCAGTGGGCAACCAGTCTTGGGCTACAGGGTGACATGGCTGCTGACACAGATTTGTGTCTAAGATATTTTAAGACATTTAAGATATTTTTTTCATTATTGAGGACCTTTTATTTGGTCAAATAAAAAAAATTGTATAAACAAAAACATGTTATAAATAGCCAAAAAAAAAAAAAAAAAAAAAGATTAGAATAGCCTGTAGCCAATGTGTTTGATAGGTTTAGTTTTTTCTGTTTTAGTTGTATGTCTTAGACTAATACACAAGTTAACGCACCAAATCACGGGCGCCGCCATAACTCTACACAAATGCATTTCATTTCCGCCGGAAGTGGTTTGCGCAGCGTCTGCCGGTGTAAACACAGCGATTGCGATGCTAGCTTGGGAACACGGTTCTACTTCTTTGACTGGAGATGGCGTTACTCTCCCCCACCCGAATTCAGTGCAAAACTGGGAGGATAACATGACGACGTGGCCCAGTATAACGTACAGCAAGATTTTCTCCTACTTCGTGCAATCCATGGCAATAGATGGAAAAGCAATGGACAATCTGAAAGCCTCCGAGGCATATCAATATGTGCACAGCAACAAAGTCGGTTGTGTCATGTCATACAAACATGATCGTTTTGTTTATCTGAAAGCAAATGTAGAGCCTAGCCAGTGTTTGAACAATGCGTGGCAAAGCTGGAGAAGTCAAAACTGCGGGATGTACGTGTGTTGCTGGACCAGGGAGATCTTGTTCCCACTCAGCTGCGATCCTGTGGAAGGTAACTAGATTATTTGATCATTGTAGCATAGGCCTATGCAGTCCCTCCAGTTTTTCGCGATTCCGCGATCGCTGAATACAACGCAAAATCAACAAAATGTCGCATTTAAAGTCTTAAAGTGACAGTAACCTAATTTGCCTGCTGTTGTCAGTGTTGTTAATGTTAATCAAGCAACAACAATACAGCACAAAAAAAGAAAAGAAAAAAGAAGTAAATTATCCACTGATTATGCATTTGATTATGAATTACTGGATTTGATTTAAACACAGTTCTACAGTATAAATTACTACACCTGCTGTTAATATTTACATAGGTCAGGTAGAAAAATTGCCCATAGGTTGTTTTAAAAGTTAATTTGACGAGAATTTGATTAGACCAAAATAAACAAGCTTTATGCATTTTGTTTGTGATTTGTGTCATGTATGACTATTGTGCATCTGACATAATACAATATGGTAAATGTGATGTCCTAATTATAAAATATAAAAATCGGAATTTTTATGGAATTTAATGGAAATTACCACCACAAAATCAGTCATTTTGATCGCAAAAATCACATACAAAATCGTGAAATCCTGGAGGGACTGCCTATGTCTTTTTTATTGTTGGTATCCGAACTACATCACAGGCTACTTGGCTAGAGTGCAAAGTGTGTGTGTGCCATGATGATAATAATAACGCATTTTCTTCATAAAGTGCATTTCTGCAAGCCCAATGTTCTGTATATTCATTGAAGGCTATGTGTGCAATGTATTACATCATATGACATGTGTGCAGTGAACCCATTATAATATCTATGCACTGTTTTTACTATATCTCTCTAGGTAGAAAATGCTGTGAGACGGGAAAACCGGGCATGCCTGCACAGACGGACAGAACCCGTGGAATGCTGGGTCTAAAAGAAATGCTGGTCAGAGGAAGATGAAGTATGTGTGTTTCAAACGACACAACAGGAAGGATCTCTACCAGCCGCCACCAACTTCACAGCCATCCTCTACCACTCCAGAACCGGCACAGGAGGTGACACTCTTTAGGACTCATGAAGAGTGGAGGAAGAACGCACTTGCCTCACCAATAGCAGAACTTTTCAATTGCCCTGGGAATAGCCTCCTGCAGCTCTGCTTTAATGCTAATACCTCCTCCATCATCGAGCCAACACCATGTCCACACCTCCATCTCCTAACCCATGATGAGCACCACACACCACTGGCTTGTGTAAAATGCAGAACCTTCTATGATGAATACATTAACATGTCCACAGCCCAGCTTGAGGAGATTGAGAAGGTTACAAAAGCACAGAGCAAAGAACAGGTCTGGCATGATGCGCGGAGAGTGCACGTCACAGCGAGCACAGCTAGAAAGGTGCCCATTCGCTCAACCACGGCGCCTGACAAGTTTTTGTCAGAACACTTACACCCATCCTTCCGTGGCAATGCCGCAACCCGTCAAGGAGCGGAGGGGGAGGAACTTGCAAGGGACTATTTGGAAACTCTGGGCAACAGCATTGAAACCAAAGGCTTAGTGGTGTGCGAAAAGGAACCGTGGCTTGCAGCATCTCCTGATGGAGTGATAAACAAAGACATTCTGTTGGAGATCAAATCACCTGTGATGGGAAACAAGTCACTTGCAGAATTTTTGGCAACAAAGAACTGCGAAATCACAACTGTGGCAAACAGAGATAGGGTAGATTACCATATTGCCTGCAATGGACCCAAAAGGCTACTACATGCAGGTACAAATTGGGATGCACTGCACAGGGCTTCAGCACTCCAAGTTGGTGATCTGGAACAAAACTGAGCACCTAGAAATCGAAGTACCCTACGACCAAGGCTTTGTCCAGGGGCATATCATAAGGCTGCGCACATTCTACTTTGCCCACATGCTCCCGAAAATTGTTGATGATTCTGTTGAGGGAAGGTTACAGTTCTGCAGTAAATATCTCAGCATTTTAAAACCAAAATAAATTGCCTTATTTAATATATCAGTGTGCCTGTACTGTTTGAGTGAAAATAAAGTTTGATGTAATTTCATTTCATTTAATTATTGCACTGAACTACGATCATGAATGATAGGCCTTATGTTCCTTAGAGTGCTACAATTTCTTTTAACAGTTCATCATTCATAGTAAGCTCATACTGTACATAAATAACACTGGATGAATTAATTGTTTTAAAGAAACTAAACAAATGGCTTCAACAAGAAAGATTGCGTGTTTAATCCTAACAGGTATTAAAAAGTAAAATACAAAAAGCAGCCCACACAATTACATCACTATGAAAATATTCATATATAATATAAAAAAATACAATGCATGCAGTATTTGTTGTGTTTATCTGTATTTAATGAACAATATGGCAATATGTAGGTGAATGCAGGGATGTTCAAACTGACCCTTCTCTCATCAAGCAAGTCTCGAATGGTGAACCCACGGTCTGCCATGACCTCATCACCAGCCCTCAGATAGTCTAGGAACCCACTGTCCATGGTGATAAACTTATCGCTGCTTCTGCCAGCATAGGCATCAGATATAAACATGATTAGCCCATTAGGGGCCACAGCGACGAGATATGTTACAGTGTTGCGTGATTTGTACTAGCTGAAAGTGTCACTCCTTGAGTCGTGGTTTGTGGCTCTCTGCATGGCACTTTCGGCACAGTCAATGATGCAGGTGGTTCGAGGGTAGTTCCTCTGAAACGACAAGGGCATGGTGGCACGAATGGTCTCTCTTGGAAGCCAGGGGATCAGGACTTTGAACTGTTCACCCATCACGTCAATCCAGTGACTAATCACAATGCTTGCCATGGATGTAGACACATTGAAGCGGTGAGCAATATCTCCTAATATTAGGTTTAGTTTTATCTTCATCAAGGTCATCAGGATTTGGTCAACAACAGGAAGGGTAATTGATGGCTTACTGAAAGGCAACAACACCGTCACCAGGGTGAAAAATTGAACCATACGCACTCCTGTATACAGCCGGGACCTAGCATCATCAATGACCGTGGTGCTAGTCACAGTAGGACCCATTTCTGCCTCGCACTGTGTGGCCTTGTCTACTTTAACAGACTGTGTTGTTGAACAGTACATGTGGTCAATATGTGACGGATCCTCCCATTGGGTCTGGGCATCTCGAAATTTTGGTGTAGCAGGCTCGGCCTCACAGGCAGGCTGACAGGTTTCAGGAGCATCTAAAAAGGGGAAGAGAAAACATGGATGGAGCTAAATTAATGCAGGCATAGAGTCCTCTCACTACAAACATCACAATGGCAAAATTTGTACTACAACATTGCACTCACACACTCACACACACACACACACACACACACACACAATCATCATCACAACATTTAACAATTGTATTTTGATTAATATGTGCGAGGGAGAGAGAGCAAGACAGCGCTTAGTTTGGAGACGGTGAAGTCTTGTTTACACTTTCGCCTGGCTCCGAAGAGAGAGAGAGTGCGCGCGCGCGACCGGGTCTTTCTCTCTCTCTCTGCTCGTTCTTTCAGTTAAACATGCGCCCTGTCACAAGCGCAGCAGTTCATCTACATTACTCACCGATCAAATAAGGCTTTGGCGGGACAAAAATTCACTTTGGCGGGCGCTAAACAAGCTCAATGCAGGAAAATTCATGCGTGAATTTAACTGAGTAGTACATGACATGCACTCGCACAAATGCGACCACATACAATTTTAACTCGCACATTCTCAAAAAATGGTCGCATATGCAAACCCTGTGCACACACACACACACAGACACACACACACAGTTAATGATGTAGCTATCGTGGGCATTGTTTGTCCCATCTCCAAAACAATCAACTGCCTTAGCAAAATACCGGTAGCAATGTTAGTGTATGACAACTTCTTCATAATTAACAGTCTTTTCAGCTTCATAGCTAAAGTTGCTGAACTTACCCTCAGATTCAAGTCTGCGTTTCTTTATCTGGGGGGAGGCAGTGGTCCGCTGGGTGAGTTGACGCCTCTTTGGCAGGGGAGGGCGATTGTATCCCAACCACAACTCTGGGAAAGGATTATCCTTGGTTTGTTTTTGGTCAACAAAGTGATAGGAACAAACAAAAACATTGCGGGGTGGTTTCTTTAGATTCAATGCCTTCAGCCAGGTCCTTGATTCCGAGTCGGTATCAGGCTTGCGAAAAAATGTAAACAATGGAGCGCATGGACATTGCCTCGTCGTAGCTGGTTTGTGGTCGTAGCACTCTCTATCTAACCACTCGTTCAGGTGCTTTCTCGAGTGTTTGCAACCAACTACCGCACACGTTGTTCCCGAACCACTTTTCTTCATGTTGTAATTGTTATCCTCTTTGCCACTGCGATATCAGTGCTTTGTCGGCACAACGGAGCTAGCTAGCAAAACAAACCCAGCCCGCCAGAACGGAAGTGGATTGCATCGATGGGAGGAGTTTAGGATGTAGAGCGGAAACGGTGCAAAAACTTGTGTATACTCTTAGTGGATTTGTTCTCATGTCAGATCCGAGGTGAAAGTAGCAGGAGATTAGACCAATCAAAAGAAAGAAAGGAAGAACACCTGATCAGGTACAAGACAAACAAACACTACTGAAAGGACCAATGGAGATGTTAAAGGTGTTAATATAAAACTGGGTAATGTGTATTACAGTGAGGGACAGGGTGAGGATAGAAGTCAAGCAGTCATTTCAGATGAGCAGGTAAACATTTAATTTAGAGAAAAAATTTTTTATATGATAAACTTGCAATTTACAAGTTGCTACTCTATAAAATATGGAGTTATTTGTAACTGTGTTTCTTTTCATGTCAGTTTCAGAGTGAACCTAATTTTAGGGATCAGCTGAGCCTAGTCAACAGGGACAGCGAAGGATTTAATGATTCAGAAATAACCACTTGCTTAAAGCCTGCACATCCTGATCCCAAGTTTATAGTAGTACAGACTAGAGCTAACTATGTGTTACATTTTCAGCAAAAATGGTTTCAGATGTTCCCCTGGCTGCACTACAGTGCCACTTTAAAAGGGGTTTTATGCTTTTATTGTGCTAAAGTCTTCTTAAAGAAAACAGTGCTTGCTTCTAAATTTGATCCTGCCTTTGTGAGTGCTGGCTTTAAGAACTGGAAAAAGGCAGTTGAAAAGTTTACAGCCCATGCTAAAAGTCACTTCCACTGCCATGCAACAATTGTGTATGCTCAAGAAACAAACATAGCTTCACAACTCTCCTCAGTTGTTTCTAGACAACAGGAGGAAGCAAGAAATGCATTGCTAAAAATTGTAGGATGTGTTCAGTATTTGGCTCGACAAGGTATTGCATTGAAAGGTCATGATTAAGAGAGGGGAAATGTTTCCCAACTTCTAAAATGCAATGATCCAGCACTTCGCAAGTGGCTAGCACAAAAGCATAATTACACAAATCCTCAAATTCAAAATGACATACTCAACATAATGAGCAATGACATCATCAGAGGAATAACAGATACAATTAAATCCCTTCCAGTGACTCAGTTTGCCTTAATTGTTGATGGAACACAAGATGTCTCAGGCACAGAGCAAGAGTCTGTTTGTCTTCGTTATGTTGACCACGACTTGATTCCTCATGAGGAATTAATTGGTTTTTATGCAGTGACAGAAACTACAGGAGAGAGTCTTGCAAAAGTGTCAATAGATGTGTTGTCTCGATTACATTTGCCATTATCTGCATTACGTGGCCAGACATATGACGGTGCAGCCAATATGTCTGGAAAATACTCTGGAGCACAGGCTGTAATAAGAAAAAAACAGCCTTTATCTTTATATGTGCACTGTGGAGCTCATTGTGTAAACCTAGTTACTCAAAAGGCATGCACAGCTTCAAAACTGCTGAGAGATTCTCTTGATTGGGTGCATCAGCTAGGAAATCTGTGTAGCCTGTCTGGTAAATTCAAAGAAAAGTTTAAACAGATTGCTAAGGAAGATCATGGTATCGCAAGCACTCTAAAGCCTCTCTGCCAAACACGATGGACAGTACAACACCAAGCAATAACATCTGTTCTCAAGCAGTATGATTCTGTACTCACTTCCTTAGAGGAAATGTCAAACGGCAGTGCTCCTAGTGCTGCCACTGCCAATGGCTTGCACCAACAGTTTCTCAAAGGTAAGACCATACTGGGTCTTGTTTTGGCAGGAGCTGTGATTGGAGAGTTGGAATGTTTGAATCGTTCTCTCCAAAGAAAAACCCAAACTATCTCTGGCATGAAAGCTGCTGTTTCCTGTGTTCAGTATGTTTTGAAAGACAAAAGAAATGAAGAAGCCTTTCAAAGTCTTTTTGAGCAAGCAAATGTGATTGTGAATTCTCTAAACTTAAAGGCTATCAAAGTCCCAGAACTAAGACAACCACCTAAGCGTTTTAGGGTAGAAGGAAGCACAAACACATCAAAAACAGCAATAGAGCATTATAGAGATGAGTTTTATCAGGTGCTTGATGTTGTTGAGGCAGAGCTCAATGAACGTTTTCAGCAGGAAGGTATATTGACCCTGCAGAAAATAGAGAACACTCTGCTCACTGGACAAATTGATTCAGTATGTGATGAGTATCCTGAGATCAACAGCCAGTTGCTTGCAGTTCAGTTACCCATGTTTAGACATAACTACCAGTTTGGATCCAGTATGGAGGCAGCAGACATTCTTAAAGGTTTTTCAGTGGAAGTCCGTGGCCTTTTCAGTGAAGTGGAAACTCTGGTCAGGTTGCTCCTGGTTGTACCAGTCTCATCTTCTGAAGCAGAAATGAGCTTTAGTGCTCTGAGAAGGTTGAAAACCTGGCTACGCTCAAGTATGTCACAAAAGAGACAAAATCATGACAGTCTGTCATGTCCACCAAGACAAGTTGGACCTCTTAGACAAGAAGTTGGTGTGCCAGCAATTTGTAGTTGGTTGTGAAAGACGCAAGCAGATATTTGGTGCTTTCACTTGAACTGTATGATCATATTCACTGCTCTGTGATATAAGCGTATCCTAATCCCAAGTTTATAGTTGTTACAATCTGAATTGTAAAAAAATACACTTATATAAAGTTAACTTGACTGTTGTGCAAGAGCTGACTACTGTATGTGTTTACCTTTCAAAAGGATTACACTGGCATGTAAAAAAGTGTAATCTCAAAATAAATGAGTTGAATTTGTAATCAGTTACAGTGTGCATTCATTTGGTGTGCATTCACTGTTGTTTTATTCAAACAATCATTTGACCATAAATGCTTGTAGATAGATAGATAGATAGATAGATAGATAGATAGATAGATAGATAGATAGATAGATAGATAGATAGATAGATAGATAGATAGATAGATAGATAGAGATTATCCCAAAATACTGCACATATAACAAAGCTGATTTTTTTAAACTGTATTTATTATTTTTCTTATAAAAAAATATCAGGAGGCATACCCAAACTTCAACCCCCCCAATGTTCAAACCAAATCTACGCCCTTGCCACTGTGCATTTAGTGTATTAACGTCATAATATTGTAACTAACCATCATTTTTGTGGAATATTTTCAGACCTTCTCTTGGTTGAGGCTCAGAAAGTCACCATACCTGAGGGCAGCAGTGGAGAAGATGAGGAGGAGCCACCAGTACCCGCTAAAACTCCACGGCTTTTCTCTGGCTACCGCAAGAAGAGTACCAAGAAAAATGCAGACCATCACACATCCTGCAAAGATGAGGTCATTTGCTACATCTAGGTGTGCTCTGAAGAAGAAGTTGACTGTATGGATTTCTGGCAAAAGCATGCAAAGATCTTCCCAAGGCTTTATCTTGTGTCTATGAAACTGCTTGCAGTTCCTGCCACAAGTGCACCAGTGGAAAGGGTATTTAGTCATGGAGGCCTTATAATGCGCCCTCACCGAGCTAGACTTAGTGCAAAGACACTGTCAAGCTTGATCTTTTTGAAATGTAACCATTCTGTTGCTTAAGACTTTTCTAGTTCTTAGGCCACTGAAGGACACCTAGAAGCCAGAAATGTTTTGTGGCCCATACCTAGTGTGTTAAGAGAAGAGAAGTTCTTCTCTGATCTCAGTCTGATCTCATCCTTTGGATTTTTTTATTTGATTATTTCTAAACATTTTGTTCTTAAGTTACATGCCATAAGTTGGTCAGTTGCTTCACATTCACTCTAAAAATGTTGAGCGTTTGAATGTTGTGCTATCCAGCCACTAAGTAAATAACAAATAATTGAGGATTCTCTATCATAAGGAAGTGTAGTGTGTTATTTTTTGTGGAATGTGATAGTATGAAGAGTTCAGATGCAAAAGCCTCTAAGTGCCATCTGAAATTTTCTTCTAGAATGATAATTTTTTTATAAAGCTTTTTTTTTTTTTTTTATAAAATTTAAGTTAAGTAATTTAACTTAAATTACAATTAATAGGTAATTTGCATTGCCATTTAAGTGAAATTATTGAACTTAAATATACGAGCTTGATAAAAATGATCATTAGAGAAGAAAATTTCAGATGGCTTTTGCATCTGAACTTCGTATATTTCACATCGTTTGATTCGTTGCAATAGTGTTTTGCATTTAGCTACAATGTGATGTTTGACCATATTTGGTCTTTCTTAATTTTTGGTATGTACTGTACTGTACTGTACTGTGTGTTCATGCTACAAGGCAAAATACAGATATTAACTTAAAAGTAAAGCATTCTTGGTGTTTTTGTCATGTTGCAATAGCCTGTTTACTGATTATACACCAAAATCAAAGCTGATACTGTATGCTAATAGATAAAGGAGTCATAATAACATATTACATGCTTTGAATTCCTTATATATAGCTATGCAGTGTTCTAAGCAGCCTGGATGGGTCGCTGTACGTGATGCAACACTTATTATAACCAGAGACTTAATATAATAAAGAGACTTGAGACTTGACTTGGACCCTAGCTCAAAGACTTGAGACTTGACTTGGACTCTGGCTCAAAGACTTGTGAGCATCTCTGGTGGGTTTCACCAGCTCAAGTCAAAGCTAACCTCCCTGAAGACTTCAATGCTTTCCCAGACACACAGGTGATCCTCGACTGCACTGAACTCAGATGTCAAGACTCCATCCTTCCCACTACTCCAGAGTGAAATGTACTCAAACTACAAATCTCACTGCACAATGAAAGGTCTCTTTGGGATAGCGCCACATGGTGCAGTCTCTCAGCTTTATGCTGGGTCAATGAGTGACAAGGAGATCTTTAAACAGTCTGGAATAGCCAAACAACTGACAGAAGACATGGCAGTTATGGTAAACAAAGGCTTCCTAATCAGTGACTGTGTCAAATGTAAAGTGTACTGTCCACAATTCCTGTCCAAGACAAAGCAGATGCCAGCATATAAGGTGAAAGAAACACAGGCCATAGCACGACTGCGAGTGCATATGTTCCCATACTGTAAACATCAATCAGCTCTTTACAGTTGCATGCTTGTTGTCAAATGATCAAAACAAGGCATTAGTTAAGACATGGGTCAAATAATGTCCTGTCATTTCTACTCTTCAGTAAATAAACCAAACATAGTTGTTAATAATTTACTTTTTATTCTTGTTGACAATCCATTCAACTTTAATTCATAACATTTACTATACAACTCTGTATAATCAAAATATTTGTGGTTTTATTGAAATAGTTTTATTAAGACAATACCTCTGAATAAATATTTGTAAAAAGTAGTAACAATCTCTCATAAAGATCACTTTTTGTACTGTACATTTACAATAAACACATTTGTATCAGTACTTTTTCACTGGCATTTTTTTTTTTTTTTTTTTTTACAAAATTAATGTTTCTTTGACAAGTATTTATGCATGTATGTGTAGAAGTAAAAATAATCAACCTTCTCTCTAATAACTTTATGCATGGCTGTGTCACTGTAGATGTGCTGCACAAAATAATCTTCCTGAGCCCACACCACAAAGTCACACCACTGCATTCCGGAGACCAGTAGTTGTCCCTGCACTTGCCAATAGTATGCATGTTTTTTTTGTTTTTGTTTTTTGAGAAATTGCCCCATACTCCATTTGCAAATATTTGCAGTCAACAAAGTTTTTGACATTAGGGCATTTAATTTCAACAAGCCCAAATTGAGGGTGTTCAGTGGGATCGAACACTACACCATCAGGGGATGCACAAATCCAGGGGGCATTAGGATGAACAATTAAACCACAAGGTGAGTAGTTAACATTTGTCAACTTGCTGTACTCAACTGTTACCTCTGACTCCATTTCTGCACCTCGTCTCATTTATGCTGTCTGCCTGCTTCCCCTGCTGATGCGTTCGGCAAGGGACTCTGCAGAACTCAGGCCTCTAACGTGGCACATCTCCCGAAATCTGGAGGCTGTTACCCTTGGTCTGCGAAGGTCATGCCACTCAGTACAAGAGCTTTGGTCACGTGTTGCCTCCTCAATTTTCTGAGCCATATATAATGTCATGTTCAGACTTTGTAAGTGTAAGGACTCTTCCTCACTACAAACAAATGTGCATTCATTTGGAGCTAGATAATATCCTTCTAGAGGCAAAGGAGGACTCGGTGGTGTATCATGTAGGGTGATGTATCGTGATGTTAACAGAGGCTGATGGAAAGACAATGCACTTCCTTCCTGGACCAACCCAAATGCACTCTCTACAAGTGGCTTTTCAGCCGTCATGTTCATGGTGGTAGCAAGTGGCTTGTCCTCAAGGCTAAATTCTGCATATGCCTCCACAAGTCTGAAAGTACAAGGATCTGGTAAAGGGCCCCCCATCCCTCTGTAGAGTCCACTTATGTAAAGATATGTTTAACATGAGAATTAATGTTGATAATGTTACATTTTTATATACATAATCTTTGCATTTCTATCTTCTGTAATAGTGTGGATTATTTTGAATGTCTGTTATGGACATGTTTAAAGCATATGTCTTTTAAAAATATGGTCTTCATATTGTTATTAGCTATTTTTGTATACTGTACATGTAACAAAACAAAAATTTCAAAATGCCACAGCTGAACTTAACTCACTCCACCTGGTTCTGTAAGATTTGGTACAGGTTTTGTGTTGACCATGGAATTGATGGGTCCTGCTTTTACACCCTAAAGACAAATAAGAGTCATTATGGATGAATTAGCTTAAAGCTAAAACTATAAACAAAACCCAGTATGGGCAACAGTATGGTTGCACAAAGCAGTGCCTGCCACACACAAGCACTTGCTGGGCGTTACCACCACAGGCGAAGCATCCCGAAGTCCAACCTATAAAAAAATATGTACAATTACTAATTAAAGCTGCAAGCAGCATTTATCGGGCTTCAAGCAGTTAAGGCCTTTAAGCACACAAGCATCAAGAGACATTACGTTTTATTTAGCAAGCATTTAACAACTGCCATCATAGATTAAAAAAAGTCAATTTACAGCCAATACAGGCAGTTTACCATAGGAAATATATGGTTTTAAAGCATTTTTACAGTTATAGCACCTTTTTGCCTAAGTCTTCTTACAGTCTTGCCTGATCTCCACCACTTTTATTAGTAGTACTCAAAGTGTGGCCATTTATATCTGTCAAATTTGTTGTAAATATGTAATTTTGATAAGGAGTTTAGACAATTATATTCAGTGGCGTAACGAGCCAACACCGGGCCCTTAAGTAGGATTATCAAGGCGGGCCCCTTGATGACGCAATTGATGACATTGATGACGCAATGTCCGTGAGTAGGCTACTATGAATAGGGCAGGATATGATCATACACAGCATATAAGAGATGAGATGACTAACAAAATCAGGAGGAGCCTATGCTCAAAAAAAAAAAAAAAAAAAAAAAAAAAACACTGGTGACAGCGCACCATAACACATTGTTAGGCCTAGGTCCAAATACATAAAAAAGATGCTCTCTTACATTATAGCGCGATTTTCCGGGCTTTCCTATGTGCAACTGCAAAGCTTTTAGCTTTGTTCCGCTGCACTCTAGAATGCTGGAATCAAGTTACAGGTGGAGTTAAGGCACTCTGCCTTTGTTTTACCAACGTTAAAATTTTGCCGCGCTGAAGTTACGGTGTAACGTTAATGCCTATATGTAATTGAAGCACTTTTGCCACAACCATTAAATAAATAAAGTGAAAATAAAATTGTTGCAGTGGTTGTTTTTAACTTTATCTAACATTAATAATGGCCTATATCCTCGCGGGAAAATGATAGTGGAGATGGTTTTGAAACGCAAACACCAAGATCAAGGTAAGGATGATATGGATAACTTACATGAAGAATTTTTTTTTTTAGATATGCAATTTACTTCAGATTTTGTGAAATTCAGCTAGGATACTGGTAGCCTAGTTAGCTAGCTAGCGATGCAAACTTGGGCTAAGATAGGCTACTTCACACAAAACACAACTATTCCTGATCCAAAAATAGCCTAATGTTAATAGATGGTGTGTCAGCTGTAAGACACCATAAATCAAAGCTTGGATACCATCCAGCCAATCTGACAGTCCAGTCCATGCACTCACTGACAGAAAACAACGCGAGTGGGTTGGGGACGCCTCACGAAGTAACTTAAGGGGAGGAGAAAACATTACCACGCAAACAAACGAACCCAGCAGATATAACTTAGATTGCAGCTTACCTTTTTTTCTAACATGGTCAAACTCAAAATCCATGGAAAACGACATCCACCCAGATAGCAATGAGTCGGCGGACCACCGTCGGCGCTCCGGCGGCAGTAGAAGCGGCAGAATGGCGACATCGCAAACACGTTGGACGGCGCACCGCCGGCGGCAGCCGCTTTTTAAAAGCGGCAGCCGCCTTCCTACCGCCTTCGTTCCGCGGCCGGCCCGCGGGCCAACCGCCGTCCCGCCGCCGTTATATTTAAGGCGGCCCTTCCGCGGCCCGCTGGAGGCAAGCGCTATTTTCGAGCGATCTGCCGCCGCTTATTCTGGCTATATATATATATATATATATATATATATATATATAATATTTAATATTTATAGCATGCAGTTTATCAAGAATAATGATTGCTCAAACCAGACAAATATCCATTTGGCATTTTTATTCCACATTTCAAAGTACATTAACTGTCATTTAAACAAGATGTGTCAGATCACTGAAACATAACAGAAAAATAAATAAATCAATATACTAACATGCAGGTTTCTTATTAAATTTTGGTAAAAAAACAAACAAACAAAAAACAGCCTTACAAGCAAATTACAACTCTTACAATAATTGTTCATATAAAGAGGACAGCTCTAGGGTGAAAAAAATTACCTGTAAGTAAAGAGAATACTTGATACGAAATAATGTGCAGGATACCAAATAAATCAAAGTATGACATCACATTTACAAGCCATTTCTAACAATAGGTTAAGTGGTAGTAATTTATAGTAAAGCTCTGGAGTAGAATAGACCATTATAGCTGCAATGCTGACCTGTGGCACAAGGACTTACAAGCATTATTTGAAAAAAGAAAGTAATTTCCACAGTTAGTGAGTATAGTGTGACACTTCTGACTTCTTTAGGGGTCTTGATGTTACTGACTGCAAGATAAAGAAAGGATTCCAGTTGTCAGTGATTCTGGGGTGTCAGCAGTCAGCCTAAGGGGTCGGCTGTGGGTCCCTCTCAGCTGTGCGGTGCCTTTTTCTGCCTTCACGGTCAGATGCTCCTTTCAGGTAACGCGAAACGTTAACCTAGACCGCTTCATCAGTGGCATCCTGGGTTGCCAGGTTCTTCTGGATGGCTAATTTAGAAAATACAGATCTGTCATTTCATTTGAATTGCATGAGGCCATACACATCTACTTAAATATAATTAAAAAAATATCCAACTTACTTTGAACAATGGTCTAAAGGAACATGTCTCTAAAACATGCTTTATCCCCTACACCGAGCTGAAAATCCAAAAAAGTGTTACAAATTACATTTCTCTGAAGCTTCTCATAAATAAATAAAAAATGTGAAAGGCTGAGGATTCAGACTATAATATTTGCAGTATACAATCTTACATTTTACTTTAGATTACTCTATGGCATTATAATCAGCAAACTTACAAATTGTTCCTGGAGCTTTTTATCCTGCTTCAAACTGTTGTCAAGACACGGCAAATCTTCCTGGGTGTGTAGGGGGAGTAACAGATCCCCTGACAGGGATAACTCCAACAGACACAACATCACCAAACTCTGCAAGACGTCACAGCATAAGGGTCTGATCTGCACCTACAGGGTTTCCCAGAATAAAATAGTCAGTCCTGGTCCCTCAACTACTAAACTATGACATTTATATCTAGGTCTACTACATGGTCAGGTAGCCCCAGTGGGAATTAAACCAACAACCACAGGTGCTGTTTGCAAGTTGTACCTGATTTCCCAGTGCAAGCAAACGTCTTCAACATTGTTTGTTGAACTTGCTTCACCTGCTCTTGAAGTGAGCCGGTGTGATCCGAAGCTACAAAATGAAAGGCATATGGTAATTTTGGACTTACATCACACACAAAAAAGTACAATTTAAGAAACAGTGCAAGTTCTCACCTGCTCGTGCATTGCTTTCCCTCAGGGCTTGGTTCTACATTTAAAAAATAAAATAAAACAAACAACTAAAGGCACTATTTTCAATACTGTTAAAACACTGGACATTAAGACATAGGGCTAGAATATACCTTCACAGCTGAAAACTTCATGCTTGACACGAGATGCCATTGGAGTACAAGGGCCAACAATAGAGCAATGACTTTCTCCCTCCTATTGATAATCATTGACATGTAAAAATATGTTTGAAGTTATTGCATACATTTAATGAATTGGACTTAAATGTAACACTTAGTTAAGCGCAACATATTACATACCTCCAGAGTTTTCACCCATATGCTGTCAGGGTAAATTTGCTGCCGGGGGTGTAAAGCTTAGTACTTGATGAGCTGGGGAGCAAACATAACAGCTTTAATTTCAATGCAGAGTATTGCTAGCCTGGTAATACGAAACTCTGCTACTTCGCTTTGCTTCGTAGACAGAGTCTGGCATGGCATAATTGAAAAGTGTTTTCTTTTTTTGTGGGGGGGGGGTGTGGGGGGGCGCTTGTCTGAAGTTTAAAATCATTGGTTACCCGTAAGCCAATCACATAACGTTTGGTTATGGCGTGTGTTATGTGTTAGCCGCATCTAACTTCCACTGTAAACATGTATGATGCGAAAACAAAACCATCAAGCGAAATACCGGAGTGAACATGGCTGTGAATGACTTTTGCAGATTATGTGAAGTAAATCTACGCATCCACGGTACAATCAGCGTCTACGTCACGGCTCTCAGCCCGCCCTCTGTTCGTTGATTGGCCGGCTGTTTTCAGGCCGGAGGAAAACGGAAAGCTATGACGCTGTCTCAGACTGAGTACAGAAGCGAAATGAAATTGAGCGGAAGTACGAAGTCTGACGTAGTCAGGCTAGAGTATTGCATATTCAGTAATGAAACAATAATTGAACTGTGTAAAGCTAATGGAATGTACAACACACCTCAACACCTTTCATCCAGAAACTGCTGCAGCGAATCCCATCAAGTGTCCTAGTGAAAAACAGATTATGATTAAAGGATTCATCATCTTAAAGTCAGCATGAAATCAAATTTTACAATTTGTATTTTTATATCTAATATTGTAGTGTTTATGTAAATTATTCATCTGTGCACTTTTTTTATTTTTTATTCATGTACCCTTATAATATTTAATCAAATACGTTACCCTTCCCTCCCCCCTCGAAACGACTTCTCTTCTGGTCATGTGCAATGGCGTGAGGGCGTGGCAACTCCCCTCAAACCGTTAGTCTGCTATGAGCAGAGATGGAGATGAGGAGCGCTAGAGTAAAACCCTGCTCCTCTATTCAATATTCCCTTTCACTTGGAAATATGTCAACACTGGAGAAAAGTCGTTTGTAACTTCCAGTTCATGCCAACTTTAAATAGAAGCAATAGTTTCCAAGACAAAAAAACTTCACAAATAACATCACTTACTTGTACTCAAACTCTTGGCGGATTCTGGATTACTGGGGAGAAACCTGGTTCTAAGAAAGAGGAAACAGAAATTTGATGATAATAATAATAATAATGAATGAAAGATTCCGTTATCCACAATAAACAGACAAATAAATTACACAGATGAAATAAAGGAAAATCAAATGTACAAGTCAGACCCATTTACCTGCTCCCTTCATGAACTTAAAATGATGTTTCTCCCAGGTGCTGTGTGGAGGTGTTAGATTTTGCTAACGTTACCATTCCCACGTAGGCGGCAGAATAATTGTCCGTAGTTCAGGAACTGTAACGTTAGTTCATTCGACTGACCAATACTATCTTAAACCACATGTACTCACACTTGTATAAACATACATAACAGTTAAACATACTTAGAAGAAGAAAAAAACTCAACGCCAGGAAGAAACTAAGTAACGTTAGCCTAGCTATGGCGGAAACATGGCGGAAACTTTGCAAACAAGGCTAACTTACTTTAGCTTGACTAGTTAGGCAAGAACAGATCTTAAGAAGAAGAACTAAAAACAATGTCAAAAATGAACATAGTAATATTGCGTTACACAAAAAGGAAAAATGTACTTACTTAAAAGATCGTATATTTCCCATACAGTAAGATATTTCCTCTCTCCAAATACTGAAACCGTGTGACGAGACGAGTAAATCTGCTTCAGTTTTTTAGGTGCTGCCCCTCTCGACCGGTGGAGGTACTTCTCTGTTTGTGCTTTAACACTTTCTTAAACATTTGTACAGGTCGCAAAACTCGCAATTGCAAACTGCAAAGTAATCCCTTATACATGTAAAAGGTAAAATAAATAAAAAAATTGAGCTTGTAAAACAATGAAAGACATAACGACAATTTCCTGGAGTGACAGAGAGACAAAATATTTATAAATATTTCACTTTATCCTTCAGGTCAGAACAGGGATTTTCATGTTTCTCATAGACATTACCATGGTTGCAAATTAATAAAAAAAATATAAAGCAAACCCAAGATTTTGGCCAAGTTGCAGATGTCTTTCACTGTTCACTGATTTCAAGCATTGGTGAAAAATCTAACTTCATCCATTTATTCTGCTAAATATTTATTTTAAAAACTAATCAGAATCAGAAAGATATTTATTGCCAAGTAAGTTTTACAAAAGGAATTCTGTTTGGTCTATTGGTGCATCTCAAATTGTGCATAAATCAAAGAAATGTAAAGAATTGTCACCTTAAGTGAATAAAATAATTCTATATATTTTACATATTATCGCTTCAGAGTTTCAAAGTAATTTAAATGTAATTTCCTAAACCTTATCATGGAATCAGAGTCAAATCTGTTATAACCCCTAATGGCTTTGGAGCAACAACAAAAATTGATATAATTCACATAATAATTATAATCGCTTTAAATGTGAAAAGTAGTTAAGATGCTGTCAGTTTCACTCATGGCTGGTCGATTTCAAAGCGGCTTGCCGCCAGCCGGCCGCGGTTCATTTAGACGGCGGCAACCGCCAGAGAGAATGAAGTCGGCGGCCCGGCGGCTGTTCGCCGGCGGCATCTCGCAAGAAATGGGAGTGACGTATTCGGCGGCAAACGCTTCATCGCCGCCAGCGGGGCGCACCTATAGCCGACAGCTTGGGGCCGGCGGCAAAAAGAAGCCGTGCCGATATTTTTTGCTATCTGGGCACTGAGAAGACAATCCATCATGTGTTTTAATCCATCATGTGCCGGCTGGCTAACCTAATCTATCAAAGTGCAAGTTGTCCGGAGGTTTACATTTTAAGTGTCGCTGTGCGTAGGCTATTACTAGGCAGACGTCCGGTTAAACAGTTAAAATCCTGTTTTTTGGGCCGGTAAGCATATAGGCTACTTTAAATTTACTGGCGCTTATCTTTGCACACACAACATATGAAACCGGCTAATCAGCGCGTTCCTCAATCCGCAACGGTAAGCAGAGAACAGAGGCCTCTGTGTGTGTGTGTGTGTGTGTGTGTGTGTGTGTGTGTGTGTGTGTGTCAAATTAAAATCTTTCAAATGTAAGAAATATTTGTGAAAGGTTACTTTAACTTCTTAAAGTGTTATTTTACTTAAATTAAGAACACCGATAAAGTTTTAAAACGATCCAGTACAGGTAGCCTTCTCATTATTTTTTATTTTGTAATATTCTATTGATGTAATATTAAGCCTTCTAAACAGAACTCACTAAATGTTGTTTTAAGACTATGATTGTTATCATAGAAATGTTTTTATAGAGTGATAAAAGTCAAAATGGTCAATAAATTAGAAGTTAAGGTACTTTGCCTTTGTATGAGCCATATTGTTTTGCAGATAATGCAAAGGCAGAATGCAGTAACTTCCGAATAAGGGTCAAAGGTCAAGTTTGAGCTCTTTTTTTTTAATGTAGATAAATATATTCATTATGACAACTACTTGGCAAATTTTCAGTGTCCTACCTATCATACAATTGGCTGGACAACAAAAAAACTTTAAAGTCATTTTTCTCAGTTTCACACTCTGGTGAGTTAAGGTCTTTTGCCTTTGTAGGGCAGCATAGATATAACGTTATTGCCTATGAAGTTCAAGTAAATGCGCTAGAAAATCCGCGCTCATTCAAGGATGTGCATTTAAGTTATGGACGGAGAAAGCGCCGACACCTGCAGGATTTCATCTGACGGTACATAAGCATATTATAATCTATCTGTTCCGTGAGAGCAGAACGAACGAGCCTTTATTGACGTTTTTAATCTGAAAACTCCAAAAAGCAACGAAATTGTCAGACATCCATTAGTGCATGTTCACAGAGGAAAACAACTGAAATACAGAGCTGGTTGTTCTCTCGAACGATACTCGACGACAACGACGGAATCCTAAGCTGTGGGCGCAGTAATGGGTGTATTAAATTGTATGAAATAATCCTGAAAAAAAGCACAAAACACTGCAGAGATGGCAAGGTCAGCAGCTAACATTTGCTGAGGTGAAGTGACGGCTAGTAACAGCAGACAAACGGCTAGCATTGACATCAGCGGGAATCCACCTGTCACTCAAGTGGCCACACCCATGCAGAACTTTAAATATTAATCAACTAAACGGATGAGTTATAAAAAAAATCACCCCCCTCACAGTTGTCATGAAGGGCAAAATTAGCTGTATAGACCAAAGCCACATACAGACACCAGGCTGTAAACACGTTTTTTTCTGCTATAAAATTTGCCATGGGGGAGATACAGATTTGACTCACTTTTGACACCAGCCTCAAGCGGCCAGTCAATGAATTGCAGTTTAACTCACTTCCGTGTTGGTTTCAAGAGAGAGACGGGGAGGTTGCCGCTTGCTAGAAACACACACAGACAGGTAAAATTAACCATGGTTTTAATACAAATAACATTTAAAAAAAAAAGGCATGGTTAGTATAGTTAAACCATGGTAACTACAAATGGAATGGAATTTGTTGTAAAACTGTGGTTATACAAATGGTAATCAATCTGCCAAAAAAAGTATGGTTACTACACTTTTACTATAAAACCATGGTTGATTTTCATAATATATATGCTCATTGTTTTTCTAGATATTTCACTAGAAATGTGGAGAAGTGCAACAGGATATTGCAAAATTTGTTCACTGAAACTGCTATGTCATTTTAGTAAGAACCACAGCTGTACTTACTCATTTTAACTATATTTGTCGAAGAGACTGAAGAAAAAAAAAGAAATACACAAAAAATCTTAACCAAAAATCTTTTTAGCCAAACTATATCTGTAACAGAGCATTATCAACATTTGAGCCTGAATTTAAATAATTTTCAACATACACACATAGGGTTAAAGAAACAAATTATAATCCGCTTAATTCATTTTGGAAGAATCAAGGAAGAAAATGTGAGAAAACTAAGATACTTTATAAGAAAAACTAAAATGCAAAGTGTAAATGAATAAAACATATAATGCAGAAACTGTTAACCATGCTTAACATTTAAACTTAAGTGAAAAGGCCAATAATCTTACCTGTTGTTTCAGTAAATAATCGTGAGAGTTGTTTTGCTTCAGAAGGCATTTATTAACCCACAAAGCTGTGAAGAGGCAGGATATTTTTTAATATCACTTCGTTTGTGTTCGACTGAAAGATGGTCATATAGGCTACCTATGGTTTGAGGGTGATTGTTTTCATTTTTGGGTTATTCCTTTAACAAGGCATGCATTTCAGCTATACATTCATGGAACAATTAACTATATGTTTTTTTTTTTTTTTTTTGTCAGAACATCAGAATCCATCATCCATCCTCTAAAAACATGCATTTTCATCATTTTCAAAATGCCTTCATCATGCATTCAATTTAAATCTAAATATCTTTAAATGTTCATGAATTGTGTTTTCATTGTATAAGGTAAGTTTTTTAGAAACTATTCCCTTTACCACAAGCGTTGCTGGATTCCCCTTGTCTGCTTCCACGCACCTTGTGAGCTGTGTAAGATACTGTGAGATCATAAAATTCCTTAAGGATATTACAATCAAATGCATGTATTTCTGATGTTTTATTCAGAATAAAGTTCAAAAATAAATCAGCTTAACAAAATTAGCTGTTGCATATTTGGATTTATAAAAAGTTTCAAAAACATATATAATCAATTGGTTCTACAACACAAATTATACAGTCGTTCCACAAACATTAATTTTGAAATTGCTGTTTTTTAAAGCATATGTTGTTGATAAGTTGATTGATAAGTGGTTGTTGTAATGGTGAGATTCATATAGTCATGGTGGTCACAATCATTTAGAGACTGTGTAGAGTTTTTCTACATATCTAATAATTCAAAGGTGTTTGTCTTTTATCTGCTCATCCTTTTGTATCTGTCTTCCTCTAAAGTCCAAATGATCTCCAGCAAATGCTGTCTCCAACACCAGCAGTAGAGACTGTTTAAGCTCCTAGCTTCTTAAACTTATCATACATGAACACATAGAGAATTGGGTTCAGACAGCTGTTTAGAACAACCAGATAAACACTGTTGTCAGAATTACTTCTTCATCACTGTCACACCAGTTATTATTTTATTCAGTTATTAAACAAAAATTGCAAACATGGTATGGAAAAAAGCATTGGAAAAAAGTCAGCACAACAGCCATAATGACCCTGTACGACCTGAGCTGCTTCCCCATTTTGAGGCGTTTGATTCGTACTCCAATAGCAACGTGTGAAGAAGCAATGATCATGAAGGGGATAAGAAAGCCCACTAAAAATGTATATGTGACCAGAAACGTTAAAGGAACTACATTCACGATGAAGAAAGGGATGCAGCAGCTGATGATTAAACCCACACGATCATGCAGATGATCCTGGCTCTAAGTACAGTTCGTTTATCGTTTATTTTGAGCCCAAACAACCATCCATGTGCACAGGCATCGGTCCAGACTGACAACTACGAGGAAAAAAACACTAGCAAATAGATCTTGTGTAATCATAATGAAGAGAACATAAATAAAGGAAATGGACAAAAAAAAAGTGTTGATGTTTTAAAAAAAAAAAGAAGAAGATGATTACGGATGATATGAAGATAAAGTCTGCAAACGCAGAGTTGAGAAACCAAATAGAGTTGACTGTCGTCTTCATTCTGCAGCCAGTCAGAAATATGACAAGCCCGTTTCCAATGAAACCCACTATAAAGGTGACAGTGTAAAGGCATATATAAAAAAATCTGAAAGCTTGAGTCATCAGGCTGGATAGTGGTATAATTTGTTGTGCCTATGGTCAAGTTTTCAGGTCCAAAACCTGTTGCTTCTACACAACAAATAAAGAGAGAGAAACAGGTGAGGGCTGTTATTGAGTCTGTTTCAGATGCGTCATCTTAACATTGTGGTGTTTCATGTGCAACATAATTTTTCCATGCAGTTTCACACACCAAAATGCAATTTTCGTGCATTTTCAAAATGCAAATATTCTAAAGCATCAACAAAATTATTATTATTATTATTTTTTTTTTGATAAACTGACTGTTAAAAATCCCAATTAGTCACTCTCCTGTCACTCTATTGGGAGACACGCCCACTTCCTGGAACTTTCTTCACCTGAGGATAATTGCCAATCAACCTCACTAGTGTGTTTCTCTTTGTGCTGACTGCTTGCTGACTTGTAAGACTTTGTAAGTTTATTTAAACCTTTTGTATTGATATTAATTTGATAACTGTTGATTTGTTTACTTTGGTTAAAGATTTTCTTTATGGTTATGTGAATGTATAATTATTATTATAATGAATTGTATCAGTAAAGTTTACTTTGTTTGATTGTAGACTTGATTGTAGCAATATGCAGCAATTGTAAAGCCACATGGAAATGGGACAATGAAGAAAGAAAGCAAATGGCAATAAATCAATTGAGAAGTAACTTCTGGACTCATTCCATGTGTTCTAATCGACACACCATTCTGGTAGCACTCATCCTTAACCAGCCAAACACCAAATATCGTATACTGACAAAGATATTTAACAAACTACAATAATTCACATAATCTCTACTGTCTGATTTAATCTTTAAAAATATATTTTGTCTTGTCATGTATGAGGAGTCTGTTCATAATACTGAATAAGAAACTTTTGGAATTGTCCTCATGCTATCATCCTATGGGAATCAGACCACAATGTTTGATCAAACAATTTAGATTTTGTAGGATTGAAAATAATCCGAGATATTTGAAATTAACCAAGACATTTGCTTTACTGTTTCCACCCCCTCTTTCTACCACAAGGACAATTTGGAGTTCCTAAAGGCACTTTCGTTTTATGTTTACGCTAAGATTCGTGTACTTTGGGGGTCGATGAATTGTCATACCTGGGGGAAGTTGTAATTATCTGATTGGTAAGTTTGAATGTCTCACATGTGGATTTTAGTCACATGGTCAGGAAAGGATACAATAATATTCTCCCTCTCTCTCTCCCTCTCTCTCTCTCTCTCACTTCCGGTGTGCGTGTTGGGAGTGTGCGTGCACACTTAAAAACGTTGGGTTATTTTTTTAACCCAACCGTTGGTGTATGCATGTTGGGTTATTATGTTGGGTTATCTTTAAAATTTGTTGGGTTATTTGTTTATGCCGTTGGGTTAAAGTTCGCGCCGCTTCAATGGTTCAAATATTAACGGACCAGTCAGTGACCATCAGCGACAGCCTGATTGTGAAAGGTAAGTAATATGAGGTTTTATGATGTATATAACTTTTATAACATGAAATAATGTGTACTGAAACGTTAAAATATATCTTAGAACTATTTTTTGTATGTTATCGTTCACTTTTGTCTTTTTTATTTATTCTCCGGATCAGAGCGATTGTTGTTAGCTATCCCAGTTTATTAATAACATCATTAAAACATTAGCCGAAAGATTAGCGAAACCGTTTAGAAATGGACCTAACTTTAATAAAAATGCCTGGTGAAATGTATACAGATAAAGTAACGTTAGGTAAGTTAACGTTAGCTAATCAGTATTTACGCTGCATGGACCATTTATCAGCTCGGACCGGCACATAGCGCAGCTCTATAGCTTAGCTCAATCACATGACGGACACCACAACAATGCTGTGAGATTCAGTGAGAAACGTTTGATACACTGAATTCTCTGTAAAAAAAAAAAAACAAACAAAAACAGACGAAAGCGCCGCTGCTGTAAAGCAATCTGCTCTTTCTGCGGATTTTCGTACCAACGCCACACTATGGAAGCTTGTTTCCGCCAATGAATAATAAATAAATAATAATAATTGCGACTTTTTATCTCACAATTCTGACTTTTTTTCTCACAATTGCGATATATCAAGTCAGAATTGTGACTTTTTTTCTCACAATTCCGAGATATGAAGTCAGTGCATGTGTTTTCTTCAGTTGCAGCGCGTTGAGCTCTCTCGGCCACCATAAATAAGGCAATTTCAGGGAAAACAAAAGATCTTTTTGCACATCTTAGATTGAGTCATGGCATTAACAGTGCTAGCTCCTACTTCAGATGTAGTGGAAATGGCTGTAACAGAACATTCAATTACTTATTGTGGCATCCGAGGGAATTACAATTTGCCCACTCACTAGGCCTGAATACAATTACAGTTACCAGAGCACCGACTACGCCACCTGGGGAGTTTCACCCCAGGAATTATGCCTAAAGGCTACACAGGTTCACCACCAAGGCAGTTATAAATAGGAGACACAGACTTGTGTACAAAATTACAAAGGGTGCTTTATTTTAATCAGTTTAAAATAACAATCCAGTGTTTAACAACAGATTGGGACACACACACGTACTCACGCACACACACGACAATCCACAGGGCTGCAACCTTACTTCAGGTTAATTAGGTGAAAGATCAATTCCGGTTTGTGCCACACACACGCACACTTGTACTAATGTGAAATCTCATGCATACAGCAAAGCACTGCAATCCGTGAGAAACACCACCACCGCACGTCACACGCCCTCGTCCCGAGTAAACCTGCAGCTCCTGAGGAATACACACGCACACACCAAACATAAATTAATAACAAAGTAAAATTTTGCAACCAAACAACCACATAAGAGAAAAACTTCAGATTAAGTTTACTAAACCATTAAGAATTATCAGAAGACAAAAATAGACAAAATAAACAAATATCTGAAAACGGTAAGACAGCTACAACCATTAAATCAAACCAATAATTAAATTAAGTTGAAATAAGGTCAGCTGACTAATCAGCAAAATAAACAATACTCAATACACCCAAGATAAATGGTTTCTCTTCAAAATGAAAAGGAATCAGCCACTGAGTTATAACACAAAAATAAGTAAATCACAACAAAAATACAATATGAAACAAAATAAACAAATGCCCTTAAAGAAAAGAGCTCAACCACACAAACCAAAAAAAGAAAAGAAATAATAATATTCCACACGCCCCAATAGACGGGAGTACGCTCAAGAACGATCCTGATGAAGACAGCACATTGGACATGTGCTCCTCGTGGGAACAAAGCAGCGATACAGTCGTGAAAGTGAAGCCACACTTTCTCCTAAAATTTAAACAAACAATTAAAAAGAGACGGCATGCAAAATCATTCGTCGAGACTTACGAACAAAGAGATTTTGCACTTACCAGCAGGTCGTTGCGGGACTCTGACTAGTCAGCACATTCAAACACTCCGTTTAAAAGGAATAATAATCCAGTGTACGTTCCTATACACTAACGCCCTAAAGCCATACTAACAGTCATTAACATTGCCAAATGCTGAAATTACATAAGATGTTAATTAAACATACGTACCAGGCCGACACGGGAAGGTAACACGCCAACGTAAAAGGCAAGATTAGAGGACATGCGCACATATGAGTGTAAAACTCGCTTACGGAGTGACAAAGCCACACGGGAGGGAAACAGCAGATGGAAAGTGAAGCTACCTAAACAAAACACTCCTGTTAGCAGTTACACATCAACTCTTAGCTGCCAATACATCACTTTTTCCTACCTGAAACACTTCACCTCAATCACAAACCCAGCCAGGAGAAGAGACAGCACCCCAGAGGAGAGTCGCTTACCTGAGCTACGAGTGTGTGACGCTTATATGTGTACGTAACACGGCGCCAATTACTGACGTCACACAAGCGTCATAACTCTCATGTCACATTATGGTCATATAAGAGACACATATTAAAAGAACACATTTGTCGAACTGTATCATCTACAACAGATACAGATTTGCACAACCAACTTATACCAACACTCACACCATCAGAAAACATGCCTATATCAACAACACTTGATGATTCTGGGGGTGATGAGGAAACCGAGGACTGGGATGATTTAGCAGAGGAAGATATAACCTTCAGAGTGGCATGCTTCCTTGCAAAGCTTAAAGCCCAATCAAATCAAACGTATTCTGCAATTAATTACATGGTAAAGCAAACATCTTCTTTGATCACTGATATTGTAGTTAACTTGCAGCTGCTGAACCATTGTTGGACCTGGATTCAGACTTTAAACAGATTAAATATTTTTCTCAAACAGGGTTTTTCATTAAGCCAGAGACTAAGCATTTTCCAGGCATTTCATATGTTCAGCGTTTGGATGCACTGACTGGCAGTGTGAGACAGATAGCAGTCCAGGACACCTTTCAATATGTTCCTTTGCAGCCTGTCCTTAAAAAAATTCTACAAAGTCCAGGTACCATGGAAAAAATCCTTTCTCAGAAGCAAAATAAAGATGGTGCCCTCATTGATTACATTGATGGTGAGCAGTACAAAACCAGCCACTTGTTTTCAAAAGATCTCTCCATTCCGCTGTCCCTGTATAACGATGATTGTGAAATTGTAAATCCCATCGGTTCCAAGACTTCAATTCACAAACTGGGGCTAATTTACTTCCAAATGAGATGTCTACCACCTGAGCTGCTGTCTTCATTGTCAGCATGCTTTCTGTTGGCGGTGTACAAGTCAGATGACCTCAAGACATATTCTTGTCATATTCTATCTATTCAGTTCTTGAATGCATAGTTAAAGATTTGAAGGATTTGGAAAAAAATGGCATTCAAATTGAGACTGAACAATACAGTGGTACCATAAAAGTTGGTGTTGCACAGGTGTGTGGGGACAATCTTGCCCTGAATTCTCTTCTTGGTTTTTCAGAAAGTTTTGTAGCAAATAGTCTTTGTCGTTTGTGCAAAATTCACAAACCAGTTCTCCACAGCCAGACAACAGAGGATCCAAATTGATGTTAAATTGTTAGAGAAGGCATTAGAGTGTTATAAAAAAGCATAAAAAAGCATGTTCAGCTAAAGTCAATTGGGGCAAAAGTGGTGCCCTGTGGTGTGATCAAGAACCTCAAAGTCCATTACTCCCGGGTGATTTAAAATGGGGGAGGGCACGTTTTAAATATTTAGGTTTTTTTTAGGGACAGAAGAATTTAGAAAAATAAATTGGGAGGGAAAAAGTGTGTGCAAGGTTGTCTCACTGGAAATGGGTGCTGCCCCAGCTGTCCTACAGGGGAAGAGTGCTTGTCTGTAACAATTTGGCTGCTGCATCTTTGTGGCACAGAATGAGGATTCTGGAACCTCCAGAAGATATAGTGAGAAGACTACAAAAGTGCCTGGTAGATTTCTTCTGGTCGGGACAACACTGGTTGAAAGCATCGGTGCTGTATCTACCTCTGCAAGAAGGAGGACAAGGACTAGTAGACATAAGATCAAGAGTAAAAGCCTTCAGACTCCAGACCGTGAAGAAACTCCTGTATGGGGAAGATGTGAGCTGGGCTGAAGTCGCCTGTACCCTACTGAGGAGAGCAGGCAATATGGGGCTAGACTGCCATTTATTCCTAATGGACATCAACAAGATAGACCTGTCTGGATTAACAGTTTTCTACAGGTCAATTTTAACATCGTGGACAGTTTGCAGAGTATCCCGAGAACACAATGGTGTGCAGAGAATGTGGCTGAAAGAAGAACCGATTCTTTTCAATCCTGCATTGGACTTAAATATTTTAAAGTCAATATCTCTAAGAAATACTCTAAAGACTGCAAAGTTATTAAAAGTTGGACAATTTTTATCTGAGGAAGGATGGATATCTGCTGCCTTTTTAGCTGAAAAACTGGGTATAAGATCAATTCGGCTCGCCCAGAACATACTGACTCAGTTGAGTAAAGCCCTACCTTTGGATTACAGACTGTCTCTGGAAACGCATGATAATGAAGAGGATTGTTTTTCCTTCCCAGAGTTGACTATTTCTGCAGAGACTGGATTATGGAATGAATTGGAGGGTGGACTGCTGTCTTTTGGGACACCCCAACTTGGCTTGTTCAGTGATGTTGGAAAAAAGGCTCGTTATGTACTGTGTGTAAAAGTTTTATACCTTCAAAAGTTGGACAGTGTAAAGGAGTCAAAATGGCAAGAGGTGTTTGGAGCAGGCACTTCCCCTAAAGGTAGCTGGAGGTCCCTGTACAAACCTCCTACTGAGAAAAGGACTGGAGATCTTCAGTGGAGGATAGTGCATGGTATAATAGCTACAAACAGACACAGAGCACACCTTGATCCAGAGGTAGGGGAGGGATGCCCTTTTTGTGGGGTACAGGAAACTGTTTTCCATTTGTTTTTTTAATTGTGGGAGATTGCAGTTATTATTTTCTGAATTACAGAAGTGGTGCCAATCGTTGGGCATCGTTTTTACCCCAATGGGTTTTATTTATGGGCCAAAATATATTAAAAGGGAAATTTAAAAGTAAAAAGGAAGTACTTGTTTTACAAAATTTCTTATTTGGACAGGCAAAAATCGCAATTTGGTTGTCACATAAAGGAAAAATAAATGATACGGGGTCCACTGATGTTTTACCAATTTTGAAAGGATTGATAAAAACCCGTGTTAAAATAGAGTATGCTTATTATAAGCTAGTTGATAATCTTGAGCCTTTTAAATGTAAATGGGAAGTAAATCAATGTGTGTGTGAAGTTGATATTGATGGTAATTTGCAAGTTAATATCTAAGGTGTATAGATATTATTTTTTTTAAACCTATGGTACATTGTCATTTTTATGTCCATGTTATATTTGTTGTCTGTTTTTAATAATCTTAGATTGTAAACCGTCAACAAAGGTGTAATTGTGAAAGAGAAAAAAAAAAAAAGAAAAGAAAAGAAAGCGGACTTTTCCCTCCACAGACGCACGTCGGTTAACTAAGAAATACACTTGCGCTCCCCGGGGCGGTTCAGCGCAAAGAGGAGGCGTGTTCCGGCGCAAACGTTCCCTCATGCTATTTTACAGGTTTAGAAAACAATTGCGCCACTGACCGAAAAAAAAAAACAGTTTAAAGTCAGTGGCGCGTTGCGCATGTTATTCATATGCTATTTTAAGGGCGCATGCTTGGCCTTAATCAATGTAGCGTGTGCACAACGCGCATACACTTTGATTCTCTCATCTACACACAGACGCAGCAGTTATAATTTTTGCAAATCATACATTATTACGATAGATAGATAGATAGATAGATAGATAGATAGATAGATAGATAGATAGATAGATAGATATACATTTTATTATAAAAGCATACATCTAGCTTACACATTTACCCAAATTATTATACGCCTGTTTAACCGAAGTTAATTTGGGTGTGTTTCGCCGTCCCCAACGTCCCTGACGAGAACGTCGGTCTCCTCGGCTGTGAACCGCTCCTGTCGTGCGCCTGGCAAATCCGCCGTTATAATAGGAATCCGCAAGCGCGCCTGCTCTTAAAGGGAATGTGAGATGTCGCTCTGATTGGTTTATTTCACGTTACACCCAAACCACACCTATGAATAATGAAGCTACTTCAGACCAACCCCTTTTAGGTTTGCGCCAGGCGCAAGAGTCATTTATCCCGCCGGGAAAATAGCAACAGCGCCAAGACCCGCCCACAAAGTTACTTGTGCTTTGCGCTTTGACACTTGCATTTCAGATCGTTAAAATAGGGCCCAAAGTCTCTCTCTCTCTCTCTCTCTCTCTCTCTCTCTCTCTCTCTCTCTCTCTCTCTCTCTCTCTATCTATCTATCTATATATATATCTATATATATATATATATATATATATATATATATATATATATATATATATATATATATATATATATATATATATATATATATCAGCCTGAACCGCTGCAAGAAATCCCTTACAATTTCATCACTTGATGTTTGGGAGATTTGTGAAATATTACACATTGTGATGGATGTGTTCATGAATGAATTGTAAATCAAATCAATGAGTCCACAAAAAGAGTTTCTGTCTCAGTTTTGAAAGCATACTTAATATTAAATTATATTGAAAAATGCACTTATTAGCAGTACTATACTTTATTTTAAATGGTGTTGCTGTGTAAAGGTGGTTAAATGCAATAAAGAAGATCAGTCACAATTTAGAATGCAAACAGATTTAAGAAAGAAGACCAAATTCAGTCACATTAAAATGCTGTTATTTCAGCAGTTACTGTATATTCAAATTTTGAAGATATTGTTTGGACAAATGCTGCTGGCACCAAAAATTGTTTTAATACCTGCATAATATGGAATCTACTGTTTTTTACTTATTTAATTATTTATTTCTTGTCCACTTTTATTCATTTGAAGAATAAAATGCCCCTTTTGTAAATACTTAAAATGTAACAGAATATTCTATATTTTGTACATTCAACTACATTGTGTAATTTTTTAATTATAAGGCAAATATGTTCATTACATTGGTATTGTTATACATTGTTACACAGACTAAAGACATTTTTTTTAAATACTTTTTAAAAATATTATTTTATATTATACATTAATTATATGACATGATATACTTACTGATGATCTGAATGGTTTTATCAGGCACTCTATCTGTTTGTATTGACTTTCTCTTAAACAGTTTTGCATTTACTATTGAGAGGTGTTTATATAAAAAAAATTTTTTTAAACATGAATGAATGAATGAATGCACGAATGCATGAATGCATGAATGCATGCATGAATTAAGCTTTATTATTGTGTCATGCGTATGATTACGCCCAGCCCGCATGGACTTACAAGACACCAACATTAATAAACATAAGTAAGAGGATTAATATACAAGATAGACAGGTCCAGAGTACATCGAATACATTGCTCCCAAAATAAAGACAAGTATTAGAAACAAAATAGTAATAGTACATATGTATTCAGATACATGCATGTATGTAATCATACACACGTGTATTCTCATTTATTCAAATAACCACCCATATAAACCCATAAGCCTACACAGAACAAAATTGAATATAATTAAACAAACTAGCTTGCCTTCTTTTCCAGGCCTTTGAAACAAAGTTTGCAAACTTAAATACATCATAGTTAAACAAGCATAATCATTTTTGATCATCAGCATACCAAAATATTTCAGAAATTTGTCGTGTAGCTTCCAGAAACAAAGATTCTCTTAGGTCATCATAATGTGTACAATACAAAAGGAAATGAGATTCACTTTCCACTTCACCAAGGTCACATAGCACACACAATCTGTTTTCCTCTGGAATATTTTTTAATCGACCAACCTCAATGGCTAGAGGCAAAATCCCACATCTCAGCTGTGCAACCAAGGATCTCTGGCTTCTAGATAAACGAGATGTAACATATAATTCTGGACTAAAGTACTGTTTGATATGCATATATGTTCTTAATTTTGGCTATAATATAACATTTTCAAACCATTTTTCTTCAAATTTCAATAACAACTTGTGTTTAAGCGAATTGACATTACAACTTAAATTGTTTCTGTAGATATACAACATATCCGCCTCCTCAAAAATAGAATAGATCTCCTTTACCCATGGGAACCTGTGAGCTTTACTCCACCTAAATACTCTCTTATTTACTCTATCCTCTGCCATTCTAATTAGACGGTTCCACAATCGTATCATTTCACATTTTCTCTGTACAACTCCTGGTACCCAGCCCATATCTCCCTGAATTGCTAGGATCGGAGCAAATTTATGAACCCACAAAAAACATCGTATGGCTCTATTCTGTATGGTATCTACCGTTTTGGATTCTTTCAAGCCCCACACCCCTGCAGCATAATTCAGTATAGGAGAAACACATGCATCATAAAGTCGAGTATATGTAGAATATCCAAGATCCTTACATACTTTTAGTTTATTGATAACTGATCCTAAAGCTCTCCCGCCAGAATCAACGAGTGACTTAATACCAACCTCGTAAATCAAAAAATCATCAAGAAAGAAACCCAGATATTTATATGAACTAACATAGTCCAAATTGACTGAGCCATAGCTAAATATATGTGTACTTCTTTCAATGCCTTTCTAAAATGCATTACATGTGTTTTGCTCTGATTTATAGCTAATCGCCACTTGAAACACCACAGATTAACCACATTTAACATTTTCTGTAATTCAGACTCAGACTCAGCCAATAACACTATATCATCCGCATATAATAGAATTCCCAATTTAGTACCATCAAGTAATACTCCTAAATTAGCATCCTTAATTTGTAAAGCTAAATCATTCACAAATAAAGCGAAAAGGGTTGAGTACATCCCAATTTACTCCAAAAGGTGTATCAAACCAATCAGTAAAGAAATCATTAATCTTAACACTAGCAACTGTACCACTATACATTACTTGTATTGTTTTATAGAATTTTCCATCCACTCCTGCTTAAATTAGTTCATATAAATGCATATTCAGTTCTTACCCATTTTTGAGCTGTTAATGCACTGGGACAAGCCAAGTCTTGATCTTATATCTTCTCAGTCTTTCTGACAGATTGTTAGCTTTATACCAGACAGCAAATGTATATCCCTACAGACTGATTGGCTGTTACTGATAGTGGCCATCGGCAGATTGATGAAATTATTACAGCAGAACCTTTCCTGCCACAGCATGTTCCTGAGGCTCAAACTCAGCGCATGGTGCTAGACTTCAATTCAAATACATGAACTGATAAAAATGTATATACTGTAAGTTGTTTTGAATAACAGTGCCAATATAAAATCAATCATAAAATTATGTTTCAGTGATTACAGGTTTTTCCAATTGCTTAAACACATTTCTTGAATTTATGCCTCCTTTTCTCGAAACTCTAAGCACAAATACATAACTTCTTACCCAATTCCGCATTCTTCCTATTTTCAGGTCAAAATGAAGCTCTCCACTCAAAACCATTAAATCTTGCTGAAAAATCTACCTTTGCCTTCAGAAATGACACACAAGCTCTCAAAATCAAACACACTACAACATAGTTTTACACACCGGTGAGATCAATTCAAAACAATACTACAAAAACTACGGTGATACGTGAATTATGTTGCTTGTGGTTCTCCCACTCAAAATCCTTTTCAAAACACAACAAAAGACAACAAATGTATACATTTGCACAATTTACGCACAATTTACACACAAACAACAACAAAAAAATCCTGTCTTTGGCCTGGGACAAGCCAGAGAATCTCATCAGCATTACAGGCTATATTGGCCCTCTAGCCAGGCAGTGGGGGTAAAATCCACATTTCATCCGAGACCTCCTGTCTCCTTGCCCTTGCCCTTCCTTGTCCTCTTCCTTGTCCTCTTTCTCTTCCTTCACTCCCTACTGCTCTTCCTCCACTTCATATTCGTCCTCTTTCTCCACCTCCACCTCATACTCTTCTCGTCCTTCACCTCTTCCTCCACTCCCTACTATTCTTCCTCGTCCTCCTCCTCTCCAGTGTCCTCGTCCTCTTCCTTCATGTATCTCTGGATCCATTGTTACAAAACTGAATGAACTGACTCTGGCTCTTTTATCTATTGAAGGTTCTGATTGGTGTGTGATCAGTTTGGACTCTATGTGTTTCCACTTGGGTAATATGTGCTAACTGAGCTGAAGTGGGTATACTTGACTTACACTGACAGAAAGGTCTAATTATATTTAGCTTACTTGTACCTATCTTTTGATCGAGATATACTTAAATGTATAATTAAAGGCCACAACGCACACAAGCAATGCTACAGGCCTGCAACGCAGGGGAAAGCGCGGACGTGATACTGTGTGAGTGTGTGTGTGTGTGTGTGTGTGGGCCCACGATTGTTTTATTATAACTTTGGTTCATCTCATTAAGAGGATCATTTTTTCATTTGTTGATTTGAAGGGTTAATTTATGTAGTTAAAAACAAACTACATATGCAATTTGTCATTTGAACTATTCAAGTGATTTATTTGTGTTGTATTGAGTGACATTTCCTCAGTTATATGTGGGGAGTATTTTTGAGACCCTAGGGAAATTGTAATTCTTCTTATTGCCATTTTTTATTATTTTCATTCTATATTCAAATCACTTTTTCAATAAAATTTGTACTTGTTTATTGTGAAAGCACAGATTTATTACCTTATTTTGGTTTTGTATTTTACATAGTGGTAGTGGTGTTGTTAAATACTCATTTTGAGTGTTTTATTTTTTGTGCTCCATATCAATAAGAGGTTAGCATAGTGTGAGTTGAGCTGTAAAAGGAGTTCCCAAAATTAGTCGAGAGACACAAAATAAAAGAACCCGTGTGATCACTCTAAATATCTCTGGAAAGAAGAACCTTCTGTCTGAGTACACTGTTAGACTTTTCAAGGGTTTTTTTACAGTAACTTACTGGCAACACTCTTGCCAGTAAGTTACTGTAATTAATATTTACAGTACCAAACCGTATTTCAGTTTTACAGTATGGTACTGTAATTGTGTAATACAGTGCATTACTGTAAAAACGAAGCTAATCAGTACACTAATGTAATAAAAAAAACTGTATATGTACTAAACATAAATTAGATTTCATAATTTTGATATATGATTAATTTTATTTTTATCCTACATAAGTGACATACAAACCAATTAGACAAAGTTATCACAAAATACCATTTTTTTAATTTATTTAAAACATTTCATATATATCACAACATAAACAGTCTGCCAATGCTGGAAATGATGTGTGAATTTTTTACACATGAATGGGTGAGTTTAGGGATAACGTTTTTTTGTGTTAATTTTAACTCATTCATTGTGTTAATGATTTTAACAAAGTAAATTTGTCCGAAAGGTTAGCACAAAGATGTGTAAACGTGTTAAATTAACACATTATGTGCTGTCCTTCACTACACACATTGTTAAAAACATACATAAAACCATAAACAAAACGTTAGCATTTGACAAAATGAATGTAGAGTCATTGGTTGTTTAGCTTATATTATAATGAAATATCAACCATTACATTCATAAAATTGCAGAATATAAATACATTTTTAAGCAGTCAAAAAGGAAATGTCCAACACAGGACAAAACATAGTTATTTTCACAATACATGACACATAACCCCACCTTAAAAATAATTTCACTTATTTACAAAAAATTGTTGGATTCATGTACACTGGTGGCCAAAAGAAGTATTTAAGTGTCTCAATGTTTTTGACAAAAGTCTCTTTGATGCTCAAGAAACATTTCTTATTATTATCAATGTCTGACTCCATCTTTTCCACAGCATAGGAGTAAAAGTCATCATCAAAATAATCTTTAAAAAGCCAACACAATGTTTTTGTCCACCTTTGCGAATAAATGAACTTCTCCAAAGATTGGTTCCTGTTCAGAACTTGATTGACAACATCAAAATGTTCCCTGGTCTGTATGCGTGTCCACAAACACAAATGTACTCTGTCCTTCAGAGGAGAGAGAGAGAGAAAATATTAGTGTCAAATTATTTTAAACCTCCTTTTTTTAAATTGTTACTATTATTTTCACAAAAACTTAAGATTATATATTTGTAAACAGCTTTTGTCAATAAATAGCATACAAAAGACCTAAATTAAATTATGCCAGATTAAATTTTAATACTTACAAATCCTAAATTCTGTCCAAAAATGCTGAGATCCATAGAGAGAAAGACTGAAATCGATGATTTTAGCCCATTTCAACCTGTTTGAGACAAATACACAGTAAGACACATGCAAGAAATCACTGAGTGATGATCATTCTCCTTCCTACAGTAGTTAACCCACCTGTGCACTGATATTAGGACCTTCCTGTTCAGGTGGGACTGCAATGGTAGAGAGTTTTCTGCTTAATAAAATATCAAAATAATGCAAAAATATAAACCTAAGTAGTTTACAATGCTAGATTTGGTATGAATGAATTAGTGAGAGTTTTACTGCAGTGCTTACCTGGATACATTTAATCTGGTTAGACTGAACACAGAAAATGGTCCATCTTCTGAATGGTTCATTTGCTGTGTAATAAATATAAAGTTAGACATGATGCAAAGGTCACTTATTTGATATAAAGTTAGCCAATTTTATAGAGATTTTATAAGATATTGTAAGTAGGGATGGGAATTGATAAGAATTTAACGATTCCGATTCCATTATCGATATTGCTTATCGATCCGATTCCTTATCGATTCTCTTATCGATTCTTATTGGGTGAGGGAATAAGTACAAATTTGTTTGTATTAACTCGCTTTAATATCTGATCAGAAGACACAGCACAGAGTATACACAAATTATGTGTAGCAACCTCAGAACAAACCTAAAAGTAGGTGAGCTACAAAGTAAAGTCCAGGGACCTATAGCCTAGGGCAGTGTTTCTCAACCAGTATGCCATGGCACGCTAGTGTGTGCCTTGAAAGATTATCAAGAAGAGTGCTTTAGGATTAGGAAATTGATCATTTTCACATTCATTGGTCCGGACAAAAAAATAAATAAAACTGCCATTTATGTGCCATAAAAACTAAAAACACAGACTGAAAACAGTTAAGGAAGAGCTTGTGCCTTTTGGAATATTAACAGTGCTCATTTGGATTAGGCTATTGAGTTACTAAAACAATCTTTGTCAAATAATACACGTGTTTTCTTCACATTTTGAACGTTTTTGTTTCCATTTGTTTAATTTCAATTAATCAAGATCTGATGTGACTTATCCATTGTTGTTTTTACAGCTACAAAGCTAGGAGCACTAAATGATATTCAGTCACATTATACATGCTTTTAACATTAAATAAAGCACATAAATAGTATCTGATATTATCATTGCCACACTTTGAGATTGTTGTTCCAGCGCGACGTCGCAGTAAAATAGGATCCGTTTCAAATAGAATCGTCGCGTGTCGCGGCTGGTTAAACTTTGATTAACATGGAAAATGATACTTTTCATCGCGTGTCGCGCCGTCGCGTCGCATGTAGTTAGGACGCGGTCAGAGCGCTTCTGCCTCGATGCCATGTTTGCTCTGAACCAAAACAACGCAGCACTTGTGTGACGTCGTGTCACATTTGAACGAGCGGAACCGATAAGCGGAATCGTTAAGCAGGCATGCTAACGGTTCCAAGGAATCGATTCACTGGGCACCGGTTCTGAAGAAGAACCGGTTCTCGGTTCCCATCCCTAATTGTAAGCTACCTAGTCTGCACCAGTGGCTTCAAAGCACTTTTCACATATTGCTAATCATTTCAGCAAACTTATCTCAAAATATATCACAAATGGCCTACCTCCAGAATCTCCGCTTTGTTGCAGTTGCCTTTAAACACATACAAAAATGGAAGTAAATATTAAATTCTATAAAATAAAATAAAAACCTATAATATGTTATAGTTTGCAAACTAATGCTAAAACTATAAAGGTTCTCATCAGTAGTCCAACATTATCTACAACCAAAACAGAATTTCACATTAGTTAATTTATTGTTAATGTAAACTAAGCGTTGCTCGTTGGCATGTTTAAACTCGACAATTCAATAATCTAACAAAGTCTGTAAAATGAAACGTTAGCGCAGTTTACCGTAGTAAAGTTCGTTACCGCCATGTTGACGAGTAACGTTAAGCTAACGTTATAGCCTAACATAGGTTAAACTGAGCACAATCCTGTCAACACACACAGAAAGTTTTTTTTTGTTTTTTTTTTGCTTGCTGGTCCTTCTCTCGGTGAAGTGAATTCCGTCTCTTCCCCGGGCCAGACACGAACGGCGCGGTCCAAAAAAAGACAGTCAGAACCCAGTGATATTACACTGGATGCTCCGGCGCGACACGACAAAATCCCAGACAGTGTGTATAGTGATGCGCCGTTATATTTCTGATGTACGGTTCTCCGAGTCCAAGTGCTCGCGCTATTTCTGACAAGGGCAAACAGGTTTGCATTTTGTATTAATGGTCCGGTAGCTTCAATGTGTCCAATATAGACAGCCTCTGGCTATTATAGCGTTGTTGACACGCGGTGTAAGGCAAAAATTAAGAATTAAAAAGCAGATGGAATGGTGCCAGCCAGAGAGGCCGTTACGTGAAATACAGTAGTATACAGCAAATTTAAAAAATACATTAAGTCTCTGTATGTGGTGTTAGACGTCACAGAAAATTCCCGTGATGCAATGGGAGTCACAGTTATTTACTGTAAAGACAAATAGCAGTGTAATACTGGGGGATTTAAAGTAAATCACTGTAGAAATTACAGAAAAGTCTAACAGTGTAGGGTGTTACACCAGTTCTGGTTGAGGTAACGACAAGTGACCAAGGCAATATAAAAGCCTTTCTCAGGCTAATTGCAGAAGTTGTTCTACTTCTAAACAAAGACTGATTTAGAGATCTAAGGTTTGGCACTCTCATAAATTCATAGTGACCTCACATAGGTCAGGCAGGGAGTGTGTTTTTGTGTCATGTGGTGATGTCACTTCCTATTAAGTCACTTCCTGTTTGTCCTTCCTGGTACTGCATGGAAACAATGAGACAAACATGGTGTGCTCTCGGTGTTAAATCCACTTGTGTCCACCTCAAAGCATCATAGAGGCAATGCCGTAAGTTTATTTATGTGATATTAGATGTTAAAGATCATATATTAGTAGAGATTTTGTTGAGAAGATGTTTGATAAGATTGCTAAAAACGATATTTACTATTGTGTACAAGCTCACAGCAATGCTAATAGCCTGTATAACTGCTGCTACCGTGATTAGTGATGGCAAAATTAGGCTTCCTGAACCACTGAGACCTCGCAGCCCATTGCTTCAGCCAAAGGTTCATTACTCAAAGCTTCATTCCGCATTGCTCACTAGTGACACCTAGCTACTGTGCAAAGAAATAGCAGACAAATTAATTCATTCTGAACCAGTATATGACACAATAACGACAATGACAATGATAGTTATCTAACTCTCTGACTCTCTGACACTACTACAACTGCTTCTACTACTGCTGACAACACCCACAAGGTGGCGTGAGTTTCGAACCGCCTTTTATCCGGACGCGACACTTGGACCGAACTGATGATGTATCCACACAAACCGAGGCCTCGTTTGTCATTAGTCACGTGATTTTCACGTTAACAACACAAGCCTCGAATCGCGGCTTCATCTGGCACGCCTTTTTTTTCTCAACACAAGCTCCGACGCCTCGGTTCAAATGTCACATCACTAACCGTGATAATAGCATTGTATATTCATGTTATAATCATTCACAATGTAATATTACTCAAGAAATGGACACTGAATATTGCTGTATTGTTTTATTACAGTTTTCACCACTACATGTATATGAGGAAGCGTGACAGTAAAGCATCAAACTTACTACGACTCTGTCTTCATTTGCATGGTTTAACTTGGTGTTTAGTCAGAGTTTCAACATGCTGCACGAGAATACTACCAATATTCTGATATATGATATAAAGTGACCAGACCTCCGAGATCAAAACTGGGAACATAATCCCCGAAAAGGGGGAAAAAACGGGGACATTTCCAGTTTGACTATCAATCTGAAAAACCTAATGTTGTGTCCTCAAAAACAAAACGGGAACAGAGGTAGTTTTTTTTCTCTGTATTTAGCCAGGGACAGGCAACCAAAAAACGGGGACTGTCCCCTGAAACCAGGGACGTCTGGTCACCCTATGATATGTGATGTAGGCTATGATAGGTATTTTGCAAATCACATAAATATGATAGAGAAGCAGAAACAGATAGTGGCGCTAAAGTCAGATATTTTAATAAGTTGCAGAAACAATATATGATTATATTATATTAGAGTCTACTTGAAGCTTTTTATATTTGTCTCTCTTTGTCACACAGACACACACACACCGGACACACACACACACACACACTGTACTACCACGTTCTTGTGCATCCATCAGCCCCTCTCCCAACACACACACACACACACACACACACACGAAAGCTTTGCATGAGCTAAAACCCCTGAAAGTGGACTGTTTTGCAGAGCTTCTTTCTTGTGCTCCCTTTCTAAGTTACTAGCTAAGCTACAAGTAGCGATTGCCCAACACTGATAATACAGTCTGTGCCACTTGTGTAAAAATCCCAGAGCCCTATTTGCGATGGTCCGCAGGAATATGCTGCACAGTGCGCTGGCATCTTAACTGCTGCTACGCAACGCAACTAGGAGTATGACCGGTTCAAGATGGCGGCCGCATTTATTGCGCCCAGCAGCCAATAGGGCGTCTACTCTCTATTATGTCTATGTACAATACTCTTACTTCAGCAAAAAAACTAAAAACAAAAACAAATGATGTTTCACTAAAATCATTGTTGCTTATTATTGTTTAATTGGATCATTGAAGGTCAACAGCAAGTACATTGGTTATTAAAGTGAAATTAAATACATAAAGTATATTTGTGTTATGTAATGCATTTTTGCATAATATTCTGAGTTTGCATTTCACTGTTTTTATTGATTTGGAGGAATACTGACTGTGTTTTTGTGCGAGTGAGATGAGAAAATGCTCACATTTAGTCTAGAGCTACAATAATCATCATGTTCACACACAGCACACACATCTCCTCTGCACTTACTCATGATTTCTCTCATTGACCTTTCAATTGGGGGATGAAGATGGCGCCTGTGACTGGCGGTACCACGGCTCGTCTCCTGCTGTATAGATTGCCAATGGTCATTTTGTCAACATATGCTATCATATCAGCCCAAATTACGAGAGGATTCCTGGCTTTAAGGACTTATGATCGGGACTCTTTGTTTCAAATTAAGCAGTCAATGGAGGACCTGTCTGATACGTGGGACAGTTACAAACAGGCGTTTCCTCCTCCTTTCATCATCGATCCCGGCTCACCTGACTACTTGTTGTTGTGTCGGGCGCCGAGTAGGGTCCGCAGGAGATCCAGGAGAAGAGGCTCTCGGTCTGGTGTCCAAGTTAAGCGAAGGCGTGCCGCAGCGCGTGGGGGTTACGCTGTCTTCGGTCGCCGGGATCGCTCTCGGTGCCTGCGCCGGATTCCTCTTCTCGATGCGTGTGACATGGTGTCCATGCCGACGCTTGCTTCGACTGCAACGGGTTTCCTTGATCCATCACAGCGCTGGAGTTGTGGTCAGGAGCTGTCATCGCCATTGTTTACTTCCGTGTTTGTGCCGGCTCTCCCAGGATGGACCAGCTGGAGTCCACGTGACCGCTGGACGTGCCTTCAACCAATCCCGCTGCGCAACACGGGCACTGCCTTCGTGACGTCATCTACAATCCGCGTTGGCCTGTTGAATACTCGTTCTATTGCGAATAAATCTCATTCATTGAATGATCTTTTCGCAAGGGAAAGCTTGGACATCATGTGTCTTTCGGAGACTTGGCAGAGAGAGGAAGAGTTCATTCATTTAAATAATCTCTGCCCAGCTGCCTGCTCTGCTGTTGGGAAGCCCCGCCCCTGTCGCCGTGGTGGTGGCTTGGCTTTTGTGCACAGGGATGTCCTCAGATGTAAGATGTCCCAGTCCCAAGAATTCTCATCTTTTGAATCTCAGATGGTTAAAGTGGGATTTTCATCCCCATTTTACTGTGTGTTGATCTACCGTCCTCCTGGCCCCGCTGCTGCCTTTATAAAGGATTTTAGTGACTTTTTATCCTCTATAATAAAGTTGGAATCTGTTTTAATCCTTGGGGATTTTAATCTTCATGTTGATGACTGCTCATCTTGCCCCGCAATGGAATTGCTAACATTGACTGAAACTTTTAATTTTGAGCAGCATGTTTCTGAGCCCACTCACCAAAAAGGCCATATTTTAGATTTAGTTTTTACGCTTGGCCTAGACATTTTAGACTTGTCTGTGATTGATGTCCATATGAGTGATCATAGTCTTGTTCGGTTTAATCTGCACTTTAGTCCTGAGTCCAAGCCTTCAGTAGTCAGGTCTCAGAGGCGTGTCATCTCTGCTAATACTGCAGATGGCTTTTCTGAGATGTTTGATCCTCTTTTATTCATGGACTGTTCTGATGTGGATGATCTCATTCACTGTTTTAACAACCACTGTGTAACAATTTTGGACCAGGTGGCTCCTGTTAAATCAAACTTGTCACAGAAAAAAGCGTGTCCTTGGATAAATGAAGACATCTTAAGACTCAGGAGGCTGTGTCGTAAGACTGAACGTTTGTGGAAATCCACTAAACTTGAGGTGCACAGGCTCTATCTCAGGGATCTTGTGTCATCTTACAATGTGATGGTTGAAAATGCCAGATCTGAATATATCCGTCAACAGGTAACATTGAATAAGAAAAATCCTAAAGTGTTGTTTGACACCATTAATTATTTTGTATGTCCTGCTGCTCCAGTTACCCCTGTCTTTTGTGAAGCTGACAGCAATGCCTTTTTGAGATTTTTCACAAACAAAATTAAGATGATCAAGAATAAGATCCCGCCCCTTCAGTGTGGTACCCCTGCTGTGTTTGAGCCTGTGTCCAGCATGTGGACATCATTTAAGACTGTGACATTTGCTGATATTTCAGCACTGGTGTCTAAGATGAAGCCCTCCTCTTGTTCATCTGACATCATTCCTTGCAGGCTCTTTCAAAAAGTGTTTGAGGTAATTGGCCCTTGTGTTACCAAAATGGTTAATGTCTCTTTGTCAACTGGCGTGTTTCCCAGTGCCTTTAAACATGCCATAGTGGAGCCATTATTAAAAAGAGCAGGCTTAGACCCGACAGATCTTAATAGTTTTAGGCCTATCTCAAAACTCCCGTTCCTGTCTAAGATCCTTGAGAAGGTGGTCTGTGAACAGCTTACATTCTTCCTGGAACAAAATAACATCCATGAGCCATTTCAGTCTGGTTTCCGTAAACAACACTCTACGGAAACGGCTTTACTGAAAGTGTCTAGTGATATTATGATGGCTGCTGATTCTGGTAAACGCACTGTTCTAGTTCTCTTGGATCTGTCCTCAGCATTCGACACCGTTGACCATCAGGTCCTGCTGAAAAGACTGAGGGATCAAGTAGGACTATCTGGGTCAGTCCTTCAGTGGTTTTCCTCATATCTATCAGGGCGTAGCTTTAGTGTTTCAGCTAACCGAATAAGTTCTGAGTCTGTGGATTTGCTGTGTGGAGTGCCTCAAGGGTCTGTTTTGGGCCCTGTTTTATTTTTGTTGTATTTGATTCCTTTGGGAAAGATTATCAAAAGGTTTAGTGATGTTTCTTTCCACTTATTTGCTGATGATATCCAGCTTTATTGTTCCTTTAAGCCGTCTGAAATCCAGAAGTTAAACTCTCTGCTCCATTGTCTAGTGGAGATTAAACAATGGCTTAGTGAAAACTATCTGCAGTTAAACGCAGACAAAACAGAAACACTGGTTATCGCACCTGATGATGCAATTCCGGGGATTAAACAATACCTGGGCGATTTAGGCCAGTCTGCGAAGCCAAGTCTTCGCAACCTAGGAGTTATTTTTGACAAAGATATGTCATTAGCCCAGCACTGTAAGCAGCTAACAAGGAACTGTTTCTTTCAATTAAGGAACATTTCTAAACTTAGGAATATGGTCGCACGTAATGATCTGGAACTTATCATTCATGCGTTTGTGTCTTCTCGTTTGGATTATTGTAATAGTTTGTTTTCATGCTTAAACAAGAAAGAGCTCTCTCGACTACAATTAGTGCAAAACTGTGCAGCGAGAATTTTGACCCGTACTAACAAGAGGACCCACGTATATCCCATTTTAAAACAACTTCATTGGCTGCCAGTGTCTTATAGGATCCAATTTAAAATTTTGGTTCTAGCATTCAGAGCCCTGCATGGTCAGGCTCCTTTTTACCTCAGCGATCTGATTCAGCCGTATACCCCTGCACGGGCTCTGAGGTCTGTGAATCAAACTCTGCTGAAGGCTCCACGCACTTGTTTTCGGACTAGAGGTGATCGATCCTTCCAGGCTGTTGCTCCTAGGCTATGGAATGGTCTTCCGCTCTCTTTACGCTCTATTGACTCTGTGGATACTTTTAAAAGTAATCTTAAGACTTACTTATTTATTCAAGCTTTTAATTAGCTACTTTTTGGGCTGTTATGATTTCGGTGTTGTTTTCATTGCATGTTATTTCTGATTTAAACTGTGTTGTGAAGCACTTTGTGGCCTTTGTCTGTGAAAGGTGCTATACAAATAAAGATTACTTACTTACTTTACTTACTATGATGAGGACAGGAGAGCTGTCAGTCAATACATGAGAAAACAAAGTAAGTTCCATTACTTATTTGAAAATCACCTGTTGTAAATTTAATGTAACTTTACTAGTTATTTGATTATTTTTCGGATTACTTTGTGACTTTTTGACACCCAACACTTATTATTTGTCATAGTAAAAGCATGGTATGGTTTAACACTGTGACTGTTTTATGCCTAATAATAAAGATCAGACAGCATAAACATTTTTCTTTGTATTTATATATAAAAAAGGGGAAGACTACAGACAGCATGTTTCACACAGAATTACTTCAGTTTTGGTGATTGAATAAACATTATATGGTAGGCTACTATATAAACATATAATATAACTAAATTAGCAGTAGCCTACTACAACGTGGCTTAAAGATTGTGTAAAACAAGTCAATGGAAAAGAAATGCATTAAAAAGGTAAAACATATAATATACAATATATATAATCAACATATAATAGGTAAAATATGTTTAAAATATTTATATCTACAGGTATGTTGAAATATTTCCCCAAAGCCATGAGTATACAATAAACATCTGTAGGTTTCCCATAAAAAGCATAAATAATACAAAGCATTTTTATCATCCCAACCAGTTTAGACGCAACAACACAGACCAATGGCATGAGTTTGGGGTAGAGCTATCTGTTAGTCCAACCAATGGAAAACAAGGGGCGTGTCTGAGAAACCTGCCTGAAATGTCATTTTAATGTTGCATGAATTACACCTTTGGACTGACTTTAGAACAAACAAGTCTTTGAATCACTGCTTATCTGACATGGGATGAGGGGTTCAAGGCGGCAAAGTGGAAAGCTTCTTAATATGCTTTATCGGATCACTTCAGACTAATACAAGGAATGAATATCTCTGGGACTGATTTTCTAAAAGCATGTTTTATTGTCCTGGCTGCTGCCAGTTGACGAGAAGGTTGTGTCGTTCATCTTGAGACCCTGTGATTCTGAGAGGCCTGAACAAGTGGAAGGGCGAGATGATCGGAAAGACAGATGTTCTTCAGCAAACGCCGTCTCCAGCACCAGCAGTAGAGACTGTTTAAGCTTCTTCTTAAACTCCTCACACATGAACACATAGAGAATGGGGTTCAGACAGCTGTTGAGATGAACCAGGCAGTTTACGAAAGGTCCTATTAGTCTTAGTACTTTTAAAAAGTCACACCAAATATTCTCCTTTGCAATTACGGTGGACAGCTGTTGAACATGAAAAGGAAACCAGCATATGAAAAAGGCCATGATCACAGATATGATGACCCGGAAAGGCTTAAGCTTCTTCCCCCTTTTGAGACGTTTGGCACGCACTCCGATAGCAATGTATGAAGATGCAATGATCAGGAAGGGGATGAGAAAACCCACCATAAACCTATATATGACCAAAGACTTGAAGGGTTTTGTATAATAAATGCACCGGTTATTATTTACATAGCGGTTGATGACAAAGGGGATGCTGCAGAGGATGGATAAAACCCACGCAAATGCACAGATGATCCTGGCTTTGACCAGAGTTCGTTTGTTTTGAGCCCAAACAATCACCCAGGTGGACAGGCATCGGTCCAGGCTGATAGCGGTCAGCAAAAAAACGCTGGCAAACATGTTTAGCACCGCCACGAAGCTGACAAACTTGCACAAGAAGTCACCGAAGTGCCAAGCCCTCTTGTTAAAGGCAGTAACAATGTAGAGGATGATGATTAAGATGAAGATGAAGTCTGCAATCGCCAAGTTGAGAAACCAAATGGAGTTGACGGTCGTCTTCATTTTGTAGCCAGTCACAAATATGACGAGCCCGTTTCCAACGATACCCAGAGCGAAGACGACAAAATATATGCATATATTGAAGATTTCAATGCTTGAAAAGGCTTCCATCTGAGTTGCATTGGTCCCATTCACTGCACTCAAAAAGGTTGCATTCACTGCACACAAAAAGGTTGCATTCGCTGCACAGAGAAAAAGAGAAAGCAAACTGTAAAATAAAGTCATAACATTTCTGATTCTTTCTTTGGATTTTGGTTGAAAACTGAATTAGAAGGATTCATTCAGAAATCCAACTGATTCAGCAATCCGGTTGCAGTGGTTAACAGCTCACTGGAGTTGGAAATGAATGATTTTCAGTTGTGTATAAAGCTGAATGTCTGTAAAATAATTTTGGGATAGTTATTACAGCTCTGATTTTAAGTATGAATCTTATTATTGTTGTTCAAATTAGAACCTTAGTTACCAGTTCATTGTTAATCATGCTCAAGATTAGGCTAAATTATATTTAATGAATAATCTCATTTTATTTGTCAGAATTATGGGGAATAAATGTTTGCAAATTTAGAGAAGGAGATGCTCAATCTTACCGTGATGCCACCAGGGGGCATCATGTCCTATATTCTTATGTATAAAATGCATGATGTGTGTATCTTTTACTGGGTCTTTTAACTCAAAAATATGCTTTTACGCTTTTAAAAGAATAAACAAGAGTACTTATAACCCAACCAAGTATTTTTGCTGTCTACAGCTTAAATTGTGGCTGGTAGGTTAAAAGACTGTGTCAGCAAAATGTGTTGCACAATTCACATGCAACATAAGACCACAAAATTGAACATTGAAAAGACAAAATATAATTTTCCTGCTTTTCTGGTCTCATTAATGCTTTCAGCCAGTTTTGCATTAACGCAAATACATTTTGCATTAAGCAGTAAATACAGTTTCAAATGACACATCCTTTCTGACCACAGCTTTTTAACCAGTATTGACGTACACGGCATGTATATTGCACACGTGACTGAAGTCTCAAAAACTAGCCAGAGATGCAATATATATTTCTTTTTTCTTTTTTCTTATTTTATCTTAAAATAGTGGTTTACACTGAAAAACAACAGCAGGGATGGATGATGAGATCTCTTTCTGACTTCTGTTGGATTAGAGTCTAAGCTTTTAACTCAACGCCATGCTGCATAATCTTGATCAAATCAGCAATTCAAAGAAGTCAAGATAATGACCTCAACCAAGGGGTGGAGGAATAAAAAATGCATGTCATTTTGAAAAAGCATTGCAGCAAGCATAAACTGCCCACATCACCCACTTCTTTTCACAGGACATCTGTCTCAATAAAACAGAAATTAGCTTGCTATATTATATTAGTATAAACATAGTCATAGCCACAGGAATATTGCGTAGATGTAGATTCTTACCCATTTTCAGTCCTTTCCTTCTGTTCTTTCTGCAGGTGTGTGTTATTAAAGCTCACAACAACGTCTTCACATGAACAATTGGTGGTTGTTTCTCCTTCATTTGTGTGAAAGAGAAAGTGGGGTGGAGTAACACCCACAAGCGACAAGGGAACTATGCTTCTGTAGAAAACTATTTTGAATATCAGCTTTCAAAGGTTAAAGTACAGTCTTCCATGGCAACCTAAAATAGAATCATATACTTTATTAACATAATCCAGATAATAATTTTTAAAATGACAACTTTTTTTGGACAATTTTTTATGACAACAGCAACTAAGAATTAAGGCAGAGCAGATAAATATAGTTCTGCACTTTGATATTGGTGTTTTGAGCATGATTATATAATATTATGTAAAAACAAATGCAAATTTGACGTGCCACATTCTGTTGATAATCTTTCTTCATGAATGTTTAAAAGCAGTACAGAGGATGCCATCTAGAGGCTATAATCTTCACTTTATATTCTTCCTTTATAAATAAACCCTTCTTTGGCTTATTTAAACAAACAAATAAAAATATTTCTGCATGATGTATCTTTTACATAAACTGTTGTACTTTGAACAATTTTTGAACTTGGCATTACAGTTCTTCTCATGCTAGGAAGAATAGCTTGTTGTAGGCTACTGTTCATAGCCGCTTCGCTGGCTAAAACCTTCTGCTAAACTAATAAGTGTGAACTTTGAGACTAGTTTAGACTAGTTAATAATTTATCTTCGAAATGGACAAAAAAAGCCAAAAAAGATGTCGATATGGTTCATGCACTTAATTAGTCTTCTTCAGTCAGTGATAGCATTGAAGGAACAGACTTGTGCTTTTGGCCTTTTTATATTATGATACAAGCAAAAAGTTAATTTGAATAAGGCAGAAACGTGTATGCTAAGACCTATGTACATGAGAATCTGCAGAAGCTTTCAGAAAACAAGACACTAATAGCATAACAAAGTTCAATGATGCAGCAAGAATAAAGGGTATTAATGCATGAAGCAAAAATATAAATTTCACTCAGAAAAGAGGTAATCATGCACTTGGGTTCATTCACATGCAATTATAACAGCAATTTTAAAGGTACTCTATGTAACTTTATTTTTGTCTGAATTTAGTTTTGTTATTATGTATTTTGTTAAATGTCCAATATTCAAACTGAAATGACTATAACACAGTTTACCCTGACTCATCCTTGCAATCTCTCGAAAGAGAACCCTTCCACTGTGATCTAGAATACAAATTAGCAATGTCAGTCATTCCTAGTTTCCTCATAAGTATAAATACTTTGCATTTTTAGCAGTAAAGGAATGACTGCAGCAGGTTACCAGGAACAAAACTGAATAGTTTTGAGGCTGTGATGCACGAATGGGAAATTTGTTTGGTCATGTTTACATAATGCTTTAGCAAACTATTTTATGTCATATTTCTTTTTTTTCATTTTGAGGCTTCTTATGATTTACAGTTTTTTTTTTTTTTTTTTTTTTTTTTGCTTTGATACTATTTTCACACAAGTAAGGTGTTTATATCACAACAGATCATCAAAAGTGCACTTTTTACAAGCATTTCATCATGTTTTCAGTTGTGTTTTCAAAATCACAAAGTATCCTTTTCACTACTCAACATAACTGTTTCATCTATTTAAATGTTTCATTCACAGTAGCTGGCTTTCATAATGCCATTACTATCAAACTTTTGATTTCCATCTGTAACAAAGTTTGTTATTGTGGGAAGGAGGCGGGAACCGGCAAACATTCAAACACACTTTAATATATCAAAAATAAAAACAAATACAAAACTAAAGTAAAAGACAGCAGCCCCTCACGGACGACTGCTGTCACATCAAATAAAACACAAACATCAAATAAAATCTAGGCCTAGGCCTCTCTCGATCTCCACTGTAGAGCTGTAATCGGGCCTTAAAAGTTCGGCCCGAAAAGGCCCGAGCCCGATAGAGTTTGGCCCGAGCCCGACAAGTACATTTTGATTGACAGCTTTTTAAAAGCCCGAACCCGTTTACAGCCCGACTGTCCAAAAGGCCGTCTATCAGCAGTGATAAGAGTGTCGGAGAATAGCGCAGACACGCGCTTCACACCGCGAGCCGGCACACGCACCACTCGGCGGAAAAGGGAGAGAAAGAAAAAAAGAGACTGCGCCGCACGCACACAGCACCTTTGTCTTTCGTAAAAAAAGGAGTAATTTATACATTTTTTAACATCATTTATTCATGACTAACGGAGGCTAGAGGCCACTTGGAAGTTGGAACAAAGAAATAAAATAAGTTCTCCAGAGACCAGCCTCCATTTCACCTCCTCAAGATCCATTTTCACGCTATCTAAACACATCACCTGACCGCTCATTTACCACGCAACCCGAAGCGCGAGCCCGAGCCCGGCCCGAGCCCGTGTAAAATAATAGAAACAAAGATCTTCAGCTCTACTCCACTGTCATCGCTCCTCCTTTTATGCTTCTGCTCCTCCGTGAGAGATACAAGACCGGTGCATCTCATAGGTGTCGCTCATCAGTAATCACACCACCGGCCTCGCGCCCTTCTCCCACGGCCCTCAGCCTCGTCCTGCTCGCCACATACCCCCATCGCCCCTTGCAGGCCGGGGGTACCCACGAGACTGCACTCTAAAATTAAACAGGTGTGTTTAATGTACTCATGTACAGCAAAAATCTTTCAGATTAAGATTTTTAAATTTCAAGTTATTTCAATGATTTGCTATATCTCTGTTTAATATGATTGGTCGTGCCTGAAATTCTGCCTTGACAACGCGCTGATTGGTCGATACACAAGGCAGTAATTTTTTTAGTTTATCATGAATTTGCTGATGCAGGCAGCAGGCCAGAGGCACTGACACTGCATAAAAACAGTAATTTTGGGGTTAAATCTGAGATTGGACATTTCAGTGAAACTTATGGTGTATCACCAGAGCTGACTCTCTGCAGTTCTTGCGCACACAGAGAGTGTCCGATATTTTCTGAGGCTGAGAAAACGTATATGGTATGTGTGAATTCATAAAACTATTTTAAATAACATGTTTGCCAGAACATAACAGCAAAGTTTTTCAATGTCATATTTTTTCGGAACCGTATTTTCTAGCCCCCTTCCTTCAGTTACTGCGTGCGCTGACAGTGTCATGTGTTTTCAGACATTATATCAGACGAAGGTAAGTGCAAATTCATAAAACCTTTTTTAAATAGAGTATTTACCAAAACATAAGATTAAGTGTTGTTGATTTAAATTGAGTGTGTTTATGTTGTAAAATTACTATCTTAGCTAGTTTGGTAACTACTAACTGGTACGTTACTTAGCAAATGCTACATACATTTCTAAGAAGTTAGTCATTTCACGTTTATTCACGTTTTATTAATTAATGTTAGCCTATCTAGTGTGATTGACTTGTTTAAATATTCTCCTCTGACAAATCAGCAGACACTTTCTTCTCAACTGTCCTCAGAGGCTTCAAAAACAGCTCTGAAGGAAGAACTGCAGACTTTTGATTCATGTGAGGCAGACAAGGCAGATTAGGTGTGTTTTAGCAACGTACTTAAAAATATATCATATTTGTTACAGTTTTTTACAATCGCTATGACAGTTTTTTCAATACATTTAACAAGTTTCCTAAACTCTTAACGCACCAACACACCTAAAACACACAACTGGCAAAACGGTTAATTTCATGCTCAAAATCACACATTGAAAACTAAACTCCAAAACTAATTTTCAAAATACAATAATACACTAACACAATACACTATGTCTAACAAAACACTGCAAACATGTTTCAAAATCAAATAATTATTCAAAACACTAACACATGTTCTCTTCCAACAGGAACATTTAGTCAATCATAACACAATGACAAAAAAAAAAAAAACACTATCATCAGCTGAAATTACAGAAACTGCATTATTTTATGTGTCAGGTGTGCCCTTATACAACAGACAGTATATTGTATTGATCATAGATTGTGTTTTGCACTGCAGTTTTTTTTTCTTTTTTTTTAAGTTGCTCTACATTTTTGTTTTGTTTGTAATGTAAATGCATGCATTTTGTTGTTGTTGTTTTTTTTGCAGCAGAAATTCAATACAACAAAATAAATGACCCTTCTTAGAGTAGCTTTATAGAATGTATGGTTTATGAAAAAAAGAAGACAGAGACAGAATTGCTGCAGTAACGGCTTTATTTGCAACAGGACATTTCTGCAAGATAACAAAAATATGCAATATAGCTGCCATTTACAGTATTACTGTATGTGAAAATACAAAATATACAAACAGAAAAAGCCATCTTCTAATCTGCCCGGTCTTCTGCGTTTGTCCACGTTCTCATCCACATCACACCTGATATCTTCCCTGGCAAGGCATCTTGGGAAGAATCTTTTGGCTTGCCTTATCCTGGTAGTGTTCAGCTGTGATGTCTTGGTATGCAGCATCTTTTGCATCTAGGAGGGACATTTGGTCCTGTGGACTATGGTCAAAAACCTTTCATCTCCAGGCTGAGAAAACTCCTCAATGGGGTTGAGGAAAGGGAAGTAAGGGGCAAGGAAAAGGGACATCATCCTCTGATGGGCGTCAAACCAGGCTGTGACTGCACGGGAATGGTGGAATGCCACATTGTCCCATATTTGCATAACTTCAATCAGCTGTTTCTCAGTAGCAATGGAATAAAATACAGGGGATATATTTGTGTTTCAATTCACAATATAAGCAGCTGTTCACCTTGACTTTAGCCTGTAAGGTTAGGTTTAGAACATGGTGTTATCTGTTCTGACATACAGTGTGAAAGCATTGGTAAATTTGGCAGTAAAAATCCATTGTTTTGGTCTTGTTTGAGCTTGTGTGTAAAAGAAGTTCAAGCATTTTAAATTTGTGTTAATTGTATGCATTTTGTGTTAAAGCAACAAGAAATGTGTTAATAGTATAGCTTACACAGACGGATGTAGTGCTAACTGTGTTAAGAGTTTTGGAAAATTGTTAAAAGTATTGAAAAATCTGTCATAACAATCGTAAAAAACTGTATTTCTAATGATGTGACCAAACCAACTGTACATAATACAAGTCAGTTCAGAGTGCTTAAATTGACTCAACATGTTGCACTGAATGTTGGTACCATCAATGGATGGAAACAATATAAGAGGGAGAGAAGGAAGAGGATGAGAAGGAGGAGGTGAACAAGGAGGAAGAGAATGAGGACGAGAAAGGTGTGGAGAATGTTATCAAGGCTGGATCTGGCTTCAGGGTTTTTCCCTTTGCCTGCAGAGATGATATTGACTATGATGTGGACAGAGTCCTCTGGCCGGACCCAACATGAAGACGTGATGCTGAAGCAGAATCAATCTCTTTCACTGACCTTGATTCTGCAGTTGCACAACTCATCTGAGTGACTGTAACATGCTTTCATTTAGAGTTTTTTACTGTAACCTTTTTGGCTTTTGCAGTTGGGTCACTGTATTTTCACATTTTCAAGTGCAAGTATACAGACATTCAATACTATACAATATTCAGTACAACACTATACTTGCAGTGCATACAGTATACAATTTATTCACCTTACTACTGTAAGTTGTCATTACTATACTTTTTACGTAATTGCAAAATGTGTTTACTTTGTTACAATATACTTCTTTTCTGTTACTGCATGCTTTGGATTCTGTGTTCTCCATTTTGAGGCAATTGTTTGATTTTGCCCGAAGAGTCAGAGGGTCTCTGAATGAGGTTTGAAAATATGGTTTTGTGTTTAAGGTTTTGATTACAGTTTTTTTCAATCGCTAACAAGCGCTTACCCATACTTCAGATACTTTTTCTAAACTCTTAACACAGACTCAAACCTACAAAACACAATTGGCCAAATGGTTAATTGTCTTCTCAAAAACACATTTAGTTAAATATATACTAACTCTTCATTTCAAAACAGAACACATGTTTCTCTGCACACACTAACTTTACCAAAACACTGGAAATCTGACTCAAAATGAAATTTTTCTGTCAAAGAATAACACTTGTTTTCACTTCACAAGGTACATGCACTCAATCAAAGTACACCAGGTTTCAAAATCCTGGCTATTGTTGACATTACTAAAACTGCATAGACTTTTATGTTTCAGTTTTACAGGTATTTGCATGCAAAACGTGCAATTCACCGTTTTACACTAAATTTCTTGGTTGGGAACTGTCCACATGTACAGTACTGTTCACATTAATAAGCATTCCAGTAAAAAGCAAATCATTTTTTATTCCTTTACTGTTTACTACAGGAGGTACAGTAGAAACACGGTTTGATAGAACAGAAAAAGTTTTACAGTATTGCTTACAGTGAACAAAATATCCATTAAACACACAAGAGCATTCTGAACAAAAAAACACACCCACAAAATTACTGTATCTAATCTCTGCGATCTTTAGGGTTAAGCCACATGTTTTCATCAAGATCACATCTGATATCATCCAAGGCGATGCACCTGGGATAAAACTGCTTGGTATGTCGGATCCACCCTTGGAGCCAGCATCCATGGCTTCAAGGAGGGACATCTGGTCATGTGGCTGATGGTCATAAACCTTCCACCTTCACATTACATTTCGTCCAGGTCGACGCCTTTTGGCCAGATTGAATCCTGCCTCATCTATATGAATTCATGAGGGGCATGGCTGGCCTCCAATTCCATAACTCTCAAAACAAAGTTTATGTAAATCATGTCATTACTGTATACTATACTGTAACCTATTACTGTGTAGGTTACCTACTTGCAAAGTGCAAAGCTTATAGAACTGGACATTGAATTAAATATACAGTACACTATACCTGGACATATTGTCGTTGTAGCTCCTTGACTCTCTCACTGATATATTGTTTTTGAACTGATATCATTGCAGAAGCAGAGGTTTTTATAAACTTTCATATTGTGAAATATTAGTACAATTTGAAATAACTGATTTCTGTTTAAAAATATGTATGTCATGTAATAAATTGTGTAAAATGTAATTTATTCCTGTGATGAAAAGCTGAATTTTCAGCATCATTACTCCAGGAAGATGCATATGGACTCGAAAAGCTTGTTTCTTCATGACATTGTTCAAAAGCAACACATTTTGCTAGCAATCAAAATCACATTTTGCTAAAATCATGAAATTTACAAAAATGGTAAAAGTTAATGTAAATGGTAAATAAATAAATGCAGTCCATACTGTAGCCTATCTAAGGTTTGGAATATTGTTTTTGCTATTGTGGGATGTTGTGTGTTAACATTTGTAAATACTACAAAAACAATCCATCATTTTGTTGGGAGGTATAGCTTGTCTGTTAAGAAAATGTAAGCATTATGGAAATGTGTTCACTGACTGCATATTGTGTGAAAACGACAAGAAATGTGTGAATGGTACAGCCACAAAAGACCGATGCTGTGCTAATTGTGTTTAGAGTTTTGAAAATGTGAACACTGATTGGACAAACGCTTGTTAGCGACTGAAAAAAACTGTAAGTGGGTGATGGTTTCAAGAAATGTGTTTTAGTACTATTTTTACAAGTAAGGTGTACATTTTCAAAACTCTACAAAAATTAAAACTGATCACACTTGTAACACAGCTAGTCATTATTTTAAAACCTGATGTAATGCATTCATTCAGTTGCACATGTTTCAGTCCACATAATCATTGTTTCAAACACAAGATTATTGTAATATGTAATGAGAACATTTGGTTTAATCACCGAAACACTAGTATGATCTTCTTTCAGTTTAGTACTTTTGACAATCAGTTCATTCAACAGCAAACAAAGCAGGATACATGTTTCAAATCACTCTTGTTGCCGAATTAATTACAGAAACACAGGCTAAAGTTGCCTCACTTACATTACCTAACTCATGTAATTTAAGCCATAATGTTATATATCTAGTGCAGGGGTGTCCAAACTAATGTCCTGGAGGGCCACTGTCCTGCAGAGTTTAGCTCCAACCCCAATTAAACACACCTGAACCAGATAATCAGACCTTGATAAGCTGGTTCAGGTGTGTTTAATTGGGGTTGGAGCTAAACTCTGCAGGACAGTGGCCCTCCAGGACTGAGTTTGGACACCCCTGATCTAGTGTGTTATCAAACGGTGTGATGAAGTATGACACAGCCATGAGGATCTGATGCCATCTGTCTCCCTTCTATTGATGCATCTCTGGTCAATCTGATGTTACATAGTCTTTGACTGTTTCCTCTCCCTCTCCATGTTCACAAATAGCTCTCTCTCTCTCTCACAAACTTTGAACATAGTGGTGGTTATCATCTAGGATAATTCACTTGTGTAAAAAGAATTCATTATATTTGGTAATCCATTTTGGAAATTGCAAACTAGTTCTATAGAAACTGTCTATAGAATCAATATCTATAGAAATCTATAGGTTTACCAAATGATTCATTGAGTAACCATTAAGTTCAGTTGGATTAAATAATACACACATGTATTAAACTGAACAAGAAGAGATGCTGTGGCAAGCAGGACGAGGGCCTGTCGAGATGCGTCTCTACTCTGCCCTGTTAGGGCCCTTAGCGTCTATTTAGAGCGTTCTGCCCCGTTCAGGCAGTCAGAACAGCTCTTCACAGCATATGCTTCGTGGCCGCACCAAAGGGCTTCCGGTCACCAAGCAGAGACTATCACGATGGATAGTACGCTATCGCTTTAACCTACGCTTCTATGGGCCTTCCTTGCCCCATTGGCATCAGAGCTCATTCCACGAGAGGCATAGCCTCATCTTGAGCCTGGTCCAGTGGTATACCAATTGAAGACATCTGTGCGACGGCCGGTTGGTCCTCACCATCCACATTTGTAAGATTTTATAACTTAGAGGTTTCTGCTCTGCAGGCTCAAGATCTTTCTGTATAAAGGCCTTGGCCTCGGGGGAGAGAACTACCCCTCTGTGGGGCCCTAAATGGTCCGGCCCCCATTGGATTTGACTTTAGCTCTACTATTAACCTTGGGCTTCAAGCCCTAGGTGATAGTCAAGGGCGAAGTGTTACTGTAAGTTGATAGCATGGCGTTTTAAAATGGGTTCCCATAGTGTATAGCTACACAATATGAGAGACCGTTCTCGAAAGGGAACGTACTCGGTTACTAACGTAACCTCAGTTCCCTGAGAGTAAGGGAACGAGTATTGCATACCCTGCTGTGCTATTACACTTGGTACAGGTGCTATCGCTTTAGTCGATTTAAACCTGATTCCTATGGCGAAATGGCCGGCTCTTCTGGCTAGAAGCCATGCCCATTCTGGTGGGCTTCGGTGCGGGTGAGGCGCCGTTTCAGTAACTAAATAAAATACAAGATAACTTGGGAAACTGAATGGTATTCAAACAAAAACTCTTTCTGTGTGCGTTACCTGATTGATAACTATGTTCTTTGAAGAGCAGCCGTATTCGAGAAGAATGGCAGCATTTATCACCTGGCCTAAAAACAATCATATACATAGTAAATTACATTATAATAAAACTAAGTAGGCTAAATGGTAGATTTCTACAATTACTAGAACATGGAAACAAACTAAATTAGAGAAATTTACACTGCACTTTACAGTTTTTTACGATTGTTATGACAGATTTTTCAATACTTTTAACAATTTTCCAAAACTCTTAACACAGTTAGCACTACATCCGTCTGTGTAAGCTATTCACCTTATTTTTAACGGAAATACGGACGCGGCCAGTTGACGGTATTTTGTGCGAGACTTCCGGTAAGGCACTTCCGGTCACTGGCGAGCGTTGTTCGTAACAACAAACTCATCGTTATGGGTTCGAGGAAGACCGGGATTGTTTGTGCAGTTAGAGGTTGTCATAATAACTGGCACAAAAGAAAGATTTACTTGGAGCAGGAGTGTTTTAATCATCGAATTATTGACATTTTAATAATCAGGCGCCCTATGACACACAGGCTGCGTGGCGTTTCTGTTGCGTGGTGTTTTCTATGTCTTTGCACACCAGAAACGTCTCTGACGAGGCGTTGCTGCTGCTAGGTGACATGATAAGCCTCATTGGTGATATATTCGACATATGGGGAGAGAGTTGTGGAAGGCACTTAATGTTAAACATAAATATATAGCAGCAAAGACAACGTTGGCAGTATTGACGGCAAAATAGGCTACAGAATATTTCGTTCTGTATTGACAGGTGCAATATTTGAAAATCGATAATATATATATATTTTTTTACATTTAGGCTATATCTGCATTTATGTCAAAACCTAAATTCAAACATCAAAATGTCATTAATATGTATTCATATCAAAATGACATACAAACATATTTTCCTATTCTATTTTGCCTGGAAACGCTTCCGAAACGCTTCCAAAACGCTTGCGTGTCGCGTGAAAAATAGGCATCGATTCTATTTCTAGCATGCACGCGTTTTCCCTGAGACGCGCGTGTCACGCAGGCAGTGTGCAAGCTCTAAATAACCTGTTAACATGGGAGCCGAGATAACGGACACGCCACGCAGCCCATTTGAAGAAACGACCGTATGTTTGTTCTTTTCATTTCGTGAACACAAGACCTACAGAAGACCACCCGATACCAGAAAAGTGGCTGGGCTACGAAGTCTGAATAAAAACTCCAAGGAGAAACAAAATCATTATAGTAACGTACCCCTGTATAAAATCTAGTCATCATGGCATGATCATCATGGCATTTATTTTGTATGATTTATAATTATTTATAGCCATCTATGATCTACTTATTGCTATCATGTGCTTTGGTTGCATTCTGATGACATTATTAATACATTTGACATGACAAAATAGCCTACCTCCATAGATATATTAACTTAGTCCAGCGTTGGCTCGACCGTGTTTAGGGCGGTGCTGAAGGCGCCGGCGAAGTTTTGGCAATCTGTCATCTAGATGCATGAGTGTTTTCAACCAGGTCCAGAACCCGACCTGGGTGAGGCGGGGCTTTAGTTCTTTGTTGTATTCATCTGCTACGGCATGTGTAACATTTTTCTGTCAACTCTGCATAATCCTTCGCAATCGATATCGTTAGTTAGCCCAGAGAAGCGAGGAAACGGAAGTGCCGCACAAAAACCGGAAACTGGACCCATATTTACTTCCGCGTTCGAAAATAAGGTGAATACTATTAACACATTTCTTGTTGCTTTAACCCTTGTGCATCCTTGAGGACATTTTTGGCTTTTTCAGTTTTGTTTTTTTGATCACTTTGCCTGTGTTAATGCTAACTGCATAAAATTTGGCACGGGTGTGTATTTTTATTGGAATTTTACTATTTCATCATCATTTTCTTTAAAAAATCTATTTTGCACTAGTTACACAAAATACTTCCTCTTAGGACCTTAAGGACAAAAATGTCCCCATTGAAACCCATTAAAACTGCATTTTTTAATCCCTGTGCCGTTTAACTATAAAATGATGCAATCTTTTTTAATAGGCTTTCATTCTGTTGGCAAGGCTTCAAAATTGACATTTTTACCATTTTTTATCAGATGGTGCCATTTTTTCAGGTTAGGCCTATAAAGCAAATACTCGCTTTATTCCTGTTTTCTGCTTCGGCATATTATAGAGCCAACTGGATAAATTATGCAACGATAATTGTGTGGGTTTGTTGGTATGGATGTCTAAGTGTGGTTGGTATGTGTGTTATAAAAAAAAAATGTGTTTGTGTGCATGTGTGTGCTTGTAATATTTGAGAGAGAAAAACTCAACTGCAAATCGAAAATTCAATCACTGTGTTCACCAGTGGAGTTTTGCTGGCATCCAATGGGGAAAGTCTGGTACTGCGCCCAAACAAAATCTTACTGAAAGCTCATTTTTTGAGATATCATCCTCAAATTCGGAACACAACCTGTTTAGATTTATGGCTTTGAATTTATATCAGTTTTAGAGTTCCAAATGTTTCATAAAATATATATTTTATATAAAATATTGATTATAATGTTCATAAATATTTTTCATAAACTTAAACTTCTATAACATTTTTTTGGTTGCACTTTTTTTCAATTTTTTCACTTCAACAACAATCTGCCAAGGGTCTTCTTTAAAATGAGACCAAACTTAAGTATTTGCTCCCAAGCATAACATTTTTATGAGAGTTTTTTGACTTGGACATTTTTGTCCCTTTTGGACCTATGAGTAAGTTTTTTTTTTTTTTTTATGTTAACTGCATTAATTTTGGCACAGGTGTCTATTTTTATTGTAATTTTACTATTTCACCCCCATTTCATTTGAAAAAAAAAATGTTGCACTAGTTACACAAAATACTTATATATATTTTATATAAAATATTGATTATAATGTTCATAAATATTTTTCATAAACTTAAACTTCTATAAAAAAAATTTGGTTGCACGTTTTTCACTTTTTTCACTTCAACAACAATCTGCCAAGGGTCTTCTTTAAAATGAGACCAAACTTAAGTATTTGCTCCCAAGCATAACATTTTTATGAGAGTTTTTTGACTTGGACATTTTTGTCCCTTTTGGACCTATGAGTAAGTTTTTGTTTTTTTGTTACTGTTAACTGCATGAATTTTGAGCTATTATAGAGCCAGTTGGATAAATTATGCAATGATAATTGTGTGGGTGTGTTGGTATGGATGTCAGAGTGTGGTTGGTATGTGTGTTATAAAAAAAAAAAAGGTGTTTGTGTGCATGTGTGTGTTTGTAGTATTGAGAGAGAAAAACTCAACTGCAAATAACAAAGCCAATCACTGTGTGACCAGAGGAGTTTTGCTGGGATCCAATGGGGACAGTTTGGTACTGCGCCCAAACAAAATATTACTGAAAGCTCATTTTTTGAGATATCAACCTCAAATTTGGAACACAACTTATTTAGATTTATGGCTTTGATTTTCTAGCCGTTTTAGAGTTCAACTTGTTTCATAAAATATATATTTTATATAAAATAATATTCATAAATAATTTTCATAAACTTAAACCTATATAACTTTTTTTTGGATTTACTTATAAAAAAAATTTAACTTCAGCAATAATCTGGCAAGGGTATTCTTTAAAATGATACCAAAGTTAAGTCTGTGCTCCCAAGCTTCAACTTTTTATGACCGTTTTTTGACATGGACATTTTTGTCCTCTTTGGACCTATGAGTAACTTTTTTAAATTGATGCACAAGGGTTAACACAAAATACATACAATTAACACAAATTTAAAATGCTTGAACTTCTTTTACACACAAGCTCAAACAAGACCAAAACAATGGATTTTTACTGCCAAATTTACCAATGCTTTAACACTGTATGTCAGAACAGATAACACCATGTTCTAAACCTAACCTTACAGGCTAAAGTCAAGGTGAACAGCTGCTTATATTGTGAATTGAAACACAAATATATCCATGTATTTTATTCCATTGCTACTGAGAAACAGCTGATTGAAGTTATGCAAATATGGGACAATGTGGCATTCCACCATTCCCGTGCAGTCACAGCCTGGTTTGACGCCCATCAGAGGATGATGTCCATTTTCCTTGCCCCTTACTTCCCTTTCCTCAACCCCATTGAGGAGTTTTCTCAGCCTGGAGATGAAAGGTTTTTGACCATATAGTCCACAGGACCAAATGTCCTACCTGTATGCAAAAGATGCTGCATACCAATAGTCGAGTCCCAAAATAGATAAATAGCCCTGGATAAGATGCAGTAGGCATTTTTGAGGAAAAGTACTTCAAGTGTTGTTTCTATATGATTTTTAGGTGCTGAATCCATTTCTGCCGTATAACAAGTTGTAAACATCACTGTTTTGGCATAAACAATAAAAACAAAATGGCTGCCAAAAAAAAAAAAAAACCATGCATTTATTGCAGTTTAAACATTAAAGCGTGCCCTCTGTCAGAGAATAAAACAGGTCGCAGTGGGACGAGTCGTGGGAGGCAAACAGATCTACCTGTGCGTCCCCGAACTGATCCCAAATCAGCTGAACCGACTGGGGATGGAGTCTCCATTCTCCAGCAAGAGGCCGAAACCGAGACAGATCGGCTGCACGGTTCAGGTCTCCCGGGATATAAATTGCTCGAAGCGACCTCAGATGTTTCTGACCCAATATGAGGAGGTGGCGGGCGAGTTGCGACATACGACGGGAGCGCAGACCACCTTGTCGGTTGATGTACGCTACTGTGGCGGTATTGTCTGATCGGACTAATACGTGCTGACCCCTGAGCAACGCACAGAAGCGGTGCAGGGCGAGACGTACAGCCTGCAACTCGAGGCAATTGACATGCCAAAGGCGCTGGGGTCTTGTCCAGGAGCCCGCGGCAGCATGTCCATTGCACATGGCGCCCCAGCCCATTGTGGAGGCATCTGTTGATATAACAACATGCCAGGAAACTCGTTCTATGGGCACTCCAGCCCATAGAAAACTGAGGTTCGTCCACGGGGTGAAGGTCTGACGGCAGGTCGAAGTCACTGGGACTCGGAGCGTGCCGTGTTGCCATGCCCACCTCGGGACTTGATCGCGAAGCGGTCTCATATGAAGCAAACCGAGCGACGTTACTGCGGCTGCGGATGCCATATGCCCCAGGAGCCTCTGAAATAGTTTCAGTGGAACCGCACTCTTGCCCTCGAACTGACGAAGGCAAGTTAGCAGTGACTGCGCGCGCTCGCTCGTAAGCTGCGCGCACATGGCGACCGAGTCGATTTCCATACCGAGAAAAGAGATCCTCTGCACGGAGCAGAGTTTGCTCTTCTCCCAGTTGACCCAAAGGCCCAGACAAGCTAGGTGCCGGAGCACTAGGTCCCTGTGTTCGCAAACCTTGTCTCGAGAGTGAGCTAGGATCAGCCAGTCGTCGAGAGGAACAAGGGCTGCCTCGACAACCTTCGTGAGACAGGGCTAGCCCGAAAGGGAGAACCGCGTACTGGTATGCCTGCCCCTCGAATTATATATATATATATATATACAGTGAGGAAAATAAGTATTTGAACACCCTGCTATTTTGCAAGTTCTCCCACTTGGAAATCATGGAGGGGTCTGAAATTGTCATCGTAGGTGCATGTCCACTGTGAGAGACATAATCTAAAAAAAAAATCCAGAAATCACAATATATGATTTTTTAACTATTTATTTGTATGATACAGCTGCAAATAAGTATTTGAACACCTGTCTATCAGCTAGAATTCTGACCCTCAAAGACCTGTTAGTCTGCCTTTAAAATGTCCACCTCCACTCCATTTATTATCCTAAATTAGATGCACCTGTTTGAGGTCGTTAGCTGCATAAAGACACCTGTCCACCCCATACAATCAGTAAGAATCCAACTACTAACAAGGCCAAGACCAAAGAGCTGTCCAAAGACACTAGAGACAAAATTGTACACCTCCACAAGGCTGGAAAGGGCTACGGGGAAATTGCCAAGCAGCTTGGTGAAAAAAGGTCCACTGTTGGAGCAATCATTAGAAAATGGAAGAAGCTAAACATGACTGTCAATCTCCCTCGGACTGGGGCTCCATGCAAGATCTCACCTCGTGGGGTCTCAATGATCCTAAGAAAGGTGAGAAATCAGCCCAGAACTACACGGGAGGAGCTGGTCAATGACCTGAAAAGAGCTGGGACCACCGTTTCCAAGGTTACTGTTGGTAATACACTAAGACGTCATGGTTTGAAATCATGCATGGCACGGAAGGTTCCCCTGCTTAAACCAGCACATGCCAAGGCCCATCTTAAGTTTGCCAATGACCATTTGGATGATCCAGAGGAGTCATGGGAGAAAGTCATGTGGTCAGATGAGACCAAAATAGAACTTTTTGGTCATAATTCCACTAAACGTGTTTGGAGGAAGAAGAATGATGAGTACCATCCCAAGAACACCATCCCTACTGTGAAGCATGGGGGTGGTAGCATCATGCTTTGGGGGTGTTTTTCTGCACATGGGACAGGGCGACTGCACTGTATTAAGGAGAGGATGACCGGGGCCATGTATTGCGAGATTTTGGGGAACAACCTCCTTCCCTCAGTTAGAGCATTGAAGATGGGTCGAGGCTGGGTCTTCCAACATGACAATGACCCGAAGCACACAGCCAGGATAACCAAGGAGTGGCTCTGTAAGAAGCATATCAAGGTTCTGGCGTGGCCTAGCCAGTCTCCAGACCTAAACCCAATAGAGAATCTTTGGAGGGAGCTCAAACTCTGTGTTTCTCAGCGACAGCCCAGAAACCTGACTGATCTAGAGAAGATCTGTGTGGAGGAGTGGGCCAAAATCCCTCCTGCAGTGTGTGCAAACCTGGTGAAAAACTACAGGAAACGTTTGACCTCTGTAATTGCAAACAAAGGCTACTGTACCAAATATTAACATTGATTTTCTCAGGTGTTCAAATACTTATTTGCAGCTGTATCATACAAATAAATAGTTAAAAAATCATACATTGTGATTTCTGGATTTTTTTTTTTAGATTATGTCTCTCACAGTGGACATGCACCTACGATGACAATTTCAGACCCCTCCATGATTTCTAAGTGGGAGAACTTGCAAAATAGCAGGGTGTTCAAATACTTATTTTCCTCACTGTATATATGTATATATACTGGTATGCCTCATTTGCATATGTAAACATGACATTTCAGAAAACTTGTAATACAAAAAATGTCTGTCTCTATGTAAGTGAAAAACTGGAAAGGTTTTATGGTGATATCTATAACTTAAAAATGTTACCCTATCCACCTGTAGTGTTTCGGCTGTGAATAATGCACCTATTGTTTTAATAACAATTACAAGAAAATGGGACCCTTATTTCAATGTTATATGGTGGATCCTTATTCAGGAGACATTGAACTTTCTAAAAATGTGGTATAACAACTTTTCCTCAAAAATGCCTACAGGGTTACACAATCTTGAAGATTCGGACCTGACTACAAGACATCACAGCTGAACACTACCAGGATAAGGCAAGCCAAAAGATTCTTCCCAAGATGCCTTGCCAGGGAAGATATCAGGTGTGATGTGGATGAGAACGTGGACAAACGCAGAAGACCGGGCAGATTAGAAGATGGCTTTTTCTGTTTGTATATTTTGTATTTTCACATACAGTAATACTGTAAATGGCAGCTATATTGCATATTTTTGTTATCTTGCAGAAATGTCCTGTTGCAAATAAAGCCGTTACTGCAGCAATTCTGTCTCTGTCTTCTTTTTTTCATAAACCATACATTCTATAAAGCTACTCTAAGAAGGGTCATTTATTTTGTTGTATTGAATTTCTGCTGCTGCTGCTGCAAAAAAAAAAAATGCATGCATTTACATTACAAACAAAAGAGCACCTGCAGTGCAAAACACAATCTATGATCAATACAATATACTGTCTGTTGTATAAGGGCACACCTGACACATTTAAAATAATGCAGTTTCTGTAATTTCAGCTGATGATAGTGTTTTTTTTTTTTTTTTGTCATTGTGTTATGATTGACTAAATGTTCCTGTTGGAAGAGAACATGTGTTAGTGTTTTGAATAATTATTTGATTTTGAAACATGTTTGCAGTGTTTTGTTAGACATAGTGTATTGTGTTAGTGTATTATTGTATTTTGAAAATTAGTTTTGGAGTTTAGTTTACAATGTGTGATTTTGAGCATGAAATTAACCGTTTTGCCAATTGTGTGTTTTAGGTGTGTTGGTGCGTTAAGAGTTTAGGAAACTTGTTAAATGTATTGAAAAAACTGTCATAGCGATTGTAAAAAACTGTATTGATCTGTAGAAACAAACTTTGTTGTATTAATTTCATGTTATGACTGTGAAGCTGCTTTGATACAATTTGTATTGTAAAAAGGGCTATATAAATAAATGTGACTTGACTTGACTTCCTCCTCCTCTTCCTTCCCCTCTTCCTACACTCCCATCTACACTCGATTCTTAGTGTTTCCACTTAGGCAATTGTGTGCTAACTGTGCTGACTTGAGTGAACAATATTGAATGCTAGTGCTTTCTAAATGACAACATGGTCTAGGCAATGAGAAATGAAGGGATTTGTGTGTAGAGTTTTGCAGTGACCAATTTGGTTCAGAGAATGCACTGCAAGAAGTATTGTACTGAATACTGTATAGTATTGAATGTCTGTATATTCAGCACTTGCATACTGTGAAAATACAGTGGCCCAACTGCAAAAGCCAAAAAGGTTACAGGAAAAATCTCTAAATGAAAGCATGTTACAGTCACTCAGAAGAGTTGTGCAACTGCAGAATTAAAGTCAGTGAAAGAGATTGATTATGCTTCAGCATCACGTCTTCATGTTGGGTCCGGCCAGAGGACTTTGTCCACATCACAGTCAATGTTATCTCTGCTGGCAAAGGGAAAAACCCTGAAGCCACCTCCACACCTTGCTCTCTCTCGCCCTTATACTCTTCCTCCTTGTTCACCTCTTATACTCTCCCTCCTCTCCCTCTTATATTGTTTACATCCATTGATGGTACCAACATTCAGTGCAACATTTTGAGTCAATTTTGGCACTCTGAACTGACTTGTATTTTGCACAGTTGGTTTGGTCACATCATTAGAAATAAGTGTGAACAATTTTGAGTCGTTGTGTGTAAACAATGACAACTGTGTTAAAGTTGTGTTTAAATTTTGCCAGTGTTTAGTGTTTTGAAACATAAATGCATCACAGTGTGAAATGTGTTGGTGAGGATGTGTTTAGAGTTTTGCAAAAAGAGTGTATGAAATTAGCAAACAGTGTTTTAACCTGAACTTATTTAATGCTTTACAGAAAGAGTGATTTATTCTACCAATTGGTTTAGGCTATTGAGAATTTGGTTCAGAGAATGGGGTTTAGTGTTTTAGCAATTCACACGGCTCCGGGGGGTTAATAAAGGCCTTCTGAAGCAAAGTGATGAGTTTGTGTAAGAAAAATATTCATATTTAACACGTTACAAAGTAAAATTCTAGTTTCACAGTCTACTTGCACCTAAAACGCAACTTACAAAACTTGTGACATCAGAAGTAGCGTAGTGCGTCATGGCGTAGCGTGAATATCAGCAGTATGTCACATTACGCGCATAAGTTGCGCTTTACACTTAAGTCGAATCCGTATGTTCGTTTGGCCAGAAGCTAGTTATTTTACATTATACATTTTTAAATATGAATATTTTTCTTACACAAACTCATTGTTTTGCTTCAGAAGGCCTTTATTAATCCCCCGGAGCCGTGTGGAGCACTTTTATGATGGATAGTAGTATAACCATCAGGACAGCAGTGATGTGTGAACTAAATTTGGCAACAATACAGTGAATTACAGTGAAGTCATTGAATATTTGTCATAAATAAAAATCATACATTTACAATCGTTTATGCAATTAAAAAAAAATAAAAAATCCAAAATAAGTGTTGTAGTATAACCAAAAGGACAGCAGTGATGAGTGAACTGAATTTGGCGACCATACAGTGAATTACAGTGAAGTTATTGAATAATTTTTCATAAATAAAAATCATAAAAATGATGCAAAAAGATACTTATCCAAAATAAGTGTTGTAGAATAACCATCAGGACAGCAGTGATGTGTGAACTGAATTTGGCGACAGTACAGTTAATTACAGTAAAGTTATTGAATATTTTTAAAGGGGTGGTTGAATGTGATTTCACTTTTTTAACTTTAGCTAGTACGTAATGTTGCTGTTTGAGCATAAACAACATCTGCAAAATTACAACGCTCAAAGTTCAATACAAGGGGAGATATTTGCTTTTAAAGAAATCAATTTCTAAGGACTACAGCAAACGGTCGGTTGGGACTACAAGACATTCCTCCAGGGTTAGTGACATCACTAATCCCAACATTTACATAAACCCCTCCTCTGGGAACACAATACATAAAGGGGGCGAGGCCATTTTATGTTGCTTTGGAGAAGAGTTGTTGTGGTAGTAGTGTCATTGCCGCCATGCCGTCGAAACGCTGTTATTTTCACCCAGATTGCAGGTCCAATTTGTTCAGTCTTCCTAAGGACGGTTACAATTTATTTTTAACTCGGTCCCTCATAATTATAATCCAAATGTCGCTCTCTGTGCTGCACATTTTCCGGAGGAAAGCTTTCTCAATCTACACGAGTTCAATGCAGGATTCGCACAACGGCTTGTCCTGAAAGAGCGAGCAGTTCCAACTTTAAAAACGATTTTTTCGTTGATGTGTTTTCCTGTAATAGTTCGTATTGTTAATTGTACGTTGTAGCAAGGAAGTAAACGAAGGAAAACGCTGTTTGGCTCCACAAACCAGTTTAAATGCAGTTTAAGAGCGAGAAATTCCCGCACAAATATATTCGCTTCATCTCAGAGCAAATGATTAAAAAATAAATTCACAGATGCGAGAAAAAAGATGTCAAACTGTCTTTTATTTTCGAATTTAATTCCTCAATCAGCGCTGGACCGGCATTCTCTGTCTTCCGCTGAGCCCTGGCCGTAGACAGATCATGTTTCACGCTGTCAATGCAGTGGTCTGCGTTGCGCTGATTTTATTCACACTATCGAGTGTAGGGTGCAGCATTCTAACTGAAGCGTGTAACACGTGTCTAGCGTAACATTCAATATGGGCCAATTGGTCAGAAGGTAGATATGACTACTGGAGAGAGGAAGACAGCACAACAGGTGAGTGAACAATCAATACAAAGTCTTGTTTCTGATTCAGTTTGATCTTGTATTAGAAGAAAGTACACTTTTGCTCAAAATGTGTGAATCACAAAGGTAAACAATTAAAATGATAATATTCAAACTCTTCTTGCTTTTGTTTTTTTTTCTCAGATACGTGGACTCAGTTTTGGACAGTAGTCATAAACACTTTCGACTCTCTTGGAACATAATAAAATAAATCTCTGTGTCAGATTCTTTGTAACAACAAAATTAAAGAAACAATAGATATTGCTTTCACACACAGTATTGCAATCAATAGTTCAAATACCTCAAAATCAAATGAACAATCAATTTGATTCAATACACAGAATGGGATTCTGAACTTTCACTTTCAGTTGCAATTGAATCACTTTCTTCTCAAAACTTAATAGTCTGTCCGATGTAAATCAGAGACTCAAGATTTGACAAATCATTCAGTTAACCATGAATTGAATCGATGGGTTCAAAGAACCGTTGATTCTTTTAGAATGATTCAAGATCACAATCAATGTCTTTTTGTTGAGAAATCAAAAAGGAAAAAATAGAAAAACAAGATGATCTCAATGAGTCCGAGTCCCGATTGTCCAAAAATAAAATAAAAGATTCTCCTACCAGTTTGATGGCTCAAAACACAGTTCAACAGAGAAACGATTCCGTGGGTGGCTCGCCATATACAATCTGCACCTCGTGCGTCCAGCACGAATCAAGGAACTCATCACAGAAGAACTTGAATCTTACAAAAAACCCAGCCTTGTAAAACACAAGGCAGAACAATAATTAGTCTTCAATTCAACAATTTAATCGTCAAATCACATGTATGCACTTCAAATAACACATTAAACATAACACTTTAACACTTAAATAGCATACTTCGTCAGCTCATTAGCATTCTCACACGTGTGTCAGCTTTAGCCCATGTGCTATCCACTTCGGTTCGCACGGCCTATATAAACACTGTATTGACTCTTTATCAGATTCGCTGCACTTTTTACATAAACGTCAAGTTAATGTTTGAGTTTTTAACCCACCAAGGCGATGAATTTATATGTTTTAACAAGGAAGTTCATTTGTGGCACATTGATGTTCCGTGTATATCTGCATCGATCCGTTTCACAAGCCTCCGTCTCATCCGCTTCTTACTCTGGCATCAGCTCCTTCATATTATAGCATCAGATCAGAAATCCTGTTTTTCTGTCGTATTTGATCACTTTTTTCTGAATTAATCACTTACATGGAGGGGTTTTGAAGATCGCTCCGTGTAACTGCGTCATCTCACTCTCTCTATCGGTAGCAGATAGGCGGGGCTTAGCTCACTGCTGCCACTAGCTCTTAAAGAGCCCATCACCTCATTTAATCAGTGATTTCTTTCTGTTTCTTTCTTCCTTATTTTTTACTTTCATCTTGTTTTATTAGTAACCTGGGTTACATTCTCCCCGCCTTGAAGATATGCAGGTCCCACTGCATCTTCCAGGCTGTGAAATCACAGCAGAGGGGGATCCAGTTTCCATTTCCGGAGAAGCTTCCCAAAGGCAGTCAGACTCCTCCAGTGATGCAGTGAACGCTGTACTGAGTCCCTGCAGTAAGGACTGTATGACCAAGGAAAGAGGATTCCCTAATTGAGGGTACTGTAGCCTTTTTGGTGGCTCATGGCACCTTTGTGAACGCCTCAGGACACCTTCTCCAAACTGGTCAACCACTGTCTGGTCACTCTGAGGGTTTCTCTGATCAACAACACTGTTTTGCGGCAGGACATCAGTCCTATCATCCTCACTAGAGATCTTAGATGCCGGTTCATCCGATTCCTCTCTCTGCTCCACTAGTCCTGGGTCATCTCCAACAGGTAAGTCACTCAACACATCTGCTCTTACGAGATCCATCACCCACTCATCCTCTCTCTCAGGCTCATCCTCTCTCTCAGGCTCATCCTCTCTCTCAGGCTCATCCTCTCTCTCAGGCTCATCCTCTCTCTCAGGCTCATCCTCTCTCTCAGGCTCATCCTCTCTCTCAGGCTCATCCTCTCTCTCAGGCTCATCCAGTGGAATTCCCTCCCCAGCGTCAGGTAGGTTAGGTAAGCTCACTTGCAACTTCACTGGAGTAGGTTGCTCAGGGTCTGTATTAATCACAGTTCTCATTTCAGGAGAAACTTCTGCTGTCACTCCGCCACCTGACTGCTTTTGAGGTCTGGAATTGGAGAGAATTCTGTTTTCAACACTTGGCAAGTACCTGGGTGTGTAATAATCCATACAATCATTTTCTGATTCAGAATCCTCAGTCACACTTTTGGGATCTTCTGTACCAGGGTTTGCTCGAGTTCTAGGCCTCCGAGGTGTCTTTGGTCTTACTGGTTCCTCAGGTGTGTTTTCTCGCAAGTATCCACAGGGCAGTAGCAAGTCTCGGTGCAACGTGCGAAGCGGCCCATCCTTGCCCTCTGGTTGAACAGTATAGACTGGTAAGTCAACAGCTTTCTTGATCACAACGTATACCTCTTTCTCCCACTTGTCTGCCAACTTATGTTTTCCCCTCAGCTTGACGTTCCTTACCAGGACCCGATCTCCGATTTCAAGGGATGAAGCGACCACTCGCTCGTCGAATCTCTTTTTATTACGTCTTGCCACCTTTGAGGCGTTCTCACTCGCCACTCTGTAGCTCTCCTGCAGGCGATCTTTCAAATTTCTGACATAACTTGAATGAGATGGGAACGACTTAGCAGGTAAACTGAAGGCCAGATCGACTGGTAGCCGAGGCTGCCTCCCGAACATTAACTCGTAAGGCGAGAATCCTGTCGAGTCATTGCGGGTGCAATTATACGCATGGACTAATGGTTTCACATAGTCCTTCCAGCAGGTCTTTCCCTTCTCATCCAGGGTCCCTAGCATCTGAAGCAGCGTCCTGTTAAAGCACTCAACAGGGTTGCCCCGGGGATGATAAGGTGTCGTCCTCACTTTACGAATTCCTGCTATACCACATAGCTCCTTTATCAACTTTGACTCAAAGTCGGGTCCCTGATCGCTCAGGAGTTTCTCAGGAAATCCGTAGTGGATGAAGAAGTTATCCCACAAGCATTTAGCCACAGTTTGAGCCTTCCTGGTGGGTATTGCCACAGAATACCTAGTGAAGTGATCGGTGATCACTAGAATATCTTTAATATTGCTCCGATCGGGCTCCAGCGACAAGTAGTCCATACAGACAAACTCGAGGGGTCTGCTGGTCACTATGTTCACCAGGGGTGCGGCACGCTCGGGAGGGGTCTTCCGTCTCAAACAACGCTCACAGGCCTTTACCTTCTCCTCTACAGTCACTGCCAACTTTGGCCAGTAAAACCGGGACCTAGCCAGATCCAGGGTCCTCTCAATTCCAAGATGGCCCATGTCGTTGTGCAGGCTTGTCAAGACCATTTCCCGCAGATCCACAGGTAATGCTAACTGATACAGCACACCTCCTTGATCCTGTCTCCTTCTAAATAACACTCCATTCTTGAATTCCAGTCTGTTCCATTCTCTCAGCCATAAGGCTACTTCTACCGGCTCTAATTTTCCTTCAGGTTTCTGTCCACATTCAAGATACTTAATGACTTCTTTGAGTTCTGGATCAGCTCGTTGGCGTTCCCTCAGCTCTTCTTCAGACATGTGGGGAAGGATCGGAAGGCCATGGGCATCCTCCTGCTGGAACTCCAGGGGTACTGCACTAGTATTAATGCACAGTGACTCAAACACAGTGGGTTGGAAGCATGACGGGTCAGAATCATCACAGCTCTGATACACTTGGTGCCTTTCACAGAGGGCTTTCACTGCTGCTGGGAGAATTGTTGGTTGCTCTGATTCTGCCAGATGGTGAAGAGTGAATTGTTTGATTCGTTCACGCTCTTTTTGGGAAGCAAGGTCATCCACGGGCCTGCCATGAGGACGTCTGGAGAGTCCATTAGCGTCTAGGTTTCGTTTGCCTGCACGATATTGGATCTTGAAATTGAAGGTTGACAGGCTGGACAGCCACCTATAACTGGTTGCGTCAAGCTTCGCAGATGTTAAGATGTAGGTGAGTGGGTTGCTGTCTGTTATTACAATGAACTCTCCTCCATACAGATAATCACTGAATTTTGAAGTGACCGCCCACTTGAGTGCAAGGAACTCCAATTTGTGCGCGGGATACTTTGTTTCGCTTTTGGTTAGACCCCTGCTCGCGAAGGCAATAACTCTCATTCTACCCTCCTGCTCTTGATAAAGGGCAGCCCCAAGTCCTGTTATGCTTGCGTCCGTGGTCAACACGTAGGGAAGTCTGGGATCAGCAAATCCAAGGACTGGAGCTGAAGTCAGCTTCTCTATGATGCTATCAAACGCCCACTGGCATTCATGGGTCCACCGGTCCCCAAACTGCTCCTTAGGATCCCGGTACTGTGCAACTTTCTTTGGGTCTCGCCTTTGGTTTTTCTGCAGAGGGGGATATCCAATGGTCAGGTCGTTAAGAGGTCTTGTGATCTTAGAGAAGTCTTTGACGAACCTCCTGTAATATCCCGCAAATCCAAGAAAACATTTGAGGTCTTTGAGATTTCTGGGCCTTGGCCAGGTCTTGAGAGCTTCAATCTTGGTCGGATCCGTCTCAACTCCATTCTGAGATACTATATGGCCTAGATATCGGACCGACGTCTGGAAGAACTTGCATTTCGTGGGCGAAAGTTTCAGTCCATACTCTCTCAAACGCTTTAAGACTTGCAAGAGTCTGGCTTCGTGCTCCTCTAAAGTTTTAGAGAAGACTATGAGGTCGTCAACGAAGACCAATACTTCCCTCCTGTTGAGATCGCCCATGCACCGCTCCATAAGTCTTTGAAATGAACTCGGCGCATTTGTGACCCCTTGTGGCATTCTGTTGAATTCATAGAAGCCTAAAGGACAGACGAATGCAGTTTTCTGTTTATCAGCCTCTTCCATTTCAATCTGATAGAAGCCTGATTTTAAGTCGAGGACTGAAAACCATTTAGAGCCAGATAGAACTGAGAAGGCTTCTTCCAAATTTGGGAGAGCATACGCGTCTTTAATGGTCTGTGAATTCAATTTCCTAAAGTCAATGCAGAGACGTACATCATTGTTCTTTTTCTTTACCACTACTATCGGAGAGGCAAAGGGTGATTCCGATTCTCTAATGACACCTGCATCGAGGAGTTCTTTGAGATGCCTCCTTACTGCATCGACATCTTGGGGATGGATAGGCCTAGGCCTTTGCTTAAAGGGCGTGTTGTCACTGAGATTGATGCGGTGCTTTACCTTATCAGTCCGACCGTAATCCAAATCGTGTAGTGCGAATACATCTGACATGGAGCTCACTAGATCAGTTATTCTTTCCCTCCATTCACTTGATAAGGGAGAGTCACCGAAGTCAGGGCCAATCTTTGCTTGTGCAGGTCTCTCAACTTTGCGCACAGGAGCACTCACAGGGTTTCTGCCCTCAATCACACTTTGGACAGTGTGCACTTCAGCCAACACTGCTCTAGGAGGGATTGTTAAATCAACTTGGGTCTCGTTCTTCAACACTACTGGTATCTGGATGTTGCGTTTCGGAGGTAGGGAATGCAAACAGCTAGCCACTAACAGTCCGCCAGGCAAAGATGATGATGCTGATGGCTCTACGGTCACCCAGGTCTTTGACAGTGGCCCGATGATGTTGACACAGCCATTTAGAACAACTGTGCTTCCAGCCGCTACTACTTCAGGCATTTCTCCTTTCACTTTTACTTGGCCCAAGACACTCGCACCAGCTCGTCGCTGTCTTGCCTCTAGGACTCTTATCACAGCCCGATATCCATGATAGCATGACTTGGTTTTGAGTGTGGATCCTTGCGTGTAATCAGCGTACAAGACATCCAGAGTGTTAGTGCCAATGAGGATCTGGGGCACATGTGTCAGGTCTGGGACTACTAGGGCCAACGTTGGAACTTCAGCTTCTGCTCCTAAAAACTCCTGAGGAAACCTCAGAGCCAATTCAACATATCCCAGGTAAGGAACAGCCTGGCCATTTGCCCCTTCAACTTCCAACAGGCGATTCAATGGCTGCAGGGGATGGTGCGAAAGGTGACTGTTGTAGAAGGACAGAGGGATTGTCGTGACTTGAGATCCTGTATCTAACAGGCAGCTTACCTCCTTCCCTTCGACTCCGACTTGCGCCGTGCATCTCATTCCTATTAATCTATCTGGTAGCTTCGAAGGAGTTCCAGCGCCGACATGCTCACTTAATACTTGTCGCTGCTTAGGGCTTTGCTTCTTAGTTACAGTCCCCATCCGCCCTGCGATAGAGACTGCTTTTAATTTAAAGGCACCGCTGCGGCTCCATTTTGAATATCCCACTCGGCTTGTCTCTCCTTCAACTTCCGCTTCTTTTCCTCAACTCTAGATGGATTGGGTGCATTCTCACAATTAGCGGCCAGGTGGCCATCATCTCCACAGCGAAAGCAGTACCATGGCCGAGGACGATTGGATCTCATCTCAGTGTACTTCAGTCCTTCATTCTCCTTTCTGCTGACTTCATTGAAATTTGATCTGCTCAGACTGCTCCTGAGATGAGGGGATCTTGCAGGTTGGTTTCTCTGTGCACCAGAAGCAGCAACTTGAACTTTAAGCTCCTTTATCTGGCTTTTCAACTCCTCAAACTCATTTGTCTCAGTACACACCCCTTCTTTCTTCCTGGTGTCTGCTTTCATGGCGGCGATTTGCCTTTGAAGGCCAGCAATTTCCTTCCTTAAAATGCCTACTTCTGACATGTCAGGACACTGGACCTTGCCTTTCTGCTTAGGTGCCTTCTGCTCTGCATTTCCAGGATCTGGGGTCTCTGCAACATCCTCTTCAAATGTGCTGAATGGGTAAACAGACTGTTGGTGCGATGCCGTCCTCAGTTTGAGGGGAACTGATGGGTACTTGCTCACACCCAAATGCTTCCGCATTCTCTCCTCCTTAGAGGCCTGCTTATCCTCAGTTGTGCGAATGAGCGTTGCTAATTCAGCAAAAGGAGGTGGGTCTACTTTCCTCTTTTCAAGCTGCAGGTCAGCTATCAAGGTGTTGTCCCAACAGCCACGGCAAAACTGCTTCAACAGACAACGATCTCGTTCGCCCTCCGCAACACCTTCACATCTGATGGTAGCACTCAGGATCACGTGCAATCTGTAGAGGTAGGCAGATGATTTTTCACCGGGATTCTGCAGGGTGCTGATGAACTTAGCCAATAATTCGTCTCCATCCTCCACTGAACCATAGACAGACTCTAGTAGTTTAAGGCACTCTGACGATGGAGCGACTGGACTCACATGTTTAATAATATCTGAGGCAGGCGGTAACAAGCTATCTAGAATTCTTCGTGTCTTGTGTGACTCAGGAAGGGATGGATCATTCAACAGGTAGTCAACACTTGCTCGCCAGGTGTCAAAATCAGGCTCATTGATTGGACGGGGGGTCCTTCCAGAAAAAGCTCTTAGGCGAAACGGGGTATTGTGTGAGGACAAGGAGTCATTTGTTCTTATAATGTGTTCCATCACCACCTTCTGGATGCCTGGAGGGTGTACAGCAGTCATAGGCAATTTCAATGATAGCAATGCGGTGATGCAGCGCCCATGGCTTCCTTGACTGGGTTTTTGAGTTCATCATTCTTTGAAGGGTGAGTCAATGTCTCTGTAGCAAATTCCGTTCTCTGTAGAGGTAGTGATTTACACACTGGATGCTGAGGAGTGCTGGTGGCATGTGTCAGAAAACTTGATTTACAAGGATGGTGCTCTATTTCAGGCTCTGTTCTGGACGACGCATCAACTGAAGTTCTAATCTCACTTATCTTATTCAACTCTCGTTGGAGCACATCCTGAAGGGATTCTCCACTGGCATCCGCTATTGCCTGTAATTTCTCCAAATACCCTGAGGTGGCGCTACTAGCGGTAGGAGTGTATACGCTACTCAAGGTGCGCACGTGAAACACTGTATCCGCATCAGTGGGACTTATGATGGTTGCAGGTAGCTGAGGCTTGAGGTTGGACATGGCAGAATTGCATGAGAACTCTATTACTGCATTATGATGAAACGCAGATCGTGGGTCATCAATTAGTAAGTTTTGTAGAATAGAGCCAAACTTCTGCAGATAAGCCTCAGGAGCTTCATCTAGTTCAGTTAGTGTTATGCCACTGACAATCACTGCATTTTGCACATTGACATTTTCTCGTTCAACAACATCCATTTTTGTCTGGTTCACTGTATGTGCTATTTTAATTGATTATTCACCTCAGCAGCTGCTGCGTCCTCTCTCCTGGCTGGCTCGCCAAAGTGAAGCGTGTAACACGTGTCTAGCGTAACATTCAATATGGGCCAATTGGTCAGAAGGTAGATACGACTACTGGAGAGAGGAAGACAGCACAACAGGTGAGTGAACAATCAATACAAAGTCTTGTTTCTGATTCAGTTTGATCTTGTATTAGAAGAAAGTACACTTTTGCTCAAAATGTGTGAATCACAAAGGTAAACAATTAAAATGGTAATATTCAAACTCTTCTTGCTTTTGTTTTTTTTCAGATACGTGGACTCAGTTTTGGACAGTAGTCATAAACACTTTCGACTCTCTTGGAAAATAATAAAATAAATAAAATAAATCTCTGTGTCAGATTCTTTGTAACAACAAAATTAAAGAAACAATAGATATTGCTTTCACACACAGTATTGCAATCAATAGTTCAAATACCTCAAAATCAAATGAACAATCAATTTGATTCAATACACAGAATGGGATTCTGAACTTTCACTTTCAGTTGCAATTGAATCACTTTCTTCTCAAAACTTAATAGTCTGTCCGATGTAAATCAGAGACTCAAGATTTGACAAATCATTCAGTTAACCAGAGTTCATGAATTGAATCGATGGGTTCAAAGAACCGTTGATTCTTTTAGAATGATTCAAGATCACAATCAATGTCTTTTTGTTGAGAAATCAAAAAGGAAAAAATAGAAAAACAAGATGATCTCAATGAGTCAGAGTCCCGATTGTCCAAAAATAAAATAAAAGATTCTCCTACCAGTTTGATGGCTCAAAACACAGTTCAACAGAGAAACGATTCCGTGGGTGGCTCGCCATATACAATCTGCACCTCGTGCGTCCAGCACGAATCAAGGAACTCATCACAGAAGAACTTGAATCTTACAAAAAACCCAGCCTTGTAAAACACAAGGCAGAACAATAATTAGTCTTCAATTCAACAATTTAATCGTTAAATCACATGTATGCACTTCAAATAACACATTAAACATAACACTTTAACACTTAAATAGCATACTTCGTCAGCTCATTAGCATTCTCACACGTGCGTCAGCTTTAGCCCATGTGCTATCCACTTCGGTTCGCACGGCCTATATAAACACTGTATTGACTCTTTATCAGATTCGCTGCACTTTTTACATAAACGTCAAGTTAATGTTTGAGTTTTTAACTCACCAAGGCGATGAATTTATATGTTTTAACAAGGAAGTTCATTTGTGGCACATTGATGTTCCGTGTATATCTGCATCGATCCGTTTCACAAGCCTCCGTCTCATCCGCTTCTTACTCTGGCATCAGCTCCTTCATATTATAGCATCAGATCAGAAATCCTGTTTTTCTGTCGTATTTGATCACTTTTTTCTGAATTAATCACTTACATGGAGGGGTTTTGAAGATCGCTCCGTGTAACTGCGTCATCTCACTCTCTCTATCGGTAGCAGATAGGCGGGGCTTAGCTCACTGCTGCCACTAGCTCTTAAAGAGCCCATCACCTCATTTAATCAGTGATTTCTTTCTGTTTCTTTCTTCCTTATTTTTTACTTTCATCTTGTTTTATTAGTAACCTGGGTTACATAACATTGAGTCATAATGAGCTGTTTGTGAAGAAATGATCCGCTTCCAAATTATGTCATTTTAATCACTAAATTGAAACATTAAAAAACAATTTGCTCTTTATGGTGTGCGAGTGATAGAGCGCGGCAGCAACGAACCAACTGATCAGCTCGCAGCGTAACAACATTGAATGCTCGGCCGAACAGTTGAACAGCCTTAATATTTTTCATCTCCAGAAATATATCTAGTAGTAAAAGCTAATGCAAGGGCTAGAAATCAATTAATCTTTTGCTGATACTTCCTTGTCATCATGGAGAGCGCAGTTCATGGTTGCATACCTCGCATAGCAACGACAGACGCCACGGGAGAGCAAGCTTGTGGAAAGGAGAGAGCGGCGCGCTCGCGCTTTCCACTTGTTTTTACACATCTAAGGTGCGTTCCATTCGACAGGGTCCATACGCAGTGTTCACTGCTCCCCTACTCCCTGAGCACGGTATATCATTTGAAGTGGACTTCACTGACAATAACCGCTCATTTGAAACGCCCTGCAAACGTCATCAAAGAAAGTCAACTACGGGGTCGCGCAGATTATGATATAACATAAATATATATAAGACTACATCATATTTTAATTTTTATTATTATATTATATTATATATTTACAATTATATTGCACTATTTTACAACTACCTAAAATAAAGTCACTTTACTTCACAAACTAGCTAAGCTGGCTGCATTCACTGAGGTAAATTATAATCATCAAAAATAGTATATGTAATATTCACAACAATAACCGTTAAAAATACTGTCATTTAACAATGGCGAAATGTATGAATACTTACACACACGTTAGTTATGTCCGTTCTTTTTTTTTTTTTTTTTGCCCACCTCCACCCCCCCCTCTTCGGAGGGCAACTTTATTTTATTTTAATTTATTTTTTATACTGGCAATATATTTTTTAAGTACATACACAATATATTACCTTCGAATTACATTTATAGTCAGTGCATTAAACTGTTGTCCTACCATAATCTTTCACCATATTTTTTAGTAAGATCCTGGATCCTTATAAAGGCATGGGGGATTAGAGCACCACATAGAGAGTAAAACACAAAACACTTCTTTTTCTTCTTTTCCCTCGATGCTGAACTCATTTTTCTTCTTTTACATTGTCCTTCAGTGGTCCTGATACAGAGTGAATCCAGCGGACAGAATGACTCTGAGTCTTGAAGTGGTATTTTAGTGGGTTGCTCCAAAGATTCGGGACCAAGACTGGAGAGAGACCTATAACTTGACTGCTCTGGTTTAGGAAAGACCTGGAATCGAGGCTGCTGGGACGCAGACTGGTAACAGGCTTGTGCTGACTGCAGGCCACTGGGCTGGTCCACAGACTGGTAACAGGATTGTGCTGACTGCAGACTACTGGGCTGGGACACAGACTGAGAGCTGGTTTATACTGACTGCAGGCCACTGGGCTGGTCCACAGACTGGTAACGGGCTTGTGCTGACTGCAGGCCACTGATCTGGTCCACAGACTGGTAACGGACTTATGCTGCCTGCAGACTGCTGGGCCGGAACACAGACTGGTAACTGGATTGTGCTGACTGCAGACTGCTGGGCTGGTCCACAGACTGGTAACGGGCTTATGCTGCCTGCAGACTGCTGGGCCGGAACATAGACTGGTAACTGGATTGTGCTGACTGCAGACTGCCGGACTGGTCCACAGACTGGTAACGGGCTTGTGCTGACTGCAAGCCACTGAACTGGTCCACAGACTAATAATGGGCTTGTGTTGACTGCAGACTGATGGGCTGGGACACAAACTGGTAACTGGATTGTGCTGACTGCAGACTGCTGGGCTGGTCCACAGACTGGTAACGGGCTTATGCTGACTACAGGCCACTGAACTGGTCCACAGAATGATAACAGGCTTATGTTAACTGCAGACTGATGGGCCGGGACACAAGCTGGTAACGGGATTGTGCTGACTGCAGAATGCTAGGCTAGTCCACAGACTGGTAACGGGCTTGTGCTGACTGCAGACTGCTGGGCAGGGACACAGACTGGTAACAGGCTTGTGCTGCCTGCAGACTACTGGGCTGGGACACAGACTGGTAACGGAATTGTGCTGACTACAGGCTGCTGATCTGGGACACAGGCTGAGAGCTAGTTTGTGCTAACTGCAGGCCAGTGGGCTGATCCACAGACTGGTAACAGGCTTGTGCTAAAAGCAGGCCACTGGAATGGTCCACAGACTGTGAGCTAGCTTAGGCGGGTTGTTGGATGCCAGATTAATCCACAGACTGTGAGCTGGCTTGAGCTGTTTGTTGGATACCAGACTGGTCCACAGACTGAGAGCTGGTTTGCGCTGGCTGCAGGCCAGTGGGCTGGTCCGCAGACTGGTAGCAGGCTTATGCTAATTGCAGACTGCTTAGCCAGGACACAGACTGGTAACGGCATTGTGCTGACAGCAGACCACTGAGCTGGTCCACAGACTGTGAACTGGCTTGGTCTGGTGGTTGGATGCCAGACTGGTCCACAGACTGTGAGCTGGCTTGGGCTGGTTGTTGGATGCCAGACTGGTCCACAGATTGTGAGCTGGCTTGGGCTGGTTGTTGGATGCCAGACTAGTCCACAGATTATGAGCTAATTTAGACTGGTTATTGGATGCCAGACTGGTCCACAGATTGTGAGCTGACATAGGCTGGTTGTTGGATGCCAGACTGGTCCACAGATTATGAGCTGGCTTGGGCTAGTTGTTGGATGCCAGATTGGTCCACAGGTTGTGAGCTGACTTAGGCTGGTTGTTGGATGCCAGACTGGTCCACAGACTATGAGCTGGCTTGGGCTGACAACAAGCTACCTGACAGTACAACAAACTGTGAGCTGACTTGGGCTGGTTGTTGGATGCCAGACTGGTCCAAAGATTGTGAGCTGGCTTGGGCTGGTTGTTGGATGCCAGACTGGTCCACAGACTGTGAGCTGGCTTGGGCTGGTTGTTGAATGCCAGACTAGTCCACAGATTGTGAGCTGGCTTGGGCTGGTTGTTGGATGCCAGACTGGTCCACAGACTGTGAGCTGGCTTGGGTGAGTTGTTGGATGCCAGACTGTGAGCTGGCTTAGGCTGGTTGTTGGATGCCAGACTTGTCCACAGACTGTGAACTCGCTTGGGTGAGTTGTTGGATGACAGACTGGTCCACAGGCTGTGAGCTGGCTTGGGTGGGTTGTTGAATGCCAGACTGATCCACAGACTGTGAACTGGCTTGAGCGGGTTGTTGGATGCCAGACTGGTCCACAGACTGGTAACGGGATTGTGCTGATTGCAAGACACTGATCTGGGACACAGACTGAGAACTGGTTTGCGCTGACTGCAGGCCAGTAAGCTGGTCTACAGACTGGTAAAAGGCTTGTGCTGACTGCAGACTGTTGAATCGGAACACAGACTGGTAACAGGATTTAGCTGACTGCAGGCCGCTGATTTGGAACACAGACTGAGAGCTGGTTTGTGCTGACTGCAGATCACTGGGCTGGTCCACAGACTGGTAACGGGCTTGTGCTGACTGCAGACTGCTGGGCTGTGACACAGATTGGTAACGGGGTTAGGCTGACTGCAGGCCGCTAAGCGGGGACACAGACTGATAACGGGATTGTGCTGACTGCAGGCCGCTGAGCTGAGACATAGACTGAAAGCTGGTTTGTGCTGACTGCAGGCCACTGAGCTGGGACACAGACTGGTAACAGGCTTGTGCTGACTGCAGACTGCTGGGCTGGGATACAGACTGGTAACGAGATTAGGCTGACTGCAGGCCGCTAAGCTGGGACACAGACTGGTAACGGAATTGTGCTGACTGCAGGCCGCTGATCTGGGACATAGACTGAGAGCTAGTTTGTGCTGACTGCAGGCCGCTGAGCTGGGATACAGACTGGTAATGGGCTTGTGCTGACTGCAGACTGCTGGGCTGGGACACAGACTGGTGACGAGATTAGGCTGACTGCAGGCCGCTAAGCTGGGATACAGACTGGTAACAGGCTTGTGCTAACTGTAGACTGCTGGGCAGGGGCACAGACTGGTCACGGACTTATGCTAACTGTAGACTGCACAGACTGAGAGCTGGTTTGTGCTGACTGCAGATCACTGGGCTGGTCCACAGACTGGTAACGGGCTTGTGCTGACTGCAGACTGCTGGGCTGTGACACAGATTGGTAACGGGGTTAGGCTGACTGCAGGCCGCTAAGCGGGGACACAGACTGGTAACGGGATTGTGCTGACTGCAGGCCGCTGAGCTGAGACATAGACTGAAAGCTGGTTTGTGCTGACTGCAGGCCACTGAGCTGGGACACAGACTGGTAACAGGCTTGTGCTGACTGCAGACTGCTGGGCTGGGATACAGACTGGTAACGAGATTAGGCTGACTGCAGGCCGCTAAGCTGGGACACAGACTGGTAACGGAATTGTGCTGACTGCAGGCCGCTGATCTGGGACACAGACTGAGAGCTAGTTTGTGCTGACTGCAGGCCACTGGGCTGGTCCACAGACTGGTAACGGACTTGTGCTGACTGCAGACTGCTGGGCTGGGACACAGACTGGTAACGGGACTGGACTGACTGCAGGCCGCTGAGCTGGGACACAGACTGGTAACGGAATTGTGCTGACTGCAGGCCGCTGATCTGGGACACAGACTGAGAGATAGTTTGTGCTGACTGCAGGCCACTGGGCTGGTCCACAGACTGGTAACGGACTTGTGCTGACTGCAGACTGCTGGGCTGGGATACAGACTGGTAACGGGACTGGACTGACTGCAGGCCGCTGAGCTGGGACACAGACTGGTAACGGAATTGTGCTGACTGCAGGCCGCTGATCTGGGACACAGACTGAGAGCTAGTTTGTGCTGACTGCAGGCCACTGGGCTGGTCCACAGACTGGTAACGGACTTGTGCTGACTGCAGACTGCTGGGCTGGGACACAGACTGGTAACGGGATTAGGCTGACTGCAGGCCGCTGAGCTGGGACACAGACTGGTAACGGGATTGTGCTGGCTGCAGTCCGCTGATCTAGGACACAGACTGAGAGCTGGTTTGTACTGACTGCAGGCCACTGGACTGGTCCACAAACTGGTAACGGGCTTGTGCTGACTGCAGACTGCTGGGCTGGGACACAGACTGGTAACGAGATTGGGCTGACTGCATGCCGCTGAGCTGGGACACAGACTGGTAACAGAATTGTGCTGACTGCAGGCCGCTGAGCTGGGACACAGACTGAGAGCTAGTTTGTGCTGACTGCAGGCCGCTGAGCTGGGATACAGACTGGTAATGGGCTTGTGCTGACTGCAGACTGCTGGGCTGGGACACAGACTGGTGACGAGATTAGGCTGACTGCAGGCCGCTAAGCTGGGACACAGACTGGTAACAGGCTTGTGCTAACTGTAGACTGCTGGGCAGGGGCACAGACTGGTCACGGACTTATGCTAACTGTAGACTGCTGGGCAGAGGCACAGACTGGTCACGGGATTGTGCTGGCTGCAGTCCGCTGATCTAGGACACAGACTGAGAGCTGGTTTGTACTGACTGCAGGCCACTGGACTGGTCCACAAACTGGTAATGGGCTTGTGCTGACTGCAGACTGCTGGGCTGGGACACAGACTGGTAACGGGATTGTGCTGGCTGCAGTCCGCTGATCTAGGACACAGACTGAGAGCTGGTTTGTACTGACTGCAGGCCACTGGACTGGTCCACAAACTGGTAACGGGCTTGTGCTGACTGCAGACTGCTGGGCTGGGACACAGACTGGTAACGAGATTGGGCTGACTGCAGGCCGCTGAGCTGGGACACAGACTGGTAACGGAATTGTGCTGACTGCAGGCCGCTGAGCTGGGACACAGACTGAGAGCTAGTTTGTGCTGACTGCAGGCCGCTGAGCTGGGATACAGACTGGTAATGGGCTTGTGCTGACTGCAGACTGCTGGGCTGGGACACAGACTGGTGACGAGATTAGGCTGACTGCAGGCCGCTAAGCAGGGACACAGACTGGTAACAGGCTTGTGCTAACTGTAGACTGCTGGGCAGAGGCACAGACTGGTCACGGGCTTGCGTTGATCATACAGCAGACCCCCATAGCCCCCAGTAGGGCAGAACACATATCCCTTCCCTCCCACTAAGTAACATAACTAATCAGCGGGGCCCAGAGAGAATTGAAGTCAGCTGATTGAAGTTTGTTAAAGGCAAACATGGACTCCATACTGATATGGTCCGACAGGAGATTTCTATACTGATTAATGCTAAGATTATTTTTAGTTTTCCAATTCAAAAGGATAATTTTCTTTGCGACAGTTAGTGTGGTGAGGACCATGTGTGCTTTGTCGATCTCCATATTAATATCATTTAGGTCACCTAATATACATAATTTTGGGCAAGCAGGTATATTACACTTAAGCCATATTGATAAGTCCTCGCAAACCTTAGTCCAAAATCTTTGGACTGGTGTGCAGAGCCACAAGGCATGTATGTAATCGTCTGCTGTGTTACTTGTGCACTGCGTGCAAATGTTTGATTGATTAAAACCCATCTTGAACATCCTTTGTCCTGTGTAATAAGTTCTATGGAGGATTTTGTATTGTGTAAGTTGTAGATTTAAGCTGTCAGTCATATTAAAGTTATTTAGTATTATTTCTGACCAGAACTGATTGGTGGGATTCAGTGATAGATCTAACTCCCATTTTACAATTGGAAATGAAATTGTATCATCTATTTTGGAAATTAATCTATATATTTTCGATAGTAGCTTTGGAGTACCAAGGCTCCTGAATTCTGTAAAACTTGGTGGGAGTTCCAGGTTTGTTTGCTTAAGGGGGAATTTTTTACTTATTACTGATTTGAGTTGTTGATATTCTAGATATCTGTTATTACTTATCCCGTACTGTGAGGTAAGTGTTTGAAAAGGTAAAAAGTTACTGTTATGGATTAAATGCTCTAAGTGTTTAATTCCTTTGTTTTTCCATTGGATAAAATTAATCATATTTTTGTTTAATATAATATCAGGATTATTCCATATAGGGGTGAGCCTACATGGGATCATTGAAGAGTCTGTTTTTTTAAGAAATTCCCACCAGGCTGTCAAACAGGTGCTGATGTTAATGCTCTTAAAGCACTTATGAGACTTAATATTTGAGCTAAAATACGGCAGGTTAGAAATTTCCAGGTTGTCGCATAGTGCTTGCTCTATATCCATCCATGTTTCATCTAATGCACTAGGTTTAAGCCATTTAGATATATACTGTAACTTATTTGCTAAGAAGTAATGATGGAAATTAGGTAAGTCTAGTCCACCCCTGTCTTTAGTTTTCTGTAGAGTTTTCAGGCTGATTCGAGAGGGTTTATTCTTCCAGAGAAATTGGGATATATGTGATTCCAGTGATCTAAACCACGTATAGGGAGGTTTCGTAGGAACCATAGAGAACAAATAATTGATTTTAGGCAAGATCGTCATTTTTATGGTGGCAACTCTACCCATGAGTGAGATGGGTAAAGATTTCCACCGAGCAAGATCGTCCTCTATGGTCTTCAGTAGTTGAGTGTGATTTAACTTCAATAAATCTGACAATCTGGAAGAGATGTTTATGCCGAGATATCTTATATTACCTGACTGTAATGCTATACTGGATGGCCCTTGAAACCTACAGTTGATCGGTAGGACTGTACTCTTTGACCAGTTAATAGAGTAGTCAGACAGAGATGAGAACTTATTGATTAATGACATTGTTTCAGAAAAAGATGTACGTGAGTTCTGAAGAAATAATAAAACGTCGTCGGCATATAGGCTTATCTTATGTTCATTCTTTAAGGACCAAACACCTTTAATATTCTGATTTTGCCTGATTGCCATTGCTAAAGGTTCTATAAAGATGGCAAAAAGCGATGGGGAAAGAGGACATCCCTGCCTAGTGCCTCTTTGCAGATTGAAGCTAGAAGAGGTTTGATCATTTGTCCTAACTCTTGCATTAGGGGATTTATATAAGATCTTAATCCAGTTAATAAAGGTTGGTCCAAAGCCAAATTTACTTAAAGTAGCTAGTAGAAATTTCCAATTAACTCTGTCAAAGGCTTTTTCCGCATCCAGAGATACTATAATTGTTTCTAAATTATTAATGTTAGAATAATCTATTAAATTGATAAATCTACGCATATTGGTAGAGGAATGTCTGCCTTTTATAAAACCCGTTTGGTCAGGGTGAATTATAAGAGGAGTTATTTTCTCTAACCTTCCTGCTAAGGTTTTGCAGATTATTTTAAGGTCAGCATTTATCAATGATATGGGGCGATAACTAGATGGTAATGTAGGGTCTTTGCCTGTTTTTAACAGTATGATAATGTTTGCAGAGTTCATGGTTGATGTTAAATAGTTTTCTTCTTTAATTTGTGTAACCATTTTAAAAAAAGTTGGTGCCAGTGTTGTCCAAAATTCTTTATAAAATTCTATTGGGAAGCCATCTGGTCCAGGAGCTTTATTGCAGGACATATGTTTAAGGGCTTCATGTAGCTCTTCCACTGTAAGGGGAGAATCTAAGGCCATGACTTGTTCTTCATTTAATTTTGGAAGGTTTATGTTATTCAAGAATTTCTGGATATCGCTATCTAATGGATCTAGTTGGGATGAATATAGGGTTCTATAGAAATTTCTAAAAGTATCATTTATTGCATTGGGCTCGTGTATGATATTACCTACTGAATCTTTAACTGAATTAATTGTTGATTTTTCTTTGTTAGTTTTTAATTGGTTAGCTAAAAATTTTCCAGATTTGTTGCTATGTTCGAACTGCTCCAAGCGTAATCGTTGTACCATAAACTGTGTTTTCTTATTAATTATTTCATTTAATTCAAGTTTAGCTTTCCTTATTTGCTTTAGCGTCTGTTCTTCCGGTGATATATTGTAGATGTCCTCTAATGCTTTAATTCTTAAATTAAATTTCCTCTCATCACTGCCTTCCCTGCTTCCCATAGGATGCCTGCTGAGACTCCTGGTGTATCATTGTTTTCTAAATAGTTAGACCATTCTCTTTTGAAATAGCTGATAAAATCAGGGTCTTTAAGCAATGCCGTATTGAATCTCCAATTCCTAGATGGTGGAGTAACTGATTTATTCCTCAGGTTGAAGGAAACTGGGGCATGGTCACTCACAGTGATGGGGTGAATCTGAATATCAGATAACTCACTCACTAAAGAGCTGCTAACTAGAAAGTAATCTAATCTAGAGTATGAATGATGAACTGAAGAAAAAAAAGTATATTCTTTAAGATTAGGGTGGTAAGAACGCCAAACGTCACACAGTCCCAGGTCCTCCATGTATTGTTTAACAGTATTAACAGATTGCCAGTTACGATAGTTACCTGCATTACTAAGCCTGTCAGCTGTGGGGTCCATTACCATGTTGAAGTCCCCTCCAATAATCAATACACTGTCTGTATGCTCAGACAGTGAGGTGAAGAAGGAATGAAAAAAGGAAGGGTCATCAACATTTGGGCCATATAAGTTGGCTAAGCACAGTTTCATGTTCTGAACTGATAAATTAACTACTATAAATCTCCCTTCAGGATCTGTAACTATGCTGAATAATGTGAATTTGACCTTTCTATTAATCAAAATAGCAACACCTCTCTGTTTAGAATTATAACTGGAAGAAAAAATGTGCGGAAACTGTACTGTAGAAAGAATATCAACTGACGTATTTGACATATGAATCTCCTGTAAAAACACAATATCAGCATGTAAGTCTTTTAATTGATTGTGAATTTTTAGCCTCTTCTCTCTGGTCCCGGCTCCGTGTACATTCCACGTGATAAATCTAAATGTGTTCATGCTCATAGTGGTGGTATGTGTTGAATACTATCTACAAATGTGTGTGTGTGTGTGTGTGTGTGTGTGTGTGTGTGTGTGTATGTAAGAGCGAATACATGGTGTGTGTAATTGTGTGTGTATCTTTACATTTGTGTGACTCTATGTGTGTAATATGACTGTGTATATGGATCTTATACAGATACCAGTATATTTCTATGTGTATGTTGTTTGTATTAATGAAGTGACCGCCTGGGGGGTGAAAGCAGGGAATAGTGTGCAGAAATAAAGAAAAAACAGTGCAAGAAAAGAGAATAGAAAAAAAAGAGAAAAAGAATATAAATGCAGAAACCATTTTAAAAAAAAAGAAAAAAGAAAAGAAAAGAAAAAACAAAGAAAAAACCTAGCTATTGACATAGACTAGAGACTGGCAGTGTTATAGTGAGTAAATATCACCATCAATTAGCAGATCTTATGTATTAAAACCAGTGAGTCAGATTAACATATCTCTGTCATGTGAACTGAATGAAAAAAGAGAATACATATCTAGTTTCAGTAGAGCCAAGGGGTAGATTTCTGGTCTCGATGTAGGTGCCCATTTACATACAGTTTGTCCACCGAGATGACAGCGCGGGCTCCTTCCTCCAGGAATCTCCTCCTAATGGGGAACAAGATCTTACGACGCTCCAGGATTTCTTTTGGGAACTGATCATTCATGCTGTAGTCAGTTCCCCGGAGCTGTCTACCACAGCGCTTTACCTCTTCTTTTTCTTTATGAAGCACAAATTTAGCAACTATGGGACGCGGTCTTTGCCCTGCTGATCTTTTTGCGCCTAGACGATGTACGCGATCAAATTGAATAGCCTTAACGTTAACTTCTGGAAGTTTCAGTTGTATTTGCAGAAAGTTTTTGACAGTTACCTCCGCATCTTCCTCGGGTTGCTCTGGCAGACCAGCGAAAACCAGATTATCCCTCATGCTCCTACCCTGCACGTCTAGAACTGTTTCTTTCATTTTCTTATTTTCTACCGAGAGTCGTGTTACCTCTTCGTTTAAGTATTTCACGGACTCCCGGAAGGTGCTATTCTCCGCGGCCAGATCTTATACCTGCTTTTGGCTGTATTCCAGAGACTCACGTAGAGCCTGGATTTCCCGGTGAAGAACCTCCAGCAAGCCCAACCGCGCATCAAAGCTGGATAATTTCCCTTCTATGGAGAGCAATATATCCGCCGTGTCGCTCCCGGTTGGTGATGTCGGAGAGGATTCCCCGGGGGAGTCTTTCCGACTCCTCTTGGATTTTCCCATAACGACCCACTGGTAGCTCTCGTCAATAAAGCTCGTCAAGCTGGCTAAATCCTCCTCCCTATGATCCAGGATTGCCAAGTTTAATGTGTTTTTTATTTTATTTTTTATAAATTACTTACTTGACTTGATATATTATTATTTTTATCCTTTCGTTAATTAAGCATTTGTTTGTTTGCTTGCTTCAGAAGCACGCCATGTTAGATTCTGCCAAGTCTCGCCGTGTCTCGCGTTACAGCATACTTCCGGTAGTTTCCTCCCTTCCCTTATGTCCGTTCTTACTGGTGACGTGGTGCGCGAAATGACAGTTGGGTGATCATCGCTCTCCACTTCCTGTAAAGTGATTTATTGATGTTCCCTTATTCCCTATGCCGTGCGCAGTGCCCTTCGAACTGAACATGTTCGCTACCTTCGGATTGGAATCTCACTTAAGATGGCGGAATACCCTGTGAAGTGCACTTACGGTCAAATGGGACGCACCTCTAGAGCGACGTTGTTGATTGTTTGAGCATGTGACTGCGCGTTTCTCCTTGTTTTCTATTGTTACGCGCAGCATATTTCCCGCGCGCACAAACACAGTTAAAAAACTAAATTCAGGTCCTGCATTTATTAAAACAAACCTAGCAAAAACGAATGCAGTCTATACACTGACTTGGCAGCTCTGTGAAATGTAATACAACAGTGCCACCTACTGTCTAAATGCATTAACATTAAAAGTGTGTGGTGAAAATCTTTTGCATAGACATAAGTAAATGGGTTTGTCAATTAGCCTGAAATAAAATGTTTGTTCATGTACAAAGTTTGGTTTCGATACGTGACAGAGTTCCTGAGATATGGACGACTTCCTGTTTGGCGACTACGCCGCCGATTTCGTTTGGCCGTGACGGGCAAACGCTTCCGAAAATCAAAAATCCTTCTAGTAACTTTTGTGAGGCTTAGTCTAAGGATCATGTACGTCCAGTTTCGTGAAGTTCAGACCAAATTTGTGACCTGTGAAAATTTTGTTTCGCTTTGTTCAATCCAATATGGCAGACGAATGACATGGACTCGTGATGTCATCTTCGCGAGCAACTTACACCGGTACTGACCGGACTTTTTAAAGTTGGAACAGTGTCTCTGTCTCAAAGGGCCTAGGCGCAGGAGCTGGCAAAAAAAAATTCTCCCGGGAATAATAATAATAATAAGAAGAAGAATAAGAATAAGAATAATAAGAATAAGAATAAGAATAAGAATAAGAATAAGAATAAGAATAAGAATAAGAAGAAGAAGAAGAAGAAGAAGAAGAAGAAGAAGAAGAACAATAAGTGTGCTGCTTTCAGCAAGCACACTTAATAATAACCAGATCATCAGGAGAGGGCCAGGCCAAAATAACAAACAAAACAAGGGCTTCCTAAAGTTTAAACCCAGATAAATTACCTAACAAAAGAAATAAAAAATTAAAGACAGTTATCTTACCTCTCTCCCTGACTAGCGAGAAAAAAACAGGAGAACAGTTTAGGGATGGATAATCCAAATAAATTGGCGCCCGTCTCCCTACACAGTTTAATAATTTAAACTCACACAGTCTAAATTGTCGTTGTACTCAGACAACAGAATATAATTTTTCTTTTTCAACAGCAGTTAACACAACAGCATCTGTGATAGCTGGAGAGGAATTCCTCCTGATTACAGTTTGTTTGCTGCTTTATACAGGCTGCCAACAGAAAGCCACGCTCCTGCTAATTAGCATCAGCTGCGGACGATTTGGAGTGCTGCATGAGAGAAAGAGAGAAAGAGAGAGAGAGAGAGAGAGAGAGAGAGAGAGAAGGAAGGGAGAAAATAATCACCAGCACTATATAAACACAAGACTAGGATTTTATGTATGTTTTTTAACAATTTGTATTGTTAATTTACAAAACATAATGTGTTAATTTAACACATTTACATATCTTTGTGCTAAACTTTCTGACATATTTACTTTGTTAAAATCATTAACACAATGAATGAGTTAAAATTAACACAAAAAACTTTGTCCTAAACATTTTAACACATAAAATTTAACACATAATTTCCAGCATTGGCAGACTGTTTATTTTGTGATGTATATGAAATGTTTTAACCTGTTAGGCTGCAACCCCACTTTTTATATATTCCCAGAAATGGCATACCCAAACTGAAAGATACAGTTCATGAACCCTTTGTACTAAAAGCACAAGTATGATCTCATTTGAAAGCTGACACCTGGCAGTTTATTGTAAATGTAGAATTAATTATTGTCATAATGAAAAAAAAAAAAAATAATGAAAAAAAAAAGTTATAAATAGCTTCAAAGTTTTGTAAAGTTATTAAAAATGTATTTTTATGAAACATCTTCATGAAAATAAAATTGAAGTTGGCATTGTATCAATCTAGAAATGCACTGCAGCTAAAGCCACGTCTCACCATGTTATGTTTAAAATCTGAAGATGATAAGTCTAAAACTCTGTATTTAGTTAAATGTTTTTCAAGATCATGTAATATGACTTTATTTTGATTAGACTCTAAAATGCAAACTGATGTTTGTTGTCATCTTCTAAGCATCTATTCAGTCTCTATTGTTTTGTGGTGCAAACGAGCCCCATTCAGTCTCAGTCTCCCCTGCACACATTCACACCTCTCCAGCCTGGTTATGGCTCTAAATATGCTTTTCTTTTGTCTGCATTATAATTACTAACGACTGGCTATTCACACTGTTTCAATCCCTAATTTCTTTTATCAAAGTTCTCACTTCACAAAGTTCACATTTGAAACTGTATCAAATGCCCTTCTTGAAAAAAGAATTACAGTACCATGTAGTTACTGTAAAACTGAAATACGGTAATTGTACTGTAAATCTTAATTACAGTAACTTACTGGCAACATTGTTTGTCTAATTTAGTTCTTAGCACAACACGTGACATAATCAAACCAATAAGTTTGAAAACAGCTGTAGCATTTTATTGCGCAGCATTGGTCTGTTGATCTATCAATTAGGCTAGCAAATCAACATTCCGTAATTTTTTATTTTAAGCGATCAGAACACAACCCCATGTCCCTTTGTGGCTACGCTACTGAGATGTATATTGAAGTGAAAATAAAATTTTCCCACAATAAAATACTTTCATAAAGTAGGCTACAGATAACCCACTTGAAAAGTGACGAAGTTAAACTACATTGTACGGTCCACCATTGGAAAAGGAAAGTATTTTTTTCTTACCTATGCATCCCATGAAATGCAGATAAAATGAGATTCACGTCTTATTAAAATAGACAACAAGATTTAGCCAGATTAGTCCATTTAATTTTAATTAGACCATAATACATTTTTTCTCCAGTACAATTGCTATGGAGCAAATTGAGTCATTGATTCAACATTTTCATGTATATAATGCAGTTGATGGCTGTTTAATACTGTTGAACCTCATGTGGACATGCCGTAAAAGTGTGGCCATCAAAGCAGAAAAGTGAAGTTGTAAATGTCTATATAATCTTAAACGCTTGTTTTGTTATCCTGGCAGCTGGCAGAGATAGAGATGATGGTATCTTTTGTTTGTTTTAAGACTTTGAAGTCCAGATGATTTTCAGCAAACGCCGTCTCCAGCACCAGCAGTAGAGACTGTTTAAGCTTCTTCTTAAACTCATCACACATGAACACATAGAGAAAGGGGTTCAGACAGCTGTTGAGATGAGCCAGGATGTCAACTATAGTTGATACAGGATCTAGAGCTTTAGAAGACTTAATGCACTGATTCTCTTCTGCACTTTTGCAATAAAATTTGTAGACATGATAAGGAAGCCAGCATATGAAAAAGGCCAGGACCGCAGATATAATGACCCGGTAAGACCTGAGCTGGTTTTCCATTCTGAGACGTTTGACTCGCACACCGATAGCTATATACGAAGATGCAATGATCAGGAAGGGAATGAGAAAGCCCACTATGAACTTGCATGTGACCAGAGACTGGTCCGCTCTTGAGGGATTGATAACTACAGGGATGCAGAAGCCAATGGATAAAACCCACACAATCACGCAGATGATTCTGGCTTTTAATAGGGTTCGATTATTTCGAGACCACACAACCTTCCATGTGCACAGGCATCGGTCCAGACTAATAGTCATCAGCAGCAAAATGCTAGCAAATGAGTTTTGGTAAATCATAAAGCGGAGAAACATGCACTTGAAGGTACCAAAATGCTTGACCATATTGCATACGACTAAAATGGTTTTTATGATTAGAGTTAAGCAGCAGATGAAGTCTGCAATTGCCAAGTTGAGGAACCAAATGGAGTTGACTGTCGTCTTCATTTTGTAACCAGTCACAAATATGACAAGCCCGTTTCCAATGAGACCTACAGCAGGTATGACAAAGTAAATGCATATAATAAAGATGGTAATGCCTGAGAAGATCTCTGTCTGCACTGTAGAATTGTCCGTACTGAATCTGGTCACATTTTGAAATCCAAAAGTAGTGGTTGCTACACGAAAACAAGAGAAGAAAATATAGTGAGTTTTGGTTTCTGGACTCTGAATGTTTTTATGCCACTTTTCACATGCAACACATTTTCTACCCCAGGATGTCATACAAAGCCTATACTTTAACACTCTTATCAATTAATGTAATTTTCTATTTTTAAGTTTTTACTATTCTGCAATGTCCATTTTTTTTGTCCTAACGTTTCAACAGCATGAACTGTATCTACAATACATATACGCAAACACATAAAATTAAAATACAATGTTCACACTTTTCACATAAGATGACACAATTACAGTTTATAAGACGGTCGGAAAAAAAATTCTGGTAAATATTAAATGGTGTATGATTATTCCTTATTATGACCATAATTTTTTTTTTATAATAATATATATATGCCTATTGCCTTTTTATTTATATATATATATATATATATATGCCTATAAAAGGCCATTTAAAAGTACTAAATAAATAAACCATCAATTAAAAAAAAAAATGAAAAGTTTAAACCCAGCTTGGACATGGCCTGCAGTTAAGGACACATGTGAAAAATCCTTTTGGAAATTTCTCTAATCTCTCTACAATTTTCATCCAAATACAGAGAATGATAATATTCTCTCCTCACACCCATATGCTCTCAACAGGCAACAAATATGCATATAATGTATATAGATTCTTACCCATTTTCTTTATGGCTTCAGGTCCATATAAACCTCTTTGCGAGTTCTGTTATAGTTGAAAATCAACAACTGATGATAAGTTCCCCTTTACTTCTCTTAAAGATTGATGGTGGGATGGTGTTGAGAAATATGCTTCAACAGAAATCTATGTTTATCAACTATACACTTTTAAGATAACAAAGATCTGGATGCTGGACAACCCCTCTTTCACCTGTGTCATTGTGACAGTGATCAGATTATCATATCCCAAACTGGTGCACCTTATAAAAAATTAAATAAAATAAAATAAAAAAAGAAACAAGGAGAAAACAATGCAGTGAGAGTTGGTGGAGCTGGAGCAAAAACATGCAAATTAAACATTTTGTGGTATTTGACTTACATTGGTTTCTCTGTTAGAACTACCATTGTGTATTTTTGTTTTTCTAAATGTTACTACATGTTTCAGAATGTCTAGAGAACATTCAGAGATAATATTCCCCACAATGTTTGCAAAATGCTAAAATGGAATGTTCCTTTAACGTTTGTACTGTACAACCAAGAAAAAACTGACGTTTTGAACATGACATTCAGAAATAACGTTTTCATAACTTAACGAGAACATTGGCAAAATGTTTTTAGAACATATTTTTGTTATATGATATTTGCGAAATGCTGCAAAAGCTGCGAGATGCAGGTATCCGTCTATGCTTAGGGTAGATGGTTGTAACATGGGGTGAGTTGTAACACTACCAATTCCACCAATCAGGGACAAGCTAGGAGTCCAATGATCATTTCATTATTCGCCCACTTCCTCCCAGATCCCATATTAATGGTTGTCAAGGCAGTAAATGGGTACATGCAGATTTAAAAAAAAAAGAAAAAAAAAAAAGATTTTTTGGTAAGAATGTAATTTATTTGACTAAAACTATATTAGTAATTATACTTTTGCAGATAAAATCATATAACTTATATAAGATTAAATTGTAGTTTCTCAGGCAAAATGTGATGCATTTTAACCTGCTAATTTTAAACCATTATCCTAATACGGTTAGCTAAACACTGTCTGACAGTGGAGGGGTAGGTTGTAACACATCTTTGAAAAATTAAAAACAACTAAGAACAGCTTATTTTTAATAATCTTCCAGAATGCCTATACAGTTGAAAAGAACAACAGAGGTGTGCCAGACAGTGTTTTTAAAAAAAAGAGGAACTAATGGCATTTTAGTAAAAGGCAGGTCAGTCAGATCAGTTGCGATGACAATGTTGAAAGCCAGTGGTGAGACCGCAGAGAATGAAAACTTTAACGTTGTCTGTATGAAACCATTTGGCAACTCAAAGCCAAAGGAAGTGTGGGTAAAATGTGCCCTATGCAGTCTCTGGGCCCACCAACCCTGGTCTCAAATATCTATGTAGGCCTATAAAAGACACCTACAAATAAACAAGAAAGAAAGAGAGATACCATCTGTTTTGATCATCAATTAAACAAAAATCCCTGTGATATGCACTGTAGTTAAGGACACATGTGAAAATCCTTTTGGATTTTATCTCTACAATTTTCACCCAATTACAGAGAGATTACAAGATTTTCTCCTCACACCCATGCTCTCCAGGCAACAAATATGCATATAATGTACATAGATTCTTACCCATTTTCTTTATGTCTTCTGGTCCATAAAATCCTTTTTTCAAATTTTGTTATAGTTGAAAATCAACAACTGATGATAAGTTCTTCTTTACTTCGCTTTAAGAGTGATGGTGGGATGGTGTAGAGAAATATGCTTCAACAGAAATCATCTCGGTTACTAACATAACCTCGGTTCCCTGAGAGAAGGGAACGAGTATTGCGTAAGTAGCTTACGCTATGGGGAAAACTCCTTTTCTCGAGAATATTGAAGCCAAATTTTTAAGGTCTCTCCTCAGCGAAATCGGCCATGGGGCTGTTTCCAGCAGCTGAGTCGACTCGGAGAACCATAGCTGATTCTTCCAGAGAGGAGCTATCAAGAGCACTGCACACTTGCACTCCCTGATCTGTTCGATGACCTGAGGAAGCATCGTGACCGGAGGGAATGCATATAGCGGGCGGCTTGGACGGGTGAGTCGCTTTAGGTTTCCATCCCATGGCGGTGGCAGGACAAAGGTTTGCGGCCACAGCTTCTTCGAGGGGAGGAATCGTCTCATAGCCTTTTTCCACAGCGCCCTCGCCAGTCGAGAGTGTTGAGGTAATAGAAGGTTTTAGACGAGCTGAATGCGGCGCTTTTCACGACTTAGTTAGCTCATCGTGTACTTCAGGAAAGAAAGGAGCAGGCCTCTGCTGAGGTGCCTGCCAGCTGCACTGCGTTTTAAAAAATTTGTCTTCAATATTCTCGAGAAAAGGAGTGTTTCCCATAACGTAAGCTACTTACGCAATACGAGAGACCTCTCGAAAGCGAACTATTTTTATGGACTATACATTTTTAAGTTCTATTTCTGCAGTCTGAAATATTAATTGAATGCAGAGGAATGTGTTCCCTGTGCTGACACGCTATCAAACGACACTATCTCGTGACAGTGTGAAACTTTCACTAAATAGTTCATATCCAGACATTCATTTTTGGACATTGACATTGTTGTGGCAAAAATTTCTATTCAACCCTCATCACTGCGTAAGATACACTCTGAATCCAATTGTCTTTTAAAAGGTATTTATTCTTGCTAGAAGGCCCAGTCGCCACATAGAAGTTACGCTGTGGAGTGAGACCCAGACAGGAAGAGCTGGGCAGCCTTTATACTCGTTTCAAGGCCTTATTCAGCAGGGCTTCTTTCCGCCACACATTCCATAGATAAAGCACGCATTGTTGTATAAGCTTCTATTTATCACTAGCTGACACTTAAGACCACCAAAAGTCAATACTAGGGTAAAATGATCCCTTCCCAGCTGTTCCCAAGTGTCTCACTCCTGCACTTCCACATATATTCCCCGTTCACATAGAAACATGTGACATTACTTTGTAATATCTACTGAAGATCAATGAAAATCTAACTTTTCCATTACAACATTAACTAGAATGCTTGTTTATACACACAAGTCACAAGACACATTTGACACTCTTTTGTTTACAACACAAATCAGATTAATTGTTGTAACAACAGGCTACTGAGAGTCTAGTTTTCTTTAAGAGCAAGTCTTGGCAGCTGATCAAGGAATTGTTGGTTTCTTTTTGTCATCTTTGTGATTAAGAAAGTCCAGATGATTTTCAGCAAACGCCGTCTCCAGCACCAGCAGTAGAGACTGTTTAAGCTTCTTCTTATACTCATCACACATGAACACATAGAGAATGGGGTTCAGACAGCTGTTTAGAAAAGCCAGGCACACTACAAAAGGTCTTGCTTTAGAAATTACTTCTCGAACATTAACATTCTGCTTATTCTCCACTGCATTTAATGAAATGAAACACAATTTGTGAATATGGTACGGGAACCAACATAAGAAAAAGGCCAGAACCACAGAAATAATAAGACGGTAAGACCTGAGATACTTCCCCCTTTTGAGATGTTTGACCCGCACTCCAATTGCTATATATGAAGATGCAATGATCAGGAAGGGGATGATAAAGCCCAACTTGTATGTGTACAGAGATACTTGATACTTGCACAAATTAATTACAAAAGGAATGCTACAGACAATGGATAAAACCCACACAATCATGCAAATTATCTTAGCTTTGACTAGAGTTCGTTTATTCCGAGCCCACACGATCATCCATGTGCACAGGCATCGGTCCAGACTGATAGCAGTCAGAAAAAAAATGCTTGCAAACATATTTAAATCTGTCATGAAAGAGAGAAGCTTGTACAAAAAGTAACCCAGTGGCTTGCTAAAGACCAAGACCAAGTGCATGACTAGTGCAAAGGAGAAAAAGAAGTCTGCAATTGCCCAGTTGAGGAACCAAATGGAGTTGACTGTCGTCTTCATTCTGAAGCCAGTCACAAATATGACAAGCCAGTTTCCAATGAAGCCCACGACAAAAATGGTGACGTAAATGCATAAAGAAAAGATCTGGATGCTCGACAAGCCCTCTTTCCCCTGGGTTGCTGTGACAGAGGTCAGATTATCATATCCCAAACTCGTGCACCCTATCCCAAAAAAAAGAAAAAAGGAGCAAATAATGCAGTGAGCGTTGATTCTGGAGCAAAACCAAGCAAATTAAACATTTTGTGGTATTTGACTTGCAACACATTTTCTCTGTTAGAAATACCATTGTGTAATTTATTCTAAATGTTACTACATGTTTCAGAATGTCTAGAGAACATTCGGTAATATTCCCCACAATGTTTGCAAAATGATAAAATGAAATGTTCCATTAACGCTTGTATTACCAAGAAAAAAACAGGATGTTTTGAAAATGACATTCAGAAACTTAATAAAAAAAAATAAAAAAATTAATCTGATATATACGAGATGCTGCAAAAGCTGCGAGATGCGGCCGTCCGTGTATGCTATATAGACCAGCATTTAAACCATTAGATTAGGTCAGGGGTTTTCAGATAGTGGTCCTCCCTTTTTGACACAGCGTACACAATGGTGCCTCTCCACCCCTAATCAAGTAATTAAAAAAAATGACATGGCAAAACACCAAAGATCAGTCAAAAGTATTAAACACTGAACAGAGATTTAAAGGGCAAAAAGGAGTATAAAGTATATGGAACTGAAATAGGAAGAAGTCTGTTATATGACCGTATAAATGCACATTTCAGAAACAAAAATTAAACTATTTTAATCCTTGGAAGAACACCAATGAAACATAAATGTTTACATAGCTAAAAAAAAATGCAAGTAATTCTGCATACTTTTCCATTGAAACCAAAGTTCTTGGCCAAGGTTTTTCAACATACTCTGAATGCAGCTTCATTGCCCTCAGGCTTCTCAATAATAATGGTGTTTCCTATTTGGTTGCAGTTCACAGAACAGGGGCCCGTTCTTCGTACGTCGCTAACTCAGTTAGCTGGATTTGATTGTTGGGGATTTGGCATCTTGGATTGTTTGGTTCTTCGACGCTCATCCTGGACTTGCTGTCATAGCAACAGGTGCGCAATCTTAAACCTGCTCGGGAGCAGGCTTATTTCATGTTAACAGGATTAGACTGCGGCTTTATAAGCAGAGCTGATACGGAAGTCCAGCGCAGCGCGATAGTGCACTTTCTGAGATATAGATTTTTTCTCGTGACTCGTGAGATTGTCGTTTACATTATTAATTTGTTGGAAACGCACATTTATTTTCGACTTGTCGGAGTCGGGCTTTAACTAGGCTACAGCACAAACTGTTTGCATTGCCCTAAGATTATTTGCGAGTGGCTCTTTCCTTTACACTATTGGAGATGCGGAGAACTTGATGGAAAGTGCTGTCTGTCGTGTCATTCGGAGTTTACCTGGCGCTTTTAGGTTTAAAAAACAGTTTTAGGTTTTTTTTGGGCATTTCCAAGCCACTTAAGACCCAATGTTGTAAAGCATTTTTTTTTAAGCCTTTTTTCTTTTTTTTCCTTTTTTTTTTAGGCTATCATAATTTTTTATGAAGATCATGCAATCATGACCATGCCGATTACAGTATATGTCACTCAGGCTTCACTAACGTGATTGGTAGACTATAGGCTATAGACTGCCATCAAGGCCTCAATGAAGGGGATTATGTGAACAGAAAGAGGGTTCACAATGTAAATGTGCAGCCCAGTTACTATTGTGATTCTTAATATTCCAGATTAGTAATATTATATAAAAAAAAAAAAAAAAAAGGCAATTGACTAAAATCTTCCATATCACAAATGTGAAAGCAAAATGGCCAGGATCTGTGCATGACTTAAGAATTTTCAGAGATTCACATTTATGCACATTATTTGAAAGTGGTAAGGAAAGTTCCACAATTAAATATCAAGCTCACTGTATTACATACACTTATGCTGATCCTAACAGAACTGCATTTTTTCATAGGTGATTATGACATGTTCCTGCCTGCAGACAGGTGTTTTATGACCCCATTCCCTGACCCAAACCAATTACAATGCAGCTCTAGCCAGGACAAGGGCACACAATGAAATGAACTTTGGCTAACTAAAGGGAAGATGTCAGTGTCTGAAAAGTCTGAGGGTTGCACACCTGACAGGGCCTGTGACATTGTTGCATGTGCCATATTACACAACATTGCCAAAAAAACACACTTTTCATTAAATGTTTAATAAAATACAAATATGCTTAGTTCCTTGAGTTTTATTTCAGTTGTTCTTTGTAAAGAAAAGCCAGTGGTCAAGTGCCTGCAACAAGAGATATTAGACACATGCCTCATGCAACAAATAAAAAGGAAAAGTTGGCTATCCACTGCCCACCTGTAGGCATATGTCTCCTCTGTCTGTGCAGACTCTTCTGTAGGCCTTTCTGTAGATGTGGAATCCTGCAACTTATATTGCAGCCATAAAGCATACAAGTATAAATTAAGTAAAGTTATTTATGCACTTGCAGGTAGGCTAGTTCCTCCATATGACAGTTATCTGAGAGGGTTTATTCACTGTCCAGTGCAATGGAAACAAATGGACATTACAAAGTCTTATACTTTATTTATTTTGGAAAGTTAGAAAATGTACACTTACTGCACATATTTCAGCCACCACTTTCTTGGGAACAGATACAAGTGTTAATATTTTTACATTAACATAAGTTTATCAGTTTTCACTTTCACAAGTCAAAGCAATTCATCATTACTCAAGATTCAACAGTTGAAATGACTATACGGCCTTAATTTAATGCAGCAAAAATTATTTTACAGTGTAGGCTACTAAGATCTTTTCTTTTCTTTTCTCAGCCTTTTTCTTGGTTGCTTTTATAATCAGACAACCATTTATTTAACAGTGCCTTTTATAAAAGAGACTATATAACAAAAAATTACTTGAAGTAAGTGAAGTGAAGTACTTCACTTTTATTTGTTCCCATGTTCTAGTGTGGTGACTCTGACATTACAATGAACAAAGTAATTATGCAATTATTAAAATACAAAAATATAGGCTAATAAGTGATAAAAACATCTAACATGGCCACTTCTAACGGATTTAAATTGTCTGCTACTTTTTGCCAGCCCTCTCTCCTGGCTTTTGCAGACTTTGAGGTGTTCCCTGGCGTTTTAATTAAACATTAAAATTCCGAATAAACTTTGACTATTAGTTCTTGCTCTGCTAAGGAGAAAAACTGTGCGCACTCTTTGGCCACGCCCACGCTGAGCAGCCAATAGCAGCGTTGCTGATCAATGTTTCTACTATCGATACATATCCCCTTTTAACCAGCGCATGAACGCGCAATTATCTCAGATGACTCAATCCAGCTATACTAATCATATCCGGCAAGTGTGTTCGAAGAACCGAGTTAGCCAGATCATGATTAGCACAATGATATCATCTTGGATGTCTCATTTGATCTCGGATGTTTTAAGCAACGTACGAAGAACGGGCCCCAGGTCTGAGCTGTTCTAATCACGCTTCCTCTGATTTCTTAATAGATGTGGCTGCTGGCCAATCATACTTTAAAGCATTAATTTGCTCAGTTAATCTTCTAATTAGGTGCTACATTTAGTAATTTATTTATATGATTTATACACTGTCAGGTTACTGATTGGGTCTACATTAGTATTTAATTTACAAAACATGTGTGGTACACAATATGCTATCAATGAGGAAACAAATATTTGGGGTGTTTTTCCTGCTTAAAATTGGAGACTGTAACAACATCAATTAATTTTTTATGTATTTCATTTTTAAAAGCCTCAAGGCAACATTGTAGGGTACCACAACGGAGAAATGTATTTATTTTGTAACGTTTTTATACACACAGAAACGTATAATACTGATGTATTGACAACACTAAAATGTAAAATATTTACGTATTGACAGTACTGAAACGTAAATTATTTACGTATGAACAACTTTACTGACGGACAAATTTGTACACACACGCACACACATATATATATATATATATATATATATATATATATATATATATATATCCTTGTGATTCCTATTAAATGTGGGTCATATTTCAGGATTCTTTACCTTAGTAACTAGGTCCTGACACCTTGCAATTCTGGAGACTCCAGGTAGGTTGCCGTTCTGGAAATTGCTGGAGACTAGATGGTTCCTGATGGTTTCACACCCAATTTTCACCTTAATTCCTTTTTTTTTTTTTTTTTTTTGCAGTTAATGTGTCTTTTCTTCTTGGCCTGTATTTGTATGACACTGCTGTCCATTGGTCACGCCTTAATTTCACAATTTCTAGTATTGCTTTAGTATTGCATCCTTCTCATGGGCATTTAGTAATTTTTTACTTTTCAGTGCGTGTTAAATCTCTTTTTTGGCCCATTTTAGGCCTAACTGAAGAAAACCTGCTTATTAATTATGCACACCTGAATATAAGGCGTTTTTCACTTCCAGCCTTCGTTGGCAATTATATGCACACACACACACACACACACACACACACACACACACACACACACACACACGACACCTTTAACCCTTATGTGCTGTTGGGGATGTTTTCATCCACTATGGGGTATTTTTGAGTCTTAATTTGGCCATAACTTTCTCCGTGTTTCAGCAAATGGAATGATTTTTGGTGACAAATCTTATTTTGACACATATTTTGGGAAAATGCTTTGAACAGTACACTGTGGGCAAATTCACTACCCTTTCCTGAAAACAGCCACTACTTTAAACTGCTGTAAAAATGTATCAGATAAATTTTTTTTTTTTTTTTTTTTTTGCATAAATCTATTAATCAACCTCAGTCCTGATCAAAACTACTAAATGTTTTAAAAAAAATCAGGATTTTAACTCTTTAATTGCCAAATTCATAAATGATGAAAAAAACACAAAATGACTTATTTTCAATATAAAATGTGATTGTAGACTGGATTTTTTTTTTAACCTTTTATCACAGTCTTGGACATGTCAAAGATTAGAAACAACATTGGTTTTGATGCATTGTTAGTTTTTGTGCGCATCAGATTTTAACTTTTTTTCCCTCATTTACTGTCCGTGGCTGTTTTTGCCCCATTGACTTCCATTATAACCACATTTTTTGATTGCAAAGCCATGACACCATATAATCATGCATTTTTGATTGTTGGTGGTTTTCCCTGTTGGGAAGAGGTAAAATTTGTAATTTTTACTGTTGATAACCAGGTGGCACCATTAACCCTTTAGATAGGCCTGTGCAAAAAAAAAGCTTAGTTTCTGGCTTTTACATGGAGTTATATGGAGTATAATAGCATATTGTGTGTGTGTGTGTGTGTGTGTGTGTGAGAGAGAGAGAGAGTGAGAACTCACCTTGATGCGTCTGAGAAAATCAAAATATGCACCTCAGCTCTCAGAACTACATGGAGTAAACAAAAACAAAGTAAGTGTATTTATGCATCTGCTGCCTTTTGATGGTGAGAAATGCAGACTAAACAAAAACAAAGCAAGTGGATTTAAACACTTGCATGCAAGCCTGCTGGTCATTTGATGGTGAGAAGAGCAGCAAGTAACATGAGAAAAGGCTTGACTTGTAGTGAAGTTTTAGAGATGATTATGCAGCCTGACCCCTCCAGCGAGCTGCAGAATGTATCGTCTTCTCCCTCTGACACCACAGACTCAGGAGAGTCAGATCCTGATTTGGATGTGGCACCCTCATCATCCTCTCTAGCTTCCACTGAAGGCGAGGAGGATTCGGAGGATCCTGGATCTGGGTGGATTGGGAGAAACGGCGAAGTGTGGTTTTCCACCAACGCAGAGACAACTCCCTTCCTGTGGGATGATCGCAGTGGTCGTGCGATTTTTAGAGCCACCATGTCCCTCTCAAGATTCCATGAAATCAGCAGAGCTCTGCATTTTGACGACAAGCTGCAGAGACCAGCTCGCCGTAGAGAGGACAAGCTTGCCCCGATCAGATCCCTGTGGGAAATGTGGACGCATCGCCTGATTTCATGGAATCTTGAGAGGGACATGGTGGCTCTAAAAATCGCACGATCACTGCGATCATCCCACAGGCAACGTGTGGACTCCCCTCTGGACCTGTAGACGCCGGCCAAAATCAGTAGCCCCATGTAGGCACGGAGATCTGTGGAGTCCACCCCGGTCCAGTTTCTCATTGTGCAGCGCCCATGGAGGTTGGTCATGCTGACAATGAGGTCAATCATCTCCTTGATTGAATCCTCCAGATTGAACACAGAATCCATGTTCTGGACCCTTGCGATGGCATAGCGCGTCGGCCCTGGAGTCATGCCTCTGGCAGGCTGAAGAAAGGGAGTTGTCTCCGCGTTGGTGGAAAACCACACTTCGCCGTTTCTCCCAATCCACCCAGATCCAGGATCCTCCGAATCCTCCTCGCCTTCAGTGGAAGCTAGAGAGGATGATGAGGGTGTCACATCCAAATCAGGATCTGACTCTCCTGAGTCTGTGGTGTCAGAGGGAGAAGACGATACATTCTGCAGCTCGCTGGAGGGGTCAGGCTGCATAATCATCTCTAAAACTTCACTACAAGTCAAGCCCTTTCTCATGTTGCTTGCTGCTCTTCTCACCATCAAATGACCAGCAGGCTTGCATGCAAGTGTTTAAATCCACTTGCTTTGTTTTTGTTTAGTCTGCATTTCTCACCATCAAAAGGCAGCAGATGCATAAATACACTTACTTTGTTTTTGTTTACTCCATGTAGTTTAAAAAAAAAAAAAAACATTTAGCAGTTTTGATCAGGACTGAGGTTGATTAATAGATTAATGCAAAAAAAAATTGAAAAAAATATGTATCTGATACATTTTTACAGCAGTTTAAAGTAGTGGCTGTTTTCAGCCACGAACATAACGAAAGGGTAGTGAATTTGAACAATGCACAAGGGTTAAATGAATCATGCTTGACTACAATGGTGTCAAATGTCAAATGTCATTGGTTCTTTCTAATGTGTCATAACCTCAAACCAGGCACATGACACTATGTTTTCCTATGCCGTGTTTAAAAGGAATGCAATAGCTTCATCTGAAGGCAAGCTTAGAGAATAGCAACTTCAATGGTCCGTTCCTCCTTTCAGTGCGACGTGTTTTCCACACAATCCTGTGGTCTTATGTTCATGCAACAACAGTTACAACAATGCAATTGGCAGATAAAGTGTAAAAAAGGCCTTTGTGCCAATCACTTTGACTGATACCTTGGCAGAACTGCTGATGAGAACAAGAACCACAATCATGTCCCGCCTGAAGCAACTACACTAAGAAAGCAAATACAAATGTTAAAAATATGGCAATATTAGTATAATAAAATATTAATTACATACAAACTATTTTTATTTTATTTATACTACATTCAAAAAATTGGGGTAGGTATTTGAAAGAAATGAATTCATCAAGCACACATTAAATTGATCAAAACTGACATTAAAGACAATAAAAAATTTACAAAATATTTATATATCAAATAAATGCACAACTGTTTTCAACATTGAAACTAATGGTAAAAAAATATTAGAATGATTTCTGAAGGATCATGTGACACTGAAGACTGGAGTAATGATGCTGAAAATTCAGCTTTACCATCACTGGGATAAATCACGTTGGTAACACTTTATTTTGATAGTCCATTTGTTGAGACTTTACTAGTTATTAGTGGCCATTCAGTAGCTTGTCAACAGTGCATCAGTTGACATTCAACAACACTGTTTCAACAGACAAGTAACATACGTTCAACTGACTGCCTATAGACTATAAGGTACAATTCAAGTGTTAATCTACAGATTTTACAAAAAAGTGCCTGTTGACTGTCAATGTTATTTTGCAACAGGTTATTAACCAATTGTCGACTAACTTTCAATTGTCAACTAACTTTCTGTAGATTGAGTACCAACAACTCAAGATCAATCTGTCAGTTAAAAGTCAACAGTCATGTCAGCATATGAAGTATATGATACTGTATATCCTACTCAAGGGGTCTCATGTGCATCAAATTAATGATTATTTTAGCTGATTTAAAACTGTTTTTTTTATTTTTATTTTATTGTTAACCATTTGTAGATAATCTGTTGATAGTCAACTAAAGATTAGATCTCAACAAATAAATTGTTTATGATCAGTAGACTATAGACATTATCCACTAAGTGTTAGTAGATACATTTTAGGACTATCTAATTAAAGTGAAAAACAGTTTATATCAGTAGAAAGTCTATAACCTATCAACAGATTGAAAACATACTTTTTTTGTACGTTTGGATAGATGCTGAAACGTATGATACAGACATGTCTGCAACGGAGAATTATTACGAATTCACAGCTACAAAACGTTTACAAATCATAAAGATAACTGACTGTATCATTTCCCTTATACTGTTTTATAGATAAATGTAAGTTCCCTTAACCCTACTCCCAAACCTAAATATAAATTACTAATTTTATGCAGAATATCAAAAGAATAAAACACTTTATGGACAGAGATGTGTAGGGAAATGCCAGTTTTATTAATAGCATTAAAATATATTTTGAGCCACTAACATTAATCCTACTCCTGCCCCTAAACCTACCCATAACCATTTCTTAAAACTATGCAGGCTAAAATTATGAAGAAAAACAACATATGTGCAATGTAATCATAATAATTTATTGCGAAAATGTAAATCGGTACCAAAAGTCGCTCAGATGACGATGTGTTGCAGTCCTCTCTGGCAGTATATAATAGTTTTGTATAAGGGACAGAGCAGAATTTAAGTTATTAATCCATGAAAATGTTAACCCAGCTTCCCTCTGCATGAAGACGGCGCGCGCGCTTCTGCATTTCAATGTTGTTTCAACTGAAACACGGCATGCTGCAATCTGTGACGAAGCAGGCGAGAGCCAATGAGCGTTTGATATCACTGCCGTAAAACATGTCGTAGCGCTTCTTGAGGGCGCAATTTTTTTATTTAAATTCATCACGAGCGCGGGATTTGACATTTACGGTGCCATTCTCAGCAACTGAGAATGGAGTGGAGATCGCTGGATGTGGATGAAGGGCTGAATTTGGATCTGTTTCTTGCTTGCGTATGGATTATAAAGATTTGGATTACATCTAACGTTACGTTAGCTAATAAACATTATGTATTTTGTTAATTTATATTGTGTTTTGGTGTATTATGGTTCTATAGGAGAAAACGCCTTTTGTGTCTCACCGTAACGTTAAATAAACTAAATGTTACAAAATGGTTAAACGATTAAAGAAGGTATTGTTAAGGGTTTAAACTATTGAGAATGAGGAGATGTCGTCACGCCACAGCGCCCCCGCCCTCAGAGACCGCGTCATCCTCCCCTTTCCGCCATTTTGGGAGGATACCCGCCAGCACCGTTCATTGTTTGTATTGGTAGTAGAGGAGGTTGTCGCCCTATTTTAGAATGCCTGGAAAACACTTCTGTGTAAAAAACTGCTCCAGTGTCTCACACGATCGTCATGGAAACCGTAGGAACCATGTGTTACAGTTTTTTCATATTTTAAAATTTAAGTAAAAAAAATAAAATAATTTTTGTTTGGCATTGGTAGTAAGTTTCTCCCTGTAAGGACCCTTCTCTTTTGCCGCATTCTTCTCCATTTCTTCTTAATTTTCTCGTAATTTCTATTATAATTCCTCGAGCCGTCTTTCCTGCTCCGTCTCTGTATTGCTCTTGCACTGTTGCCCCTGGCAACCGATAGCGTATCCTCCCAAAATGGTGGACGGGCTCAATTCGTCACGTGACAGCAAGCTACCTATGAGTATGTCCTCATTCTCAATAGTCTTGTCTGTTAATCCTCCGAAGCGAGTTTGCAGCAGGAACAGAGATTATTTCTTAAATGAGTAACTGTTATAACGTTAAACTGCATTTAATAAATGCGATTTTCTGTAAAACTTACTGTCATGAAAGGCTAAATGTATTAATTAATAATTATTGTTATTTGTTGTTTATAACTTTTGATCTTGGCCTCTGGCATTTTAAATGATATAGACTATTGAGAGTTTTCTCATTTGGAATGCTCAATATAATTTTTTTTCACATAATCAGATGGTTCAGATGTGATCGTGATATCCTAGTAAATAATGGGTTGTATTATTATTATTTTTTTATTTATTTTATTTAATAAAAGTGATTTTCTTTTCTCTGATGTGCTGGCCATAGTGTTTGTTCTACTTCAGTCAGGTTAGGTATGCAATCTGTTGATAGGTTATAGACTTTCTACTGATATCAACTGTCTTTCACTTTAATTAGATAGTCCTAAAAGATATCTACTAACACTTAGTGGATAATGTCTATTAATAGTCAACTGATCATAAACAATATATTAATCTGTTGATAGGTTATAGACTTTCTACTGATATAAACTCTTTTTCACTTTAATTAGATAGTCCTAAAATATATCTACTAACGCTTATTTGAGAATGTCTATTAATAGTCTACTGATCATAAACAATTTCTTTGTTGACAAGCAACAAATAAGCAACTACATGTAATCTTTAGTTGACTATCAACAGATTATCTACAAATGGTTAAAACATTTTTAAAAACATTTTTAAATCAGCTAAAATAATTATTAATTTGATGCACATGAGACCCCTTGAGTAGGATATACAGTATCATATACTTCATATGCTGACATGACTGTTTACTTTTAACTGACAGATTGATCTTGAGTTGTTGGTACTCAATCTACAGAAAGTTAGTTGACAATTGAAAGTTAGTCGCCAACTGGTTAATAACCTGTTGCAAAATAACATTGACAGTCAACAGGCACTTTTTTGTCAAATCTGTAGATTAACACTTGAATTGTACCTTATAGTCTATAGGCAGTCAGTTGACCGTATGTTACTTGTCTGTTGAAACAGTGTTGTTGAATGTCAACTGATGCACTGTTGACAAGCTACTGAATGGCTACTAATAACTAATATAGTCTCAACGAACGGACTATCAGAATAAAGTGTTACCATTACGTTTTAACAAATATTTATATCTAAAACAGTTACTTTAAATTGTAATAATATTTTACAGTATTACAGTTTCTCTGTATTTTTTATCAAATAAATTCAGCCTTATTGAGAACAAGAGACATCTTTAAAAAAAAAAAAAAAACAGTGCCTATTATTTCCCTGATGATTTCCCTGTTGTTGTGTGTTATTTACAGTGCGCTCTGTTTTGTTTGGGTCGTGGTTCCTGGAAACGGCAATTCTGATGAATCTTACATCACCTCACTTTCAATACATCATGTTACTATCAATACATTCTTTGACACAAACTCATACTCACTTTTTTTTTCTTTTTTTTTTTATCCTTATCACCCTATGATTTATTTTATGTGCTTGAGTCACTTCCCATAATCTTTAGAAGGTGTTTTTAATATTTTTATTGGCATTATTTTCAAATAGTTGGAGCTCTAGTTGGAGGCGACGATCTGGTCAATCCATTGGCGAAGGTAAGAGACCCGGGCATAGACGGCTGGGGTGCGAACATTGCAGTCGCTGGTGCCCCAGGACACGATGCCCACCTGATACCAAACACCGGAGCTCTCACACACCAGAGGACCACCAGAATCACCCTGTAGTTGACAGACAAATCCATATAAGCACATCAGAACTAAATCACTGTATGTATGTATATACATTTAGGTATTTGTCCTCATATACCTGGCAAGAGGAGACACCAGAGGCTCCAGCACAGATCATGGCGTCTGTGATTCTGCTCTGACCCCAGTACTGCCTACATTGAGCCGGACTCAGAAGCGGCAGTGCGGTCTGCTGCAGGATATTAGGACTTGCTGTTTAAAAACAAAGCAAATAGAAGAAAACTGTAGAATATCCAGTCATTTTAGTCATGAATGTAATTGTTTTTGACATCAGTGATGTTGATGATATATTTACAGGTGGTTCCAGTTTTGCCCCATCCAGTGGTGACGCAGCGAGTGCCAGAGGGGATACTGGTGGAGGAGGCAGCCAGACACACAGGAGAGATACGGGACGTCAGCTGGGCTGGAGAGGACAGTTTTAGCAGGGTGATGTCGTTGTTGAAGTTCTGACTGTTGTAGTAAGGATGGGTGATGGACTACAGTGGGAGGAAAAATGAACTCATGAGATTATTTATTATACAATACATACACTATACCGTTCAGATGTTTGGGGTCAATACGATTTTTTTTTTTTAAGTTTTTGAAAGAAGTCTCTTATGCTCACCAAGTCTGCATTTATTCGATCAGAAACACAGTAAAACAATTTAAAATCCCTGATTTCTATTGTAATGTATTTTAAGTGTATTCCTGTGATGCAAAGCTGAATTTTCAGCATCATTACTCCAGTCTTCAGTGTTACATGATCCTTCAGAAATCATCATTCTAATATGATGATTTACTTAGTATTTCTTATTATTATCATCAATGTTGAAAACAGTTGTTCTGCTTCATATTTGTATATAATGTATATTTTTTACTTTATAAATGTCACATTTGATCTGTTTTATGTGTCCTTGTTAAATAAAAATACTGACCTCAAACGTTTGAACAATAGTGTCTAATACAAAACAGTAGATTCCAACATATTAGCCAATATAGCTAATAGAGAACGACCTCTGAAGTTTTCTTACTGACTGCAAACTAGGGCTGTCAGAGACTTTCGTGATATCTGTCAGATAGTAGGGTAAATTACTCACGATATTAAAATAAAAACTTACAGCAACTTTAATCTTATGGTATTACAAGCTGAAAAAAGAGCAAGGCAATGGACAAAGGAGTCTGTTTGTCGCAAGTATTTGTTAAATCCCGCCCCTAGTAAGCAAGCCACACTTTTTTTTTAATTATGGCAGAGTGACAAAATCCTGTGGTTTCTGAGGTAATGCCCAGATCAGAGAACCACAGCAAAGCAATCAGCAGATAGTGACTCAAAGGGATACAGTATGATTAAAGCATGATACCTTGGCGATCCTCATGACTTGAACAGATTCAGCGCTGGAGCCGCGGTTATGCTCTCCAAGGATAACATAGTGATATCCAGCCCTAGGGTAAGATTGAAAAAATAAGAAAAAAAGAACCAGGTAGGGTATGTTTATAAAGTAAAACAGATTTGAAGGTTCTTACTGAACACGACAGTGAGCAGCAGTGACGACCCAGTACTGGTTGATCAGCGATCCTCCGCAGAAATGGAAGCCATTGGATTGCTGGTTCATACATTAACAAATAAACATGGTATAACTCAGTGAATGATGAACACATTGCCAGTAAAAACATTTATCATGTATTTATACATATCAGCTTATAGGACCCTCTACAGGTATGTTCAATTCTACTCCTGGAGGGCCACTCTCCTGCAGAGTTTAGCTCCAACTCCAATTAAACACCTGAACCAGTTTATCAAGCTCTTACTGGGCATACTAGAAACTTCCAGGCAGGCGTGTTGAAGCAAGTTGGAGCTAAACTCTGCAGGACAGTGGCCCTCCAGGACTGAGTTTGGACACTCCTGCTCTAGTTCCTTAGGAACAATAATTGCATAATTAAAACTAGTCTCAGTTACCTGGAGCGAGACCTGCCAGGGCCACGAACCGGACACTGCATTCTCTCCATTCACAATTTTGCTGTAGCCGCTAATTACTGGTCTAATGGAAGGCACTCCACAGCCTATGGTAAGGAAAATGAACGCATGCAAAAACATACAATCATGGGTAAACCAGCTTAAGTTCTTTTTTTATTTGAGTATGGTAATATCATATTTTGAACCTAAGAAATTCCTCTGTTCTTTAAGCCAGCGATTGCAGGTTTAAAACTAGCTACAGTTACCAGTTTCAGATACCACACTCATTGCAAGTTGCAACAAAAGAAACTCACCCAGAGTGGAGGCCACCAAAGCAAAACAACTTATGATCCAGAACATCATGGAGACATGAACCGTAATTTCCTACTGTTGTTCCCATTGAGTCTGACACCTGCTTTATATTCTCGTTAGCATCTGATAAAACTGGGAATCATCAAGGTGGTTCCATGCAGCTGGAAGGATCTCAGAGCTCAGGAACGTTCATATCTTGTTCAGTACAGTCATGTGACAAAAAGTATGTTGAAATATTGACAAGAATAATTAGGTCAACTGGGAAAAAAAGGGTAGGCTGCCCACCTTTGTTAAAACTAATGTTTTCTGAATGCATTCAAGTGCAGCTATGAGACAAACTGAGACGCTATTCTTTCACCTGTACATTTATAACCTGAAGTTCTTATTGAGCCCATACAAGCAGCAGATACAAGAAAGAAAATTAGGGGGTGGAGGAGATTTAAGATATTTTCTCTATTCTAAGACACTAAATCATTTGTTAACACTTTACTTGAAGGGGTGTGCATAAGACTGACATGACACCTTCATAATAATGAATATGAATTAATGAATTATTTATGCATAAACATGCATAAAACCTCCTTCATATTCATGACATGTCATGCCATGATTATGAAGCTGTCATGTCAATCTTATGTACACCCCTTCAAGTAGAGTGTTACCAATAATTTTTTTAATAAATATTTTTTTGTGTGTCTCAGTCACATTTCATGTGTTTTGTGGTTGTTTAACACCAAAGAACACTCTGAAAAGATGTCTAACCTGTGTGTTTTTTAGGATGAACAAGTAAACAAGTCAATCACTTAGCTAATCACTTTAATGCTGACACCTTGGGAATACTCTTCGTCTGCACAGGTTCTGTACAGTAACCATGATAATGCTCTACAAGGACAACATATAGAAGAGAACAGGGGCCTGTTTCAATAAGGAGGTTCAACCAACTCTGAGTTAAAACTTGAACTCTGAGTTGATTTACCCTGATACTCATTTTCATGCTATCAAAAAAAAAAGAAAAAAGAAAAACCGTGACAGGAACTAAAAATTAACATTAAAAACATAATTCAATAAGCATAAAAGGTTCATGGCTGTAGGCTACATGACTTTACAAACATTTGACATATTAAATCAATATAATTCAGTGTCTATTTCAATGTGCCGCACATGTTTCCATGTTGTATAATGCTCTTTTCACATAATTAAATGTTCTCTAATCCAACCTGTTACATTTTTTAATTAGGATTATGAAATTAACATTTGACTTCTACTCCACCAACAGAGGCTGGACCTGCACCACCACTGATAGATGAAGAGGAGATACACAATACTGGAAGAATATTCAAATCCAACTGGAAAAAGAATTACTGTTGCTTTTGTATTTGAAAGAAAAATAAAGATGACAAAATAAATTGTGAATAATTTGTGTATTTAACAACTGTGGTGGTTACAGCATATATCTCTACCCTTCCATCTGGCATCCTCCCATTCCATACAGTAATCTGGCTCATTTTCGGAAGGTGCGATGATGGGATTATGTGTGTCATCAATACATCCAACCACACTGGAAATCCTAAAGGAAATTCTAATTATTAGGTTACTTCCAGAGGTCACAGCAAGATGTTATCAAGTGAATATAATTGATCAGATTATCCTAATTTAAACCGATTTCTCCAACACTGACCTGCAATCCTGTGAAAATCCTCTTTGATGGATCTCACGGGTTTGTGTCGAGGAAACAACACAAAAACTCACAGAAAATGTGTGAGAGCGAGGCACACTTTCCTTCCCACTCTGATATAGTGGCCTTACTAATGTGCTCTGCATCTCTGATGTTATATAAAAAATGTGCAATGAATGAATGTTCTGCACTGCAAAACATTTTTTTTCTGACTTAGCCTTTTTGTCTTGTTGTTTCCAGTCAAAATATATAAAAAATATATATAAAAAAAAAAAATCGTACATCAAGATGCATTTACTACATAAGAAAAACTCTGGGTTTACCGAAGAAAACCTGTTCCCGACCAGGTTAACTGACTCTGAGTATAAGTTACCTCTCTTTTAGAAACGGGCTTGACTTACTCTGCTTTCTCGGGTTTGACATACCTCCCATTCTGAAACAGAAAACCCAGAGTTTCCCTCATTTCAGGGTCAACATACTCAGAGTTTTCACTTAACCTCCTTTCTGAAACAGGCCCCAGGACATGTAGGCGTATGTAAACGTATGCATAATAAAAGGGTTTTCAAAAGTTATTTTAAAATGTAATTTATTCTTGTGATGCAAAGCTGAATTTTCAGCATTATTAGTCTAGTCTTCAGTGTCACATGATCCTTCATAAATCATTCTAATATGCTGGTTTAGTCTCAAGGAACATTTGTATTATTATCAATGTAGAATGTGATGCATGTTTTCAGGATTTTTTAATAAAAGTAAAAAAAAAAACTTAGTGACCCCATTCTGTTTATTAACTTAAAATTAAAGATTTTATTTAATTAAAATTAAAGTTTTATTTAAAAAAAACAAGCACTAATGCTTATTTTTGTTCAATATTTGGTCATTGCATTTAAAAAAATACTCAAAGCATACCATGATTAATTTCATATTTATTGAGTAACAAGTGTAATACAATTAGTTAATTACAATTAGATGAAAACAGATACATTGTGGTTACATAAGTAGTGTTTTTAATAATTGAATTGCCATATGAGGTATTTTCAGTACTCAAAACAATAGCATCATAAAAAAGTGTTTTGATACCTGGAAACCTTGACTAATGGCTGAATGTTCAGACACATGCGAACCAGAAACCGTGAACAACAAGAGATAAAATGTAGCGATGATAGACTTATGTGTCCTCTGGAGGGTAAATACTCTTGCTGGTGCTCTAGTTGAATTGAACAATTCCATCAATCCATTTGCGAAAAGAAGAGACACGGGTGTAAACTATTGGAACGTCAACATTGCAGTCTGTTTTGCCCCAGGACACGATGCCCACCTGATACCAAACACCTGAACTCGCATACATCAGAGGACCACCAGAATCACCCTGTAGTTGACAGACAGACATCCGTGATTAACACTGTGACAATGTTAACATTATTTGTTTTTCAAATATTGAAATGGATAGTTTGTGTGTAATATGTTTGTGAATCTGTCTTCATATACCTGGCAAGATGAGGCTCCAGAGGCTCCAGCACAGATCATGGCATCAGTGATTTTTGTCTGACCAAATTCTTGCCTACACTGACCCTGACTCACTATCGGCAAGGTCGCCTGCTGCAAGAACCGAGGAATCACTATAAGCAAAAGAATAATGTGAGACAGTAAGTGTATGAATGGTTGAGCAAGGATCAACTGCTGTTTTTATTTTTTTATTTATTTTTTTTATTTACTACACAATTGAAAATGTACAGGTGAGAAGAATTGCGGACTTACTCTCGGTTCTGGTTCTGCCCCAGCCAGTGGTGACACAAAGAGTCCCAGGGAGGATGTTGGTGGAGGAGCTAGGCAGACATATAGGAGAGACACGGGACGTCATCTGTACTGGACTGGACAATTTCAGCAGTGTAACATCATTGTTGAATTTGGTCTGTTTGTTGAAATTGGGATGGTTGATGACCTATAAGTGTAATGAAGCAAGTTTTTAAGAAATTAATACATATAGCAAGGACACATTCAATTAGAGCTGAAACAACTAATCGATTTAATCGATTAAAATCGATTATTAAAATAGTTGTCAAATAATTTAGTAAATAATAAAATAAAATAAAATAACTTTTATTTGCCGTAAGCGGCTCATTTCGTGCATATTTTAAATCTGCGGTGACCAAAGTGTGGCAGTAATGAGCCATCGGAGGTTTTACTCAGCCAGTACAGCAGGAGAAGTAGCGAATAGCCAATAGCTGGCCTTGTTTTATGTCACGTGCGGGACGCACAGCGTCTCTGCGAGATGGCGGAGGCAGGCGGCAGTGGAGTAACTGTACGTTCACACCGCCGCCGACTTGAGCTTCCAAAGTTACCGGAAATCATTCATTTTCAATGGAAGCTGGCTTCTCTCAGAAAAAATAATTAATTGCACAGTCTAACTATCATAGAGTGAAAGTGTATCATTTGCATATGAACGAGCAGAGAGAGAGAGAGAGAGAGAGAGAGAGAGAGAGAGAGAGAGAGAGAGAGAGAGAGAGCCCTGGCCGCGCGCGCGCATTCACCCAAGCGCACTCAGACTCACCCGAGCGCTGTCTTGCTCTCTCTCCCTCGCGCATATTAATCAAAATCATTTGATACGCTGATTCTGCAGTACAATGTTGTTAGCAAATGTTTAGTCAAAGCTGATAACATTGCTGTTTAAAGCTTTACAAACATGTTCTGTGATCAGTTTGTCGTTTACCAGTTCATAATTCAGTCTTGCAGCCTAATTATGACTGAATGAGAGAGGTAAATGTTTAAATGTATTTGAAATGCACTTTTTGCACTGCAAAATGCACTGGACAACCTTCTGATGGATTTTACTTTAAATTTTATTTTAAAATGTGAATTCCATTCAGGTTTCATGCCATTGCACTTTATTCGAAGGATTGTTTACAATTTCACAGCATTTAAGCTATAAAGCTGTTTCCCAGGAATAAGCTGTGTGTTTACAGGAAAAAAAAATAATAAAATGCAATTTACTGCAATTTTATTCTGTTTTATTCTTATTCTTAGTGAAAATATGTTCTGAAAGATTCCTTAATAAGCTTTGTTCAGGATGTTAAACTACTTTACAGCCTTAAGGACAGCCATGGTGAAAACATTTGAAATCTCCTTGTGAAATTTGCTAGAGTACGTATGGGTCAGTGTTTTGATTGCAGAAGAGTTCGACAAAGGATTACTAACACATAATAAAACACAACTCCAGGTATGTTTTTGATGAGGATATGACAATGCAAAATGGTTAAAATCTCAAAAAAGTCTATGTTGAATGATAAAGACCCTTTATTAATAATTTACTTGGGAAAAAAATGGGCAAAACTAAAATATAAGTACATAAACCGATTAATCGATTAATCGTAAAAATAATCGACCGATTAATCGATTATCAAAATAATCGTTAGTTGCAGCCCTACATTCAATTGATCAGAAGTGACAGTAAAGACATTTATAATGCAACAAAAGTTTGTATTTCAAATAAATACTGCTCTTTTGAACTTTCTATTCATCAAAAAATCCTGAAAAAAAAAATCTGCATTTTAATCATGGTTAAGCAACACAAAACTGTTATATTAAACTAAAATAATATTCAACAATCTTATTGTTTATACTACATTTTTGATCATATAAATGCAGCCTTGAAGATACTTTAACTTTGAAATGATAGTGCAATTTAAAGATTTAAAACTTCTGTGTTAATGTAATAATCACATTAAAGATGATACCTTGGCAATTTTCTTGACCTGAATAAGTTCCCTATTAAGCCACGGTCACTCTGTCCAAGGACAACATTATGTTTTCCAGACCTAGAAATACAGCAAGAAAAGGAAAAGCAGGACAAGTTGAAAACATTTTTTATTTTTTATTTTATCAAAATCTGAATACCCTGATTGAATGATAGAATACATGATTGAATGATGGATAGAACAATGGATAGAACAATGGATAGATAGATAGATAGATAGATAAACAGAATAACAGACAGATATACAGACAGATAGATATACAGACAGACAGACAGACAGACAGACAGACAGATAGACAGATAGACAGACAGACAGACAGATAGATAGATAGATAGATAGATAGATAGATAGATAGATAGATAGATAGATAGATAGATAGATAGATAGATAGATAGATAGATAGACAGACAGATAGATAGATAGATAGATAGATAGATAGATAGATAGATAGATAGATAGATAGATAAACAGAATAACAGACAGATATACAGACAGATAGATATACAGACAGACAGATCGATAGATAGATCGATAGATCGATAGATAGATAGATAGATAGATAGATAGATAGATAGATAGATAGATAGATAGATAGATAGATAGATAGATAGATAGATAGATAGACAGATAGATAGATAGATAGATAGATAGATAGATAGATAGATAGATAGATAGATAGATAGATAGAAACAATGAATAGCTACTTACTGAACTGAACAGTGGGCAGCAGTGAGGACCCAATAATTGTTGATCAGGGAACCACCACAGAAGTGCTCACCTCTGGAATTCTGGTTCAAATATAAAGAACTTCATGAGTACACGATTAATCAGAGAATGAAGCCCACGACTATTATGATATTCTAATAAATTAGAAGTGGATCCATTAATAAAAACATTAAAAAACATCTTGCTTTGGAAAATACTTAACGATTATGTTTTTAAAACTTGCAACACTACCTGGATAGAGACCTGCCAGGGCCAAGGGTTTGCTTCCATTCCATCAATTACATTAATTACATTATCTCCATTAACTACACCTGGAACTTTTTCCTCAATTCTACTCCTGGCAGCACTATCCCACGGCTGCAATTGAGGCACTCCACATCCTGTAATCAAAGATCATAAAAAGACTAATAAGAAAAGTATCACTAAACATGTTTAGTTTTGTACAGTACAATGACATACATACATATATATAGTATATAAACATTTAAAAGTAAAATCTGTGACCTCAAAACTCACCTAGAGTGGAAGCCACCAAAGCAAACAAGCTAAAAATCCAGATCATGTTGTTGACAAGTGCCTTCTGTCTTGCTGTTGTTTGCTATTAGGTCTCTCTCTCTGGATTTATATTCTCTCTAGCATCTGTTAAATTTCACAATTCATACAGGTGCTTTCATGCAGTTAGGAGGAGCTCAGGAATGTTTGTATCTGTCATATGAGGAAAAGAACAATATAATTTTGACTACAATAGTTGAGCCAACCAAACAAAAACAAAGGGATATTACGTTTCTGGAAGGCAACACATGAGACAAGATATTCAGGAAATAATATGCTTTATTTTTATTGAGTCATACAGAAAACGCTAAAACAAATGAATTGTAAAAGCAGATGTGTAAAAACCTCTCCCTGTGGAATAATTATGAATAATGAGTATAACGGCTAAATGAACAAGTTACAAGGCCACACCTCAACTAGGCATTTTGTTGTAATTGTAGCATGACTAACCTTGTAACCACTGAATAATAGCTTACAGACAGAATAACAGATTTCCAAACATGATGCCAACATAGGCTAATATGTTAAAGCTGTTTTGTAAGTGCCATATTGCTTTGGTCATAAGCTATAAGTTGGTCTTATGTGGCACATCAATGTAAGTAAACACTTAACATGAAGCCTGTTTGAAATGCAGCAAGTTGACAAAAATCTGATTTTGATTTGGTTTCTTATATGTGAGCCTGGATGTTCTGGTGTCCAGATTAGTCCACTTCCTCAATGGTAGGACCAGAGGAGGAACCACTTCCTGCCCCTCCAGGAAATCCCCCAGGCATTCCACCCGGCATTCCACCCGGCATTCCACCTGCGCCCTGATAGAGCTTGGTGATAATGGGGTTGCACACCTTTTCCAGCTCCTTCTGTTGGTGCTCGTACTCATCCTTTTCTGCAGTCTGCGGTACAAGACACAAGAAAAGTCTTGGAAGATGCTCTTTGTTCTGTGAGGTGACTCATTGCTCAATATAGCATTTCCCAACACTGTTACTAGAGGCACACCAACAGTTGGGTTCAATGGGGTGACAGGCACACCTTAAGAAAAATGTGCTTTACTACTCCCATAGTGTGTGATTGCAGAAAAAAATACATATGTTTTTATTGAACATTGATGGAGCAACAGATTTTGTGTGAAAATAAATCATAAATATATGAGATGGTAAGGAGGGCCTTTTATCCCACACACAGGGTAAAAGGCTCACCAGCATGGGGCAAAAGGAACAAAATATTGATACAAATACTTAATATATTTAGAATAATATCAAAAGTTAATACTTGTTCAAAATAATACTTATATACTTGAGTTAATAAGTTAATACTTGTATAAATAATGTATTTCGTTCAATAAATATACTGTCATTACGTTCATTTTAAAAATACAGAAACAAAATTACTTTAAAAAGTTAAGATTCTATAGGCATTGAATGAGATCCCCTAATAATTTAATATAGCTTGACAGCAGTAATAATTAATATGATATTTTATGATTAATAAATGATTAATATATTTTCAAATGTGATGGTTTCATTATAAATATGGTGATTATCTCTTAATATCTTAAATTAACATATGATATTGTCTATCTAAATATAATCATGTCATGTCAACAAATGGAAAAGTCAGTCTAGCAGTTTATTGTCATGTTCATTTTTTTTGCCTTTAGCCAATCGTGGGGTGCCTTTTAGCCTAAATACCATACTTTTACATATTCTTCCATTCTTCCGAAACAACTTTGTGTTGCTGTCTGTGATTGTGTTACTTAAGGATCAGCCAAATTTCCTTGTGCATCGTCAAATGTGGTTGTTAAGAAAAGTGCTGAGGTTCATTTTTGTGCCATCTAGAAGTGTAAAGTCAAATGTGCCTTTTCCCCCACTGCACCTTTAGCCCCGTTATACCCTTGTACATATTTTTTTTAACATTTCCTAATTAAACTCAACTCACTTGATTCAGCTCATCAGCTCATTAGTAGAGACTCCAAGACTAGAAATAGATTGGTAAGATATTTGAGACATCCAAAATGTGTACTGTTGGTGTACCTTTAGGAACAAGGTTGGGAAACACTTGAAATAGTTGAACACACACACACACACACACACACACACACACACACACACACACACACACACACACACACACACACACACACACACACACATACATAAACATACACACCCCGGAAAAATGGAATCCTGGCTTATCTTGTTTTGTGTTTCACACTGCTTATAATTTACCCTGGCTTTACAGTTTACACGGTACATTCCTAAACACTGGGTTAACATTCTTATTTACATATTTACAAGCGGTGTCAATGAAGGCAGAGCGTGACCTGTTTACATTAAGGCATTAGCATTTCGCAACCTCATATATATTGCTGACGTTACCAGCAAGGTTTTTTTTTTTTTTTTTTTTTTATGGACTTTTCGGACTAATAAGGTAAGAATAATGTGGTTTCTTTGTCACTTCAATTTACATATTTTTCATCACCATTTAAATTTTTTCTCCTCAAACACTGAAACTACTGTTTATACAACAATGGATATAATAGTATATAACAGTATTTATACAACAGTTTATACAAATGTTTCTATCATTGTCCAAAGCACATAAATATGAGGCACATCATTGGGTATCTATTGCTAAGCATCGCCATAATATTTTGCCACCACAATGCAGAGCAGGGTTTCATAACCTGGGTAAACCCTGCTTCTAAAATAATGTTTTTCTACCTGGGGTTAGAAGCGGGGTTTAGAACAATGAGAACCCACACAATAATCAATCACAATGTAAAAGGTAATTTTTGGGGGTTGAAACACTCACACAAATAGATTTCACTTCCTCAAGGGGAGATATCAAATAAATATCCTTCAATTATATAATCATAACTGAAAGGGATAGCCTTAATCTTGTAAACAAGTGTGACCTGTAGATTGGCATGTAAATTGTGCAGTTTAGGATGTTCCCTACCTGGTTCCTGTCCAGCCAGGCTATGACCTCATTGCATTTGTCAGTAATATTTTTTTTGTCCTCTGCACTGATCTTGTCCTGCAGCTTGTCATCCTCCACAGTGCTCTTCATGTTAAAGGCCAGGGACTCTAAAGTGTTCTTGGCGGTGACCTTCTCCTTCTGAGCTTCATCCTCTGCTTTGTATTGGTCAGCCTCTTGTACCATACGTTCAATGTCTTCCTTGCTCAAACGACCTGAAAGAAGCAGAAGAGATTAGCGGGAAACTAACGGTAAAAACTAAGACCATTTTTGAACTCCAGAGTTCTCTGGAATTAATTAGTATAAAGTCAACACTTTATCCAAGGTCAGAACAATTTATTCTACCTTTGTCATTAGTAATCGTGATCTTGTTTTCTTTGCCAGTGCTTTTGTCCACTGCGGATACATTGAGAATGCCATTGGCGTCAATGTCGAAGGTGACTTCAATCTGTGGCACACCACGAGGAGCGGGAGGGATGCCTGTCAACTCAAATTTTCCAAGAAGGTTGTTGTCCTTTGTCATGGCTCTCTCTCCTTCATATACCTAGGGGTTAGAAAATCAAAATGACTAAAACAGACTTATTGGTTACAAATGCCTCAATGGCTTTTGGAAGAACTGTTGTCAACATCTTAATTGTTTCAAGGACCTTCCTGAGTAGTCCAGCACTGCTGGTCAACAGCACATGGTATGTTTTGGACGTTGGTTTATTTGGTGCCCTTTCAAGGCTTTTTAACAAGCTTTTCCAGCAAGCCATTCTTGGTCAAACAGTTTCATTAGAAGGCCATACTGGTTGACTATAATTCTTTGCTGGTGAACAGCATGACTATAATGGTCCACCAGCTGGACCTGTACCAACCCTTACGAAGTTTATTCAAGTGTGCTATTAGTATACTTATTTTAAACTAAAAATAAAAAAGTATAATTTCAGTATACTTTTTATGTATATCTCAGGAATATACTTAAAATTGCACTTAAGTATACTTATACTGATACTTATACTGACAGAAAAGTCTAAGTATATGTGACCTATACTTGTACTCAGTCTTTTGATCGAGATTTTTGTGTAGGCTAATCCACTGGTAGTGTACATACAAATTTACTTCAAAACTACTTCACTCTTTCCCCGCCATTGACTGAATTTTCCCATGTAGGTATATCTGCAGACTGGAGATCTCCAAAATGGGGTGCAAACTCCAAAAGTGGGCAGGGTCTCCATTCACAAAGACTTGCACCATTGGCTCTGGCTTCAGCCAATTGTCATTGACTTATATCACATGACTTAAATATCATTTCTAGTTGATCTAATTTGATCTGATTTTACTCTCTAAGCGATGGGGGCGTTTCAGGGTTTAAGATTCGCAGGGTAGAAGGGGGCAGTGATGTTGGTCTCACATACATGTCATGTGCCTGTCTGTCAATAGGAGGAAGCCCCCACCCCGATTTGGAGATCTCCAGGCTGCAGCTATACCCTTCTCAATTTTCCAGCTATCCATGTTTTCACTGTTATGCCTTAGGGGGCGCTATTACGCATCTGAAAATAGTACAGAATATCCAGATCAAAACACAAGTGAAGAAGCAGAAACAAGATGTAAAAGATTGCTTACACGAATGTAAAATAATGCGGTCATAAAACATTAAACAGCATATAAGTTCAGAACTGTCTAACGTTACCGAATGAACCGAACGACACAGCAAGGGTTAACAACTGTGAAGCTTTTGGGGGTGTTGATGGACTCGATCTCCATCTGTGTTTTGATCATCATTCTGAAACCGATCCGGACATGGTCTTTGATAAAAATGTGATTTTCTCAGCTTTTTGTTCAACATGAAACTTACCCACATTCAAGTGTTGATTAAAAAAAGCATGCATGAAGATAGAAGATAGAATAAAATGTTAAAGTGCAGTTAAAGGTATATTTCAAGTATAAAAATGTATATCTAAATAGGAACATAGTAGTATACTTAAAGTGCAAAAATTATATATAAAAAGTAAACTATAAATATGATGTAATGTTCACTTAAAGGGGTGGTATAATGCCCTTTTCACAAGATGTAAAATAAGTCGTTGATGTCCCCAGAGAGTGTATGTGAAGTTTTAGCTCAAAATACCCCATAGATATTTTTATATAGCATGTTAAAGCTTTTTGAGGGTAAGCAAAAACGCACCGTTTTTGTGCCTGTTCCTTTAAATGCAAATGAGCTGCTGCTCCCGGCACAGAGGGGGCGGAGCTACAATAGCTTGTGTCCTTTTACCTCACACAGCACTGGAAATTTCAAAAACCTTTAGCCTTTTATGTTCAAACCGAAGTCAGAAAGATGGAGAGACTCAAGAAGAAGTGACAACATGTAGACAATATTTCTGAATGGTTAGTTGGTGAATTTATGTAGCTTCTGTGTAGTTATCTTCTAGTCATTGATTAGCATATTCTGTCTTGATAATCTATAAATTGTGTTCCCGGGGGCAGGTTTATGTAGATTTTAGGGTTAGTGATGTCACTAACCCGGGAGGAATGTCGTGTAGTCCCTACCAGCCTTTTGTTGTAGTCCTTAAAAAGCTATTTCTTTCAAAGAAAATATCTCCATTTGCTTTGAACTTTGAGCGTTGTAACTTTGCAGATGTTGTTTATGCTCAAACAGCAACATTACACACTAACTAAAGTTAGAAAAGTGAAATCATAATCAACCACCCCTTTAAAGAAAATGTACAAGTATACTTGCAGTATAATACTAAACTAGTAATTTACTGAGAGTATACTTCAGTGTACTTTCATAAACTAAAAAAATTACTACAAGTTTGACTTTTAAACTATCAGTATACCTATAAGTTGTGTACTCAAAATTTACTTCTGGTACCCTTGAAGTATACTTCAAATTATTCTTTTATACACTGAAGAGTGGGCCAATTTAGTCCCAAGTAGTATTGAAACAGTACACTAACAATTATATGTCTAGTACATTAATATTAGTATACTTATTACATAAAATGTGCTTAATAATAGTATACTTAATTAAATGAACTTGAAGTATACTTATATATTATATCCTTATATATTCTATTATTATTTTGTAAGAGAGACTTGGAAATGGATGTTCATGCTGATTCGACCTGGGATTTTTAAAAGGGGAGGAAGACCAAGTATGTATGGGTACAACAACCCCTTTGATTTACCTGGATCAGTACACCGGGCTGGTTGTCTGAGTAAGTGGTGAAGGTCTGGGTTTGCTTGGTGGGAATGGTGGTGTTCCTCTTAATTAACACAGTCATGACACCACCAGCCGTCTCAATGCCCAGAGAGAGAGGAGTGACATCCAATAGCAAAAGGTCTTGGACATTCTCAGATTTATCACCTGCTAAGATGGCTGCCTGGACAGCTGGGTGGGATTTGAGGAAAGATTAGTATGTCAAAAAGCAAAAGTGTTTACTAATTCATCTATAGTGGAAATCAACCCTCTTACCAGCTCCATAAGCTACTGCTTCATCAGGATTGATGCTTTTGTTAAGATCCCGGCCGTTAAACAAGTCCTGAAGCAGTTTTTGGATCTTGGGAATGCGAGTGGAGCCACCAACCAGCACAATGTCATGGATCTGCGCCTTGTCCATCTTGGCATCCCGAAGAGACTTTTCCACCGGCTCCAGCGTACCACGGAACAGGTCGGCATTGAGCTCCTCAAAACGTGCTCTGGTGATGGAAGTGTAGAAGTCGGAACCTTCGAACAGAGAGTCGATCTCAATGCTGGCTTGCGTGCTGGAGGAAAGGGTGCGCTTGGCGCGCTCACATGCTGTCCTCAGGCGACGGACTGCACGTTTATTGCCGGTGATGTCTTTCTTGAACTTGCGCTTGAACTCGGCAATGAAGTGGTTGACCATTCGGTTGTCGAAATCCTCACCACCCAGATGGGTGTCACCTGCGGTAGACTTGACTTCAAAAATGCCATCCTCAATTGTTAGAATGGACACGTCAAATGTTCCACCACCCAAATCAAAGATGAGGACATTGCGCTCACCACCAACCTGTAGTGAATTGTGGCCGTAAAGCAGTAGTTTAACCCTCCTAACTCTTTAATGTTACTGCACCCAAAGTGCAAAGGTGAGATGCTGGACAACAAAAAAAGCCTACAAACAACTTCATCCAAACATCTTTTCAACCAGTTAAGCATGTTTACTAGGGATGTGACGAGATCTCTTGCCTCCACTGTTGTTTTGTTGTTTTTATCAAAATAAAAAAAACATTGTAAACTATAGTAAACGTCTGCTCTGCTCATCCAGCACGAGTTGCAGTCGCACACAGTGCAGCAGGAATCACTGTTCACTGATCGTGTGATGATAGCAGAGGATTCGTTGCGCAACAGAGCCTAAGCGTCTGATAAATATCGTATCTTGTAGAATGTGCCCTTTTTTTTCTTTTTTTTTTTTCTGTTCAATTTATGAAAAGGAGTTGAATTAGGAGGTAACGCACAGCCTAAACCAGAAGTTCTGGAAGCTCATAATTAATGTACAGTAAGGTATGAAGAGACTTGTGTTAAATCATACAGGAGAGAAGCCAGTCAGTTGTGTCTGAGGCAAAACATTTTACAGTGCTTGTATATTGTCTTTCAATGCATATGATAATTCATACTCATAAAGTAGAACTGAAATGACATTCATTACAATATTATTACCGGTAGTTAAAACATTTCAAAAGGCCAGTCATGCATTTTATCTTGTCTTGTCTTGTTCTCGTGAACCATATCTCGCATCTCGTCTCGTCTCGTGAGATAAGTGTCTCATCACACCCCTAATGTTTACCAAGTTATATATAAAGCCCTGAACTGGTAAAGTATAGCTCAGGATGTCTGTATACCTTTTTGTCCAATCCATATGCAATAGCAGCCGCTGTTGGTTCATTGATAATACGAAGGACATTAAGGCCGGCAATGGTTCCAGCATCCTTGGTGGCCTGGCGCTGAGAGTCATTAAAGTACGCAGGCACAGTGATAACCGCATTTGACACAGCCTGAAATAACAAGAAGATCAAAATCAAGTCCATGTCTTACTCAGAGATGTTTTATTTTTTGTGTAAAAGATTATGTTGGCTTTGATTCTGAAAAACCCAGTGGCTTCTAGATATAAGTGTATATAAAAAGTGCTTAGTGACTTTTTTGTAGAGGAGAGATTTTTGTGATTAATAAGGAAAGAGTCTTTACATTCATTATGATTACAGTTTACTTTGTTCAATATAATTTTGCTCATAAAGAAACAATAGATGCTTTCAGGAATATTTCTGTGTTTTTAAGCAACACAGGTTCATGAAAACCAACCTTGTTGACACTAACGATTGTGGCCAAGTTGACATCCTTCCTGGAACCAGTGTTATCTTCAAAAATCTCTCAAAAGTCGAGGTACATTTCAAACTTCAAAATGTTTTAGAGATTTCTGAACATAAAACGTGTGCTGCGGAACCAGATATTAATCTGTGGTGAATGTCTCAAAACCATTCTAACTGTAGGCGTCACTAAAAGATAAGATGCATAAAGCTGTGTTTGCAAAACTTTGCACTTAGGCATGAGATATATAGGCCTATATTAGTCTTCACAAAAGTACTTGGGTTTCTCTGTTTTGGTTTGGCGCGTTCTATAAAAGTATGTGATCAATTAAAGGCTTAACGTCCATTATAAATTAGGCAGGATTCTTTTACTTTGCATGTTGCAAGATTTAAGGAAAGGCTTCAAATGTTGTACACACATTTTCTCATGAATTTAATGACAATTTGATCTTTAGAGTGATATGTTCTCTTTGCTTGGTCATCCATTTCCTGTATGCTTGAATACACATTACATGTGAAGCAAAAGGGCCAGAAAGTGTCCTGAAATATGTAACAACCTAAATAGAAAAGATTTAAAAGCACCTAATTCCAATGCTTTTGCATAGTTCTATTCACCTTTCCCAGGTAAGCCTCAGAGATCTCCTTCATCTTAGTGAGGACCATAGAAGACACCTCTTCAGGGTAGAAGGTCTTCATCTCCCCTTTGTACTCCACTTCCACCTTGGGCTTGCTACCATCATTGATCACCTTAAAGGGCCAGTGCTTCATGTCAGACTGAACCACTGGGTCATCAAAGCGGCGACCAATCAGGCGCTTGGCATCTGTTGAACAAATAAGATGCATGTAAAATGCACAATGGCAACAAACAAGCATTACTTTAAAACTGCTGCTGGTTTCTGCTGGGTTAGAAATTACTGGATTACAGTATCAGCATTATAATAACTACATTGCCATCTGATGGAGAATAGTAACATATACAAGTGTCAATGTCAATCTTTCATTTTTTTCCTCATGTAAATCGCATCATGTTCTGGTAAATTCCGTTATGGGCTGCCTTACCGAACACTGTGTTGGTGGGGTTCATGGCAACTTGGTTCTTGGCTGCATCTCCGATCAGTCTTTCGGTGTCTGTGAAAGCGACATAACTGGGGGTCGTTCTGTTCCCCTGGTCATTGGCGATGATCTCCACCTTTCCATGCTGGAAGATTCCCACACAGGAGTAGGTGGTGCCCAAATCAATACCCACTGCTGGACCTTTTGACATCCTGTCTGGACCGGATGACCAATGGTAATTTTAGTAAAATATCTGAATAAAGTATTTTTAGAATGACAGGGAAATAAAGTTTACTTTTTTGAATATGCAAGGTTATAAACGACAGCTAAAATGTGTTTATTTAAAATAAATAAAATAAATTATAAAAAAAAAGAAAAAGAAAAAGAATTCTGTCAAAAATTTTTAAATAAGACAATGCATATTGAACATGAGTAATCTGTCAATCATAAAAAAAACATTGGTCAATCTTTAAATATATAGAATAGGTATAGACTGACTGTGGCATGTTTCTAGTTACATCCACATTATGCTGGCCTGTGCTGTCAGCTGCTTTAGAAAGCTCTAGATTGCCTGCTTGGCTGCATGCCATGACCAATACTGTGTTTGTGTGTGTAACAGCATGCTGTGAATTTCTGTCACCTCATACTGCTTACTCAACAATTAATTCTAATTCATTTTAAAGATAGAATATTGTCTTATTTATCTTTAAACATTATAAAATGCAAAACCAAAAAGGCCTTAAAGAGGTTGGTATACAAGAGCGACTGGAGGTTTTGCTCCTGCTTAACTCTGCAGAGCAAATCAAATGAAGGATTTTAGGAACATCTTCTGAGACGAAGATATAGGCCTGACAAAGACGCAGACTGTCTCTTAAAGGAAAGCTGATGTCATGAGACAAGAGCACATTGAAAGTTAAGAGACACAAAGGGCCTAGTGCTGAAGGGGTCATGTGACCTACCATATCCACATGTTTTGCTGCGCCTGCATGTGTGGCAGATATTTGTATTTGTTATGTAAATTTTAGTTTCAATTTTAGCCATTTCTGTTTGTGCTTTTGTCATTTTTATATATTTATTTACATATATATATATAATTTCAAATTTCAATTTCAAATAATGCTTGTATTTTATATATTATTTGTCTTATATGTTTTATATATTTTAGTTTTTATATTTATTTACAGTAAATAATTATAGTGCTTTAAATTAAACTTAATTCAGTTTATTGCCTAGACAACATTTCTAATTTGTGTTTAGTTTAAGTTTATAAACTAAACATATGAATACATTGAGATTTTATTTTATTTCAGCTTTATTTCATCGATAATAACCACACACACATTTTTTAAAGACTAAAACTTATAATAAAAATAATAATGATAATAATTGTACTTGATATAAATATACAAAATATTACAAGTTAATTTTAATTTAAAATATCCAGCATGCATGCAAACTTCAATACAAAAAAAAAAAAAAAAAAGCATTCTAGGATGCACCTAATAAAGTTTTAATTACCATACTACATTTGTGTTACAATTTTTATAGCTTTACTATTTTTCCAAAACATGGGTAGGTTTGTCCATTTCAACTGTGTATTCCATACATAAATGCCTTTCTTCTTCTAGCACAGGGGTTTTCAACTGTTTCCTGGAGCTTCCCCAGAATTAATATTTTGTGGATGACAAATTTCTATTCTTATCACAAAGTAAATAATAAGCTTGTTATTTTTTCTTCTGGGAATTCCTTCCGGCGTCTTTATATATTTTTTTCACATGCTCAGTTTAATATGGGAGTTGACGGATGGAAGCATAATCAGCCCAGTTTGGTCTAGAACAACAAACAACTTTGTTTTAGCACTGTGTAAAAAAAAAAAAAAGGAAAATATGAATGCAGAACTGACAAAACGGTCCATATCTAAAACAGACCGAACAGAAAACCAAGCCAAACTGCTTGCAATGCTTCAAAGAAAACTTTTACCTTACTGGAAAAGTTGTACTTGAGAGATAAAGAAGTGCAACGTGTGTCCGGTTCCCTTCAGCACGGGGTCCGCCCTCGGCCAAAGCTCTGCTATAGCGTGTTCCTGGTGCCTTTTGCACTCCTGCACTGCTGGACTCAGAGGCAGAAGCCCTGGACTCTTCTGGTATATAGGGATTCCAGCTTGCAGTCACCTGACCCACAGGCAGAGAAAGTTCCAGGCTGCAGTTCTCATGTGCCAAACGCCTGCCATTCAGAGCAAGCACAGTGAGGTAACAACCAACCAAGGCAGTGCAACACCGAAGACACTGGTTTCCATTCATGGGGACATTCAGTCTTCATCAAGTATGACACAAACTCAATAAGTGCAGTGTCCTCACCTTTTTTATTTAGCAGATTTAAGCACTTTGAGATCTTTTTTTGCCTCAAATGCCCAGTTGTGCTGTAGCATGCGAGATAAACACATGCTCTTACAAGATAAGTTCATCAGACAGTGTCAACCGAAACACTCACGAATAAGACTTTCTTGTAGGGATACGTCTGCTAAAAACAAAGTTAATCCAAAACAATGTATGTGCATATAACACTGTATGCAAATGTGATATTTTCCACTAATAGCATTCAAAATATTTAACAATGAATGATTTTATTAGCGGTTCTGAATTATATTTCATTTTGTATGAGGTTGGCCTTTTTTTTCTCTTTTTTTTTAACCTTGTTACCATCTGTAAATAGTTGAAAACCTCAATTTGTAAGATTAAATAATAAAAACATATTAACATTTATTTCAAATATTGGGGTTGCAAATTTAGCCAAAATTCATATATCTCATACAGTTTTGCAGAGTCTCTAAGAAAAATTCCATTCTGATTAATGGGAAATGTAAAATATTTGGATACACTTTATTTCAATGTTTTTCTTGGTGTTAACAAATACTTAACATTTCTCATTAATGAAAGGAAAAATTCTCAAAGAAATATTTTCTTAAAATAACTTTGGTAAAAGGGTCAATCCTGAGCTTGCTGAATATGGTCAAAACTACAATATTTGTAAATAAATAAAAAATTGAGACCATGTACTTGTCTTCCCATCATGCTTTAGAAAAAGTCAAGTCGCTGTGTGTCAGAATTTTAAGGAATGTTATGCATTTTGTAATAAATTATGTGGTAACATTGTTGCACTAATATTCAAGGAAATGACCATGTACAGTATCAAACTTCAGCTTTAACAGTAAAACTAATTAATTAGAGCAATAAACAGTCATATTCAAATCTCAATACTTTATTTCCCAAGAATATTTAATGGCTAGCACACATGAGTCTATTCTGTATGAAGTGACTCACTAAAAACTGACAGCTTAAATGTCACATAGTAATCTTAAAATAAAACACTCACTCTCAGTATCTCTCTCTCTCTCTCTCTCTCTCGCACACATACACACACACACAAATTCATGAACGACACTTTTGACTGAAAATACACAGCTACAGTAGATTCATTCATTCGGTTTAACATTACAGTGTTTCTAAATTATTGCTACATTAATTAAAACATTAATCGACTGTGCAAACCTCAAAATATAATCCAAACATCAGTGGGCGGCATCAAAATTACAGCACCCGTTCCCCAAAAAATGTTGGTCATTCATTTAATTCTCTTAGAAAATAACTTTAACATCACTCCCTCACTGAATGTGTCATAGTGTGTCAGTTCTTAATAAATAACCACCAAATGTTATGTGCAATATTCCATATCTCCAAGTGTCCACTCATATTTTGTGCATCTTAGATAATTAAACCAACGCAGTGTGGTCTCACGGTGAAGGGTGTCCTGGTTCAACGTGCTATTTCTGATCAGTACATACTAGAGCACTCTACGATTGGTAAGACAACACCACAGAGGGTCTTCTAGAGCTTCTCAGAACTGAGCCCGTGTTTCTATTATTATATTGTGCTGTAAGATACGCAAGCTTTTCTAAGAGTGAATAACATTCACAGGTCGGGTCTCGCTTAGATCAGCAGTAAGGATTTCGGTTTTCTGTGTTTATCCAGCCATTGCGCACAATAAAATCCTGATCGAATTTTGATTTACTTTAACAGACGAAGCATCTCTGCAGTCAATAAGTCTTCATTACTATCAAAAAACTGTTAAATTCCCAAATGCTAGTTATATTTCCAAGCATGGTCAGGGTAAAAGGTTAAATAAAAGTCTTAATTGATTAAGTGGTTAAATTAGTGTTTTGCTGTTCTCATTATTTCTGGCACCATAATAGAAGCCTTAAAAGTTCAAACACTGAAGGAACTGTTTGGAAGGAATCCATCTAAAAGCAGCATCATTCTTTGGAATAAAATTCCCACTGGATTCCCCAAATCCCACTGGAGCATAAAGTCAGTTTTTCCACTTGTGTCTGTCAACAAGATTGTTTCTTGAAAAATTCCATGCTGGCCTTTTGGTCTCAGGAAAAAAGGTTACGGAGTTGATATAAGAAATGGTCCTCTTTGCTCTTGCGTGTGCGATAGAGGCCATTCAAATAGTCCCAGGATGAGCGTTTGCAGTAGTTGTAAATATGTTCCTCAGCTTTTGTCAGGGTGCTGTTCAGGTCCAGCTTGCCCTGCAGACTGACCATGACAGCATGATTAGACACTTAAGCTCCATGAATGGGAACAATGCAATATACAGTGGCCCCAAAACACATTTAGACACTTAAATCACATTAAAAATGTATAAATGTCATTGCATTAGAAAAAAGATATAGCAGTTTTTAACAAAACACTGCACAAAAATGAATTATCTACATTCCCTTTCCTATTAAGACAAAAAGTATTTTGACACAATACAATTTTTCTAGACATCTTAAAGTGACATTTTGGGGCCACTATATATTCATAAAGGTTTCAATGTGAAAGCACACACACACACACACACACACACCTGCTGGTGAACTGTATGAGCTGAACCTCGTTCCTGCAGCTGAGTAAAGTGTCTCTGTTCTCCAGCAAGATGGTGGCACACATGAAGAGTTCAAAGGTGAAATCTGTGTTAACGGCATGTAGCTCCGTCACAGGTTCCTCCTCTGGCGATCACAAAGTCATAAATCAAAATCATTTAGTAATGCAATAAATTATGTAAATAGAGTCAAATTTTATGATACTATGCAATATTTATACAATTTTATGAGCCATTTTTTCACAATTGAAGAATATATATTTTTTCTAATATATATACAGTACCAGTCAAAAGTTTGGAAACACTACTATTTTTAATGTTTTTGAAAGAAGTCTCTTATGCTCATCAAGCCTGCAGTTAAAAAAAAAAAAAAAAAAAAAAAACAGTAGCCTAATATTATGAAATATTATTACAATTTAAAATAATGGTTCTCTTTTTTAATATACTTTAAAATGTAATTTATTTTTGTGATGCAAAGCTGAATTTTCATCAGCAAGTACTCCAGTCTTTGGTGTCTTATGATCCTTCAGAAATCATTCTAATATGATGATTTATGATCAATGTTGGAAACAGTTGTGCTGCTTAATATTTTTTTTATAACCTGAGATACTTTTTTCAGGATTATTTGATGAATAAAAAGTTAAAAAGAACTGTATTTATTTAGAAGAGAAATCTTTTGTAACAATATACACTACCGTTCAAAAGTTTGGGAACAATAACTTTTTTTAAAGAAATTAGTACTTTAATTCAACAAGAATGCGTTAAATTGATAAAAGGTGATGGTAACGATTTATATTGTTAGAAATGTTTTTATTTTGAATAAATGCTGTTTTTATGAATAAATGCTGTTAACATTTTACTCATCAATGAATCCTGAAAAAAGTATTCCAAAAAAAAAATATTAAACAGCACAACTGTTTCCATCATTGATAATAACTGAGTATCAAATTATCATATTAGAATGATTTCTGAAGGATCATAAGACACCAAAGACTGGAGTACTTGCTGATGAAAATTCAGCTTTGCATCACAAAAATAAATTACATTTTAAAGTATATTAAAAAAGAGAAACATTATTTTAAATTGTAATAATATTTCATAATATTACTGTTTTTTAACTGCAGGCTTGATGAGCATAAGAGACTTCTTTCAAAAGTATTAAAAATAGTAGTGTTTCCAAACTTTTGACTGGTACTGTATATATTTGTCAATTAAAGAAGTATTCTATGTTAAAATAGAGACAAGGCAATTTAAATAGCCATTTTTGAAGGTAGATTAGTGCCATCTAGTGGGATCAAAATAAAAGAAAAACTTATGTAATACCATGGTGCCACTAGATGCCTGTATTGTTCTATATAAAGTGGTGTATAAATTCTCAAGTGGTTTTTAGACATAAATACTTATTTTTTATTAAGTTGTGAATTTGGATTTATACTTAGACATTCTCAAAGACTAAAGTGTGTATTTGAGTGTATGTCTGTTTTGTACTCTTGGGAAACCTCTTCCTTGCTGTTTTTTTTTACTGCATTGTGGCTGAATTACTGATTTTATTTCACACATTTGCAAAAACTTGTTCTGTGTTGTAGTCGCAACAATTAATAACATTCAAAATAAAAGTTTGTGTTTACATAATATAAGTGTGTGTACTGCGTATAATTATTTTGTATATATATAAAATGTATATATGTGTATTACCCAGGCTGTGTTTGCGCGCCAGTCTCTCCTGATATCGAACGCGATCCACCTGTTGTGAGATGAGCTCCAGGTGATCACAGCTGAGAATCTCAAACAGACGCAGAGCATCGCTGTGCTCAAACTCCCGCTGGAAACCCAACAGAAGCCACCTGAATGGAAGACAAAGATAACATGTATAAAGTGACAAGAAGGGAAGGAAACCGAGAAAGTAAAAAAGAAAACCGACACACACCTGTGACAAAATGTGAGTCTTTCCATGTTATCTGTGACCAGATGAGAGTGTAGTTGAGGATCCAGTTCTTTTAGTAAAGCAGCTTCCAATTCTGATAAACACAACAGCAGAAAAAGCATTTGACCATTATTACCATTAAATCCAGTAAGAAATCATGGGCCGTTATTATTGCTAAAAACAGATCTAAACGGTTTGGAAAAACCAAGGAAACCCACCCATTTTGCGATACAGTCCATCAGCACGGAAGTCTTTGGAAAACTTCTCCATGTAGCAGGAGAAGCTCCAGTAAGTGTCCACTTCTGAGTCGAGCACCTCTAGAAAGCGACTGCACAGGTCATTCATACCCTGAGCGTAACTCACTTCTGCAGAGACCAGAGAAAGAGATAGTTCACCCAAAAAATGAAAATTCTGTCATCATTTACTCACCCTCAAGTTATTCCAAAACCTGTATGGACTTCCTTCTGCTGTTGAACACAAAAAAATATATTTTGAAGAAAGTTGGTTGAATGGGCCCCATTCACTTATTTACCATTCTATAGAAGTCAGTGTGGTGCATCAACTGTTTGCTTAACCATATTCTTCAAAATATCTTCTTTTGTGTCCAGCACAATAAAGAAACTCATACCGGTTTGAAACAACATGAGGGTGAACAGAATTTAATTTTTTGGGTGAACTGTTAGAAACACTGTACTTCAAGATTTAACCACTAGATGCCGCCCTTCATCAGCAAACACAGATCAGATCACAAACACCCAAATAAAATAGAAATAAAAGAGTTAAAAGGTTTGGGGTCAATAAGATTGTGTTGTGCTGCTTAACATTTTTATGGAAACTGGGATATATTTTTTTCAGGGCTCTTTGATGAAATTATAGAAATCTTCAGAATATGCTGATTTATTATCAATTTTGGAAACTTTTTTTTTATTACATGTGATCATTTTTTCAGGACTTTTTGATGAATAAAAGAACAGAATTTATTTAAAATATAAATATTTTGTTACAATAAACACTACCGTTCAAAAGTTTGGGAGTCAGTCATTTGTTTCTTTCTTTTGTTGAAAGAAATTAATACTTTTATTCAGCAAGGATGTGTTGAACTGTAAAAAAATATTAAAAAATATTAAAAAGTGATAGTAATGATTTATATTGTTAGAAAAGATTCCTATTTTGAATCCCAATTCAAAGTTTCTTTTAAAGTCCTGAAAAAAGTATTATAGGTTCCAAAAAAATATTAAGCAGCAGAACGGTTTCCAACATTTATATGATTTCTGAAGGATCATGTGACACTGAAGACTGGATTAATGGCTGATGAAAATTCAGCTTTGAATCACTGAAATAAATAATATTTTAAAGTACATTCAAATAGAAAACCATTATTTTAAATGGTAATAATATTTCACAAAATATTTTTATCAAATAAATGCAAATAAATTATGCTTGATGAGCATAAAATACTTCTTTCAAAAACATAAAAACATAAAAAATTGCAATGATTCCAATGATTCCATTTTTACCAGCACTATATATATATATATATATATATATATATATATATATATATTTTGAAGGGGGTGGATTGGAATCCACTGCTGCTTCAATGTATATTTAATGAGTGATTATAATCAAGGTATTAATCAATATTTGTCCTTTTAAATATCACATGGGTTGAATTACTTCTCTGGAGATTTTATTTTGTTATGGAAGTTACCAGTGTGATTACTGACATGTTCTTTTCATGTATTCTTTTTAATGTCTGTAGTTGATATTTGAATGCAGTAACAGTGCTTGCCTATTTATCCCGGCTTCCAGAAATGAAATAGGGACTGGTTTTGTGTTTGTCTTCAATGTGTTAAAGCCTATATTTTCCATTTAGACTAAAGTGTCCTATCCTGAGAGAAAGAACTTGTTATCTTGATGTTTTGAGACGAGACTCCTGTTTATAGTTAGAGCCTGGGCAAATCCAACCTTGGAAAAGCTGTGTGTCGGTGTGTGTGTTAGTCTTCTTGGTTACAGGTTAAGGAACCACTGGCATTATTGGAGATTGACTGAGTTGTTGTTCGGGACATGCTGGCACCCAGCAACCCAAATCTGCGACCCGGAAGGTCACGACGTGCCTGACTTCAGGGTCCGAGCGTCAGCTGCATAATCTATGGAGATATGCTTCAGTCTATCTGTATATGTGTGGAAAATTACTATGTTAATCAATTTCTTAGCCAATCAGAATCATTCAACCTGTAAGCAATGACGTAGCTTAGACCTTGGAAATGGTATAACTGCCGTGATCTTTGTAACTGTAAGCGGGGCGGCCTACGAACTCCTCCTTGAAGCTGTCAAGACTCTTTACTGTCACATCAGAACAATTATAAAGTGTTAATTTCTTTTTAAAAGACTCAAAGGTGTATTTACAAGCACATACCTGGGTGAAAAGCAGCATATGTGATTAGGATATCTCTTAACACAAGCAGGTTACCCAAACCTTCATTCCTGTGAAGAAACACAAGAGATTAGGGGCTCTTTATTCTTCAAAAGACTGATTTAATTAAGCGGGTGATTTAAAAAAAAAAAAAAAAAAAAAAAACTATGATACAATCATACAGTGCATAAAATCATTTTGTGTGCTCACGTACATACAATTTTTATTATCTGCAAAAAAATGTTTTAATAATTAGTACTATGATGAAAGTTTGATGTTGCTGCTGCAAAATAGGCTAATTTTATATTTGTTTATATTATTATTATTTCTTCGATCAAGTTAGAGTACCATTCCTGTATTAAAAAAGGTTTATAATGTGTAATACATCATGACCTATACTTAAAAGCAAAATACATATGCTAACAGTCAGTTTGAAAAGCATTAAGAGTCCATTTTTGCTAATATACCATTTAATGTCTATTTTGTATTAGTAATTATTGTGTATGCTTGCCTATATGTGCAATTTGTTATATATTGTAATTATTAAATGGCTGTCTCTGTGAAAGAGCTACAGATTTCTGCTTTAATTGTAGATTTTGTATGTACTTCGATATTAAATTCTCCTTTCAAAGTGAGTTAAAATGGCCATACTCAAAACTAGTTACTGTTTAACCTCAGTAAAACGGTGTGCCAGACTCCCGAGTGTTATTTGCATTGAGCTCCAAGGTTGTTTGATAAACTGGTGTGGCAATGACATGTTTGCTTTGCGCTGGTAACTCACATTAGTGATGCAAATTGAGCCGTAAATTTCACAACTCGTGTGGTTTGTGTAAACAAACATGAGAAAGGGATAATTGACTTAACTTTATTTGGCAGAAATGTGTTGCCATGCAAAACACATGCAATTATGGTTATATTTTAAAAAACTATTTTGGTGTAAATTAAACACTAAAATAGGGTTTCAAAAAAACAATCATCAAGTCATGAAGATGGATAGACTTGTAGATTTATGTAGATCAAGATGTATGTAGCTATAGAAGAATCAAACATGGAAATCTGAACAAGGAAGTCTTTGCTACAGTATAAGGAAATGAACAGATGTAATAATGTCTTTGATAATGAGCACCATAAAGCCATGACAATATGTGAACAATAAGACCCAACAAAGTAATAGAATCATATTTATAACTTCCAGATCAAAACTCTCAAAACTTAAGAGATTGTATGGCAGCTTGTTTCTGCCATGGAACAAAAAATTAAAAAGGTAATTGCAACTTTTTATCTCACAATTCTGACTTTTTTTCTCTTGCAACTGCGAGTTTATCTTTCAAAATTATGAGAATAAAAGTCGGAATTGCAAATTTTTTTTAAAAAAGTCAATATTGCAATATTGAGTTCACAATATTTTTTTTTCTTGCAACTGGGAGTTTATATCACAATTCTGAGAAACAAAAATCAGAATTAGATGTGATAAACACAGAATTGTGAGAAATAAAGTCAGAATTGCGAGTTTGACTTTTTCTTCTCAGAATTGTGAGATATAAACTTGCAATTGTGAGGAAAAACAGTCAAAAATGTGAGATAAAAAGTTGCAATTACCATATTAAACTGTACAAATGAAACAAGTTCTCACCGGTAGTAAGGAAGATCTCGGTCGGTTCGAGGAACATCTTTGTCAATGATGCGAATGGCCTCCTGTAGCTCTTCCAGGTCAAAGGTTACCCGTTCAAATAGCACCTGCACATTAAAGTCAGTATGAAATCAAAAACTGACGCTGACCTGACATACTGTACATTCTTATTACACAATTGTTTATTGTTAAAGGATTAGTTCACCTCAAAATGAAAATTTCCAGACAATTTACTCACCCCAATGCCATCCAAGATGTTCATGCCTTTCTTTCTTCAGTGGAAAATAAATTAAGTTTTTTGAGGAAAACATTTCAGGATTTTTCTCCACACAATGGACTTCAATGGCAACCAGAATGTTGAAGTCCAAATCAATGCAGTTTCAAAGGGCTTTGAAGTGCTTCAAAGGGCTCTGCATGATCCCAGCTGAGGAATAGGGTCTTATCTGGCGAAACGATCGGTCATTTAAAAAAAAAAAAAAAAAAAAAAAAAAATTATATACTTTTTAACCACAATTGTTCGTCTTGTGCTGGTCTGCGACGCATTACGTAATCACGTTGGAAAGGTCACGTTATTTGTCTGTGTACTCCAGTTTAAAAAAGTAGGGAAGGGTGAAATATTCCATCTCATTTTCTCCTTCAACTTCAAAATCGTCCGATATCTTTTTTATATATATTATTATTATAAAAAATTATAATTATACAAAAGAATTATATTTATAATTATAATTATATAAAAATTGTGACCTTTCCAACGTGATGACGTAATACGTGGTGTGTCGCAGACCAGCACAAGACGAACAATTGTGATTAAAAAGTATATACTTTTTTTTTTTTTTTTTTTTTTTTTGAAAATGACCGATCGTTTCGCTAGATAAGACCCTATCCTCAGCTGGGATCGTGCAGAGCCCTTTGAAGTACTTCAGAGCCCTTTGAAAATGCATTGATTTGGACTTCAACATTCTGGTCGCCATTGAAGTCCATTGTGTGGAGAAAAATCCTGAAATGTTTTCCTCAAAAAACTTAATTTCTTTTCCACTGAAGAAAGAAAGACATTTACATCTTGGATGGCATTGGGGTGAGTAAATTGTCCGGAAATTTTCATTTTGAGGTGAACTAATCCTTTAATGTTTTTTAAAAAAAATTCAAATACAATACATTTTTATATCACCAAGGCCTTTTTTTTTTTTTTTTTTTTTACAGTTTACAGTTTTACCTGAGCCTGAAGTTGCAAAAAGGACAACTTTTCTTGGGCCTCTTCTGACTGATACTGCTGCTGATCCTGCTCTCTGTCCTGCCTCTGGTCAAAAAACTTCACTGCTGTCAACAGTTCAGCTGAAAAACGATTTATGTATTATTAGTTGGGGTTTAACATCACCACAGAACTTGTCAGTTCTGAATATTTATAATAATATTTATATATATATTTATATTTAATTTATATATCAGAGGTTTTCAATATCAAGACTGAACATTTTATTACAGTCAGTAAGGGTTGATAAGGGCAAACCGTTCCATTTTAAAAGTGTTTGTTCTGCCCTGGAATATGATTTACCATCAGTGCCATTAAGACGCAGGCGAACGGCTCCAGGAAGCAGGTGTTGCCACTTCCTCTTCATGACCTGATAGCGCACCGCCATCTGCTCCAGCAGCAGGTGGCGCTCTAGGGCCGTAGAGCTGCAGGGGTACATCCCAAACAGAAAACGCCATACCTGACCCCGTTCGTCAGGGGAGACGCCACCTGAATCGCACAAACAGAACACAAGATAGACATTTGAAGATGATTAGCTGGTATAATAAGAACACAACGCTCGGGATATTCGCTATTTCACAATGTCAGTTGCTTTTGTTCTACTAGTATACTGACTATTTTTGAAAGTTGTACTTTACAAGAAATGTAAAAAAATATATAATAAATTTGTAAGAGTGCAATGCATTTAAAAAAAAACAGATGAAAATGATTATTAATAAAATATTATTAAAGTTAAAAATGTCCCTTTTATTTATTTATTAAAAATCTAGTTGCATCATTAAGATCTCTAAAGTTGTTAACTATCTTTTCAAACGGGTCCGTGGACCCCCAGGGGCCGCAAGGCAGTGTTATGGGGTCCATGGAAAAGATTAGAGAAAAACAGGGTAAACTTTAAATAAAAATTTAATCAAAAATATATATTGTATTATTTAATAATACAAATAATAAAAAATAAGATTAATAACTTTTAGTAATAAGATTTAATAACTGAATTAACACATAATTTGAATAAAACAATAAATATATATAAATAATAAAATAAGTACAATTATTTAAAAAAAAATACATACAAATAGAAACGCATTTAATAATGTAACAAAATAATATATAAAATATTTAATCAAATAAAAACATTTTATGCATATTCATAATTTACAGAATTATTTGGTATTTATAAATTAAAATATATACATGCCTTTAATATAAAATATATAGATGGGGGGGGGGGTCATATTGTGGGCTCTGTGGCATCTAAAATACTGAAAACTCCTGAACTAACTGATAACTTGCAGAGTATCAATTGATATTGTCAGTGTCCTTGCACACAATTGATTGGAAAGGCAATGCATCAGTTTTAACAAATCAACAGTTTAAACAAATGTATTGACCAAACAAACAGAGCGTCATCACTGTTAAGATACCAACATTTAATTGCATCACTTTAAAGAAATGTCAAACCTAAGCATTCATACACTGTAAAAAATTTGTAACACTCCCAAATCAAAAATTTCAATTGACCGATAACATCTAAATTTTTCAATTGGCCCAGGTGAAATTCTGTAAATTCTAAAATTAAATGTACATATTTTCACTTGGGCCAATAGAAAAATGTAGATGTTATCGGTCAATTGAAATTTTTGATTTGGGAGTGTTACAAATTTTTTACAGTGTATTGTATTAGCATTAGCAATTCTGCATTTCACAATGAGCTCACCCATGGGCAGAGAGAGTTTGAGGCTCCACACAGAACAAAAACAACCTCTAATCCCCTTCTTACAGAGCTGATTATGTAATTCATTCGCTTTGCATAGATTCTCATTTCATTGAATAGGAGGAATGTGTTTTGGAGATGAGAGGCGTTCACAGGCACGGCAGAAGTTACACTGAAGGACAGTTAGTGAAATGCCAGTTCGGCTTTGAATCGTGACGTATGACTTTAAACGTTACTGATGTGGTCATGTTTGCATCACACTCTCGTGTTGTAAGATGAGGGTGCGTTGCTGAATATTAAACTTCAAATGTGACTGGATCGCTTGAATGCTAATAGGTGCAGATCTGAGTTACTTTACAGACACATTGAGTGGATTACGACAAACCATCAAGGAAAATCACATAACTTAAAGAGTCTGGTTGGATCATTATTGCAGTGATTATTATGTTTCTAGCATGTTATATGTTTAGCAACAGTTCTTCTAATCCTAACTGATGGAGTGTGTAGCTTTATTATTTCTTAAACTACTACGTAGGAATACTCATCATGGTCATATTCCAGGATGATAATGTCAAGATTCATCAGGCTTAAGTTGTTTTAAGAATCATTTTCACACATGAATCGGCACCTCTGAGATCAGACCTTAAATTCTTTGAAAGTGAATTTGTGCTGGAGGAGACTTTACAGAGTGCTGGACTCTTGCATTGCCAATACAAGATCTTGACCAAAATTGATGCACCTCTTGATGGAAATATCATCACAACATTTATTTCCATCTAGAGGTGCATCAATTTTTGCAATGCAAGAGTCAAGTACTCTGTAAAGTCTCCTCCAGCACATCTAATCTAACAAGCTGCTATAAGACCTATATCAGGAGTTTAGGGTTAGTAGTTGTTCCATATGCTGACATGGCTAATTCGCAGATATCACACGATACTGGAGCATGTCTAATCATTTGATTTTAAAACTAAACAGGCCTACTGATAAAACTGATACTGATAATCCACAACTCTAAGGATTAGCCATGACACAACCACTTGTGAGAGGTTTCTGTCAATTAAACTAGCAACCATGCTGTCTGTCGTGAGTGTCGTCACATCTAAAGCATGACTAAAATGAATCTTATGATTGTAGTTCTACACAGCGCAGATTCTATAGCTCTCTGGATTACCATGAAACCATTCTTCATCTGTTTGTTTGGGAAACATGTCACTTGACAAGCACTTGACAAGACGAGGGCCTTTGGGTAGACCAGTGATTCCAGACGGTCATCCAGCCCTTTTATAAAGTATGTTAAACTAAGACTTTTACATGTCAATTGCTTCTCTTTTTGAATGCAACAAAGATTAACAGGGATTAGATGACCTACATCAGCAAATACAGAAACACACTTCAATATAAGGTATAGGGATTACCATTGACATCTGTTGTTTTTATGAGCTAATTATATTTCTATCCCCTACACCTAACACTCACACAAACTTTTTTGCATTTTTACATTTTCATTAAGACTTTATTACATTTATGTATATTAAAGTCGGCATGAAACGGAAGTTGCGATAGTCTTTTCTTCCCTTTTGTGCCGTATATCCAAGTGAAACGGCTTCTCAAACAAGATAAAAAATGTAGGGCGGGATTTGATTTTGTCCATGGGGAATTAATTGGATGGTTGTGGTTTGCTATTGGTCAGTCTCATGTGAGTGACAGGTTGTCCCGCCCTCATGCCGCTAAACACATCATCAGAAAAGAGAAGAAATGTCGCTGCAAGAGGGAGGGGCAGTTATTTTGATTAAATATTATGAGGGCACATGAAGAAAAGTAATGATGTGCACATATAAATAATTTATAATAAACACTTAAATATTCTAACTTTTTTTTTTTTAAATAAAGAATGAAAATAAAGTCACAAGTCACTCCTACAGGCATCAAACAAAACACAAATAAGATTAGATTACATTAAATGAAATTCCTATTTTTTCAGAATCTCAGGTCATACTTCAGGAAATTGTTAATTCTAATAGAATTAACCAGTAAAACTGGTTTAAAATTCTGAAATTTCATAGAATTCCTTTAACATTTTAACAAGAGTTTGTGCCACTGTAATTTATTAGGCTATATTTTTATAAATAACCAACCAATATATAGAAAATCTGACAAAAAAGTAGTAGAAATCTACAACTGATCTCAAAACAGTGTAAAGTAAAATAAAGTGTAAAGTAACAAATATAAAGTAATAAAAAGTATATAAACGTAAAAAAAAAGACAAAAAAAAGAACAGTGAATAAGCAAGCATGAGTTTGTGTTTGGCAAATGTATCAGTGCTGGGTGTAATGCATTAATAAGTAATTATTTACTGTAATTTAATAACTTTTCCCTTGAAAAAGTCAAGTTGTAGACTATAGACCAACTCTACATAAAATAATAGTGGATTTAACATCAAAATGTAACACCTAATGTTAAAACGTATATTTTTAATGTAACCTTCTCCTCTTAAATACTTTGGTCAGTTCAGGAACAACTTATGCAACTCGATATTATTTATTTGAAAGAATAAAAGAGCAGTTTCATGTCTATATCCTTGTATTGTTCAACTGGTCGGGGCTGATTTGGGATTTAGAAAGTAATGAGTAATGCAATACTTTTTAAAGAGAGTAATTAGTACAGTAATCTAATTACACAGTTGAAGATGTAAGCTAGTAATTAATTACTTTTTTTTAGAGTAACTTACCCAACACTGTTGGCTATAGGCCTACTCACTATTTTATGCTATCTCCTTTTTTCATTCTTTATTGGTCAAGCAGAAATACACTAAACATTTAGTGTTGCAATCCTCACACATGATATTTCAAGTGATAAAGTAGATAAAAGTTATCTACCAATATAAACCTGCTGATCCAGTAACATTGTCATAATCAAATGATAATCCATACATTAAAAACAGAGACCTACCTAGGTCTGTCACCTCAGGAGGCCTTTGGTCATGTTTCTAGTTATTAATTTCCAACAGCTTAAACTAGGCTAATTATGTTATCATACCGACTCTCCACAAACTATATGGATGATGATCGATTATTTACCGTTTTTAAATATATGCATTCTGAGTCTGGATTCGTCCACTCGCCCCTCAGCGTCCATCACACCTGGCAGCGAGATGCGCGCGCAGGCAGACGCAGGTGAGGTCACAGGGGCGACGGACCGACTGATGTTGTTATTCCCAGTAGAAACGCTGCACTTCATTCCCTTAAACTTGCCAAAGCGTCCATTAATGTCCAGATGGTTTTTACCTTTCCCTTCTACATGTGATTAATCACAAGATGCGATCATTGTGCTATATCCTTTGAAGTGTCTTTCTCTCAGGCATTAAAGTTGTCGCGATGTCACGAGCTGATAAATTCAGTAGGTAAAAAGTCTTCGGCGGTCTTTCTGAAAGTTCATTTTAGACGTACGAGAAAGTGTTTTGATAGTGAGCACACCCTCATCCCTGTCATATGACCATCTCTCTCTCTCTCTCTCTCTCTCTCTCTCTCTCTCTCTCTCTCTCAGTTTGAAAGCCCTCGGAGCTGCAAGCGCTGAGGACATAAAAAAGGTAAATGTTTCCCCCTTGTGGTGAGTGTTTTTTGCCCTTTCTTTATTTACAAGTTAAGTTGTATATGTTATCATATCTTATCTGTATTATAGCTGCGTGCGCAACTTCCATTCCATTATATTCAAGAGACAGAGAAAATATTATCATGCTTTATTTGATATTCTAAATTCAGTCACAAATAATAATCCATCAAATAAAATCAGGTTATGATACTGTTTGAGTAGTTATTTCAGATATCCATTAATTGTTTCTGAACAGTATAATTTGTGGGATTATCATCATCCTCCAACTGATGAAATAATGAGAACGAAGAATCTTTTATATGCTCATTTCCATTGATATTAATGTTTGCATACAGCTCAGCAAAACAGGTTATGCAGATAATGGCTATGTCTGCAAATAATGGCACACAGTGTATCAGTGTGCACACACACACACACACACACACACACACACACACATATATATATATATATAGTACCAGTCAAAAGTTTGGAAACGTTACTATTTTTTATATTTTTGAAATAAGTGTCTTATGCTCATCAAGGCTGCATTTATTTGATACAAAAAAAAAAAAACAGAAACAAACAGTAATACTATGAAATATTATTACAATTTAAAATAATGTTGTTCTATTTTAATGTACTTTAAAATATAATTTATTCCTGTGATGCAAAGCTGAATTTTCAGCATCATTACTCCAGTCTTTAGTGTCACATGATCCTTCAGAAGTCATTCTGATTACATTCTGATATGCTGATGTGTTTTTAATGTTGGAAACAGCTGTGCTGCTTAATTTTTTTTTTTTTTTTTAATAAGCATTTTTTTTTCAAGATTCATCAATGAATACAAAGTTAATAAAAAACAGCATTTATATAGGGTCAGTACTTTTTTTCTTTCTTTTTTTTTTTTTTTTTTTTTGAAAGAAATTAAAACTTTTTTTCAGCAAGGATGTGTTAAATTCATAAAAAGCTATAGTAAAGATTTATTGTTAGAAAAGATTCCCATTTTGAATAATGCTGTTCTGTTGGTGACTCATCCACAATTGCTGATTTCAGTGATAATGCATTTTCATACACTAAAAAATGCTGGGTTGTTTCAACCCATGTTTGGGGCAAATATAGACAAACCGTTGGTTTAAATACAATATTTGAACCAACGGTTAGGTGTGTCCATATGTGACTCATATGTTTTTTAGAGTGATACTGTTGGACCACATGGGTTTCAGTATAAAACCTCATACAAAGCTGGTACAAAAGGGCATTTTATCTTGGAAAAAAATCATTTACTTTTGCCATCACTGGTACAACCTAATGGAAAAAAATTATTGTGGAATGAATGTAGTGACTGTTGAACTCTGCAACCCGGGCACACCAGCAGTAATGTTCCCAGTGCCCACACACTGATTCACATCTTCCATTGTTATTAATTTGAGAAACTGAAGTGTGTTTTCAGTATGATATAATATGTTTTTCATTGTTTTGTGCATTCTCACCAAAGCACCGTGCTGTACTTTTACTTATCTGATTGCTCTACATTATTTCATTAGGTTATGTCCTTTTATAAACTACTGTTCAAAACTACTTGCTTGTGTTCTAGTCCTGTTTGTTGTGAGCACGCTTTTCCTTAGATTATTGGAAAAAAAAAATTGTTAAAATTTATATTTTCATTTGATTTTTTTCTCCTTAAATAATGCCAGTTTAAGCACTTTCAGCTACCATTGTATATTAAATATGCCATATGAATAAACATGCCTTGCATCGAGAAAACATGAGGATTGGATTTAATGTGGAGAAAAAAGTGCAATGGAACTCATAAATATAAATACCACAAGTTTAGATAATAAAACAATTAAAACAAGAAAGGGGAAAATCAGGTCAACTCTGGATTCATCCTCCACTCCATCTGGTCAGAGAACAAGAGAGTGATAATGAGAAATTGTAGCAAAACATAAAAGTTCCACAGCTATTTTACAAAGAGTTTACAAAGAGAAAATGATCCTCTTTCTTACCTGTAATATTGGAGGTACAAAGTGGGCTTCCCCGAGTCACATTTTCAGTCCTAAAATGTACGAAAAGTCGAGTCCCAGTCCCACAGTGCTGCTCAAATGTGCCATTGATTTTGCAGATATAATTACAGCTGAACATGCCGGTGTCGTTGAGCTCTAGTGAGGTCAGGGTAAAGCTTGAGCGTGAGTGGTTTGCTTTTTCAGAATGTCTCCCACTAAACTGAGCAAGCTTGTTGATGTTCTCATGTTTCCCAACTCTTTCATAGTACCAGTTTACTAAACAGATGGCTTCCTGAATGTCTCCATGAGTGTGACAGTGTATGGTGATGTTTCCTCCGGGTGTGCTGTACACCTCACCTGGCCACTGCTTCACGCTGTTTTGTGTGTGAGCCTTTCCTGTGAGAACCAGAATGGAGAAACATCCAAAAGATGTTTAATCTTGATGCCACACTCATTGGGGTTCTATATAGATTACATTATGCATTTTAGGTAATATTATCTAATATCGGATACATTTTTTTGTACTTTTGACCCAACTCATTTATCACGTTGATTTAATTGATTTCAAGTATTGGCCTATTGATATAAACATGCAAGGAGAAAGAAAATGTATTACACTCATTGCGTGAAGTGCATTAAACATGTATGACTTTTTTCAAAGTGGAGTTTGTGTGGGAACATCAGGGGTAAAATTGATAAAAAGCTGACAATTAATTAAAATATTTTAAAATAAAAACAGTCAAAATAAAACATATCACACAAATCTGTCTGCACTTACTAAAAACATATATATATTTGCTTGTTTATTCTGTGTGGCCTCTCAATTTTCCATGTAATAACTGCCTAGTGGTCGTTCTTGTGTGTGTAATTCCACAAAACTTGAAGAATTTCCGAACATATATAAGCAATAGGTTTTTTTAGAAAGGAAATTTTAAAAGATAAAATTCTTAGAATTATGGAGAATCATTGAATTATGAATAATTTACTGTCATTTTGTGAATATTTAGTAATCAATAAAAAAGTAACTAGTCTGATTACGAGTATTTTAAAATGTAATATGATCTAATTACAAGTATTTAATTTTAGGAATCTGATTATGTAATCCAGATTACATATAATCAGTTACTACCCAGCTCTGTACTATATTTATATACTATTTTGAAATAATAAGATGCATTTTGATCCATGAATATATTTTAAGTTTAAAGCCATTAGTTGTAAATACAATAGAAACTGAAAATAAGAGTAAGTGTGTTACCTGAGGGATATAAAGCAAAGAAGACAGCGGCAAAAACAACCTCCTGGAATAACATCTCTGTCTGTAAATTTGAAAAACAATGATCTTATAACAGATTCAGTGCCATTTTCTGCTGCTTATTATATACAGCATGACTTATTTAGACCTATCAGAATAAAAACTTGGCTCTCTTCTCTTCTTATTGATGGCTTTTAACGTTACATTAAGTAGGCTACACGTAGTAAAACACATCATTTAATGTGAAGAACGTTCCGGAGCACATTTACGACATCCTGAAATATTGAAACATGAAAACTGTCTTGTCATTTTGGGGGTACAGTCTCTGATAACATTTGAAATAAATGCTGAATTGTTTCAGTCGATGCTGTCTGACTTACCTCTGAGCTTCTCACAAATCAGTGGCTTCCTGCAATATTGTTGTTGCTGTCAGAACCAGAATATTTTCGCATGTCAGTCACTGAGGGGGGCTTTCACGCATCTGTTACGGTCTCACTTCCTGTGCCTTATTAATATTCAGGAAGGATGAAGGTTAACTAACAAGTTAAAGACTTGAATTAGTTTACAACTGTCATCCATTATACTTTTCATGCAAAGTTTGTGTTTTGGCCAAAGCAGTGTTTTGAAAAAATATATTGCATGTTTATGCTTTCAGATATAATCTAATATTGGGGTCTTGCTTTGTTTTTCTACACAGAAGGCTGTTAGGTGCTAACAGGAAATCTGATGTGACAATGACATGCCTGTCCCACATGAAACAGTCAGACTAGAGCTAAACTGGATGCACGCTCACGCTTTTCACAAGAAGTGCAATGAAAACCTGGGTAATACTTTACAATAATGTCTTTTGTTAAAGTTAGTTAATGCAATAACTAATACGAACAACATATTCTTGCAGCATTTCCTACACTTTGTTAATCTTAGATAATAAAAATTGTCATGTTCTTGTTCACAGTGCATTAATGTTAAAGGGGTCATATAATGGTGCATGCACTTATACAAGTTGATTGTACTGAAATGTGTGTTGGCAGTGCCTGTACACAACCATCATAAAATGATAAAAATCCATCCAGTGTTTTTTTTTTTAATCTTCTTATATGTTTCCTCCTGTCTCAAATCAAGCTGTTCGATATTGTGACGTCACAAAATCGACGCCCCTCCCACGATGGCTGATTGACATCAGCGTTTCAACACAGACCCGCCCTCGCGCCCTCGTGAGCGAGCTGTCAATCATAGCACGCGCCGATAGGCGCGTTCATTGTTGATAGCTGGAGTGCTGAGTAGCGATTGTGGTGTTCTGTTCATGGTTGTAATAAGGAACACAGCAGTCACATTGATGATGTTCCTAAATCCGAACCGCTGAAGACGCAGTGGCTGAGTTTGTTTTCGAAGGGAATATTCCCCACGATCAACAGCAATGCTGTCATGTTTGCGCGAATCATTTCACACACCAGACTGCTTTACAAACGAGGATCAGTAAAAAGCTGGTTATTTGCTAAGAAGCTGCTCCTGAAAAAAGGATCAGTACCAATTAAAGCTGCAAGCAGCGATGAAAGGGCCCTCGCACCCGTGCCATCAACACTCGGTGGCTTTAGGAAGGCAGAGCATGGTTGGGAAATGTACATTTAAGGAGGTATATATAGTAAGAGTATGTCAAAGTCAGTTACAAAATGTTTTGTATAATGGTGATAATAGCATGCTTCATGACTCAGCTAAGTGTTGCTAGCATGTTTAGTCTGTTTCTAGCATGCTCAGTACACAATAATTATGTGGTTAGTACTGCATTACTGTGTTAACCATGTCAGTTTCTGTTGCCAGTAGGTGGCGTTATGACTATAACTGAATATGAGCATGGATGTGTGTTCAGGACAGAACTCTTATCAAACATGTGAAGTTTGGTGCAAATTGGACATTGCCTTCTTGAGTAACAACAAAGTCATGTTTCATTGAATTAGCATTCTTTAGAACTTAGCTAAGCATTGTTAGCATGTTTTAACATGTTGCTAGAACGGCATCAACGTGTTAAACATGTCACTTCCTGTTGCCAGTTGGTGGCGCTATTACTATAACTGAACATTCTCATGTAGATGTGTTCAGGCCATGACTCTTATCAAAAGTGTGAAGTTTGGGGCAGATTGGACATTCCATGCCTGAGTTACAGCAAATTCCTATTTAATTGCAATAATAGCATGCTTTAGCACTTGGCTAAGAGTTTGCTAGCATGTTTTAGCATGTTTCTAGTATGTTGTTAGCATGTTTAACACTTGCTGGCACTTTTTTATATGTTATTAGGAGTCCACAACAGTGTTAAACATGTCACTTCCTGTTGCCAGCAGGTGGCGCTATGACTATAACTGAATATGAGCATGGTCATGTGTTCAGGACAGAACGTTTATTAAAAGTGTGAAGTTTGGCGCATATTGGACATTGCCTTCTTGAGTAACAACAACATCCTGTTTCATTGAATTAGCATGCTTTACCACTTAGCTAAGTATTGCTAGCATGTTTTAACATTAGCTAGCATGTTTTAACATGTTTCTAGCATGTTTAGACCTCAATGGCATTTTTAACATGTTGCTAGAATGGCATCAACGTGTTAAACATGACACTTTCTGTTGCCAGTAGGTGGCGCTATTACTATAACTGAATATTCTCATGTAGATGTGTTCAGGACAGAACGCTTATCAAAAGTGTGAAGTTTGGGGCAGATTGGACATTCCATGCCTGAGTTACAGCAAATTCCTATTTAATTGCAATAATAGCATGCTTTAGCACTTAGCTAAGAGTTTGCTAGCATGTTTTAGCATGCTTCTAGTATGTTGTTAGCATGTTTAGCACTTGCTGGCACTTTTTTATATGTTATTAGGAGTCCATAACAGTGTTAAACATGTCACTTCCTGTTGCCAGCAGGTGGCGCTATGACTATAACTGAATATGAGCATGGCCATGTGTTCAGGACAGAACTCTTATCAAACGTGTGAAGTTTGGGGCAGATTGGACATTCCATGCCTGAGTTACAGCAACTTCCTGTTTCATGGCGAAACATCGAAATTTGTAAGGCCGCCGAGGACCCGCCCTTCGACGAAAACTCAAGATCTTCGCAATTTAACGTCGCAAAGGCCTTAAGATTACACTCACCAAATTTGAAGATGATCAGATTAAAACTGTAGGAGGAGTTCGTTAAAGTACGAGGCCTGAAAATGGCAAAAACTGCACAAAAATCTGAGAGGAAGTTCAAAATGGCTGACTTCCTGTTGTGTTTAGGGCTATGCTCCAAGAGACTTTTTTGTAGGTATTAGGTCATTACACGTATGTACCGAATTTCGTGCACGTACGTTGAACGTTGCGGGAGGCGCACTCCGTTGAACTTTTATAGGTGGCGCTATCGAGCCATTTTGCCCCGTCCAATTCTGAAACCTATATCAGATGTAAATTTTCGCCAGTTCTGACGCGTGTGCAAAGTTTCGTGAGTTTTCGCGCATGTTTAGGCCCTCAAAAATGCAATTCAATGCGGAGAAGAATAATAATAATAATAATAAATATAGCTGCGAGCAGCGATTACGGGCCCAAGCCGGTGGCACCGCAACCCCGGTGCCTTTAGTTACCTAAAGGCACCGGGGTGGCGGTACCGCCGGCTTTGGCCCTCCATCGCTGCTCGCAGCTATATTTATATATATATATATATATATATATATATATATATATATATATATATATATATATATATATACATACATACATACATACACACACATACATATATATATATATATATATACATATATATATATATATATATATATATATATATATATATATATATATATATATATATTATTGTTCAAAAGTTTGGGGTCAGTAAGATTTTTAATGTTTTTAGGAGAAGTCTCTTCTGCTCACCAAGGCTGCATTTATTGATTAAAAATACAAACAAAAACAGTAATATTGTGAAATATTATTCCAATTTAAAACAGCTGTTTTCAATTTTAAAATATTTTACATAGTAATTCATTTCTGTGATCAAAGTTGAGTTTTCAGCATCATTACTCCAGTCTTCAGTGTCACATGATCCTTCAGAAATCATACTAATATGATGATTGATGCTCAATAAATATTCATTATTATTTTCAATGTTGAAAACAGTTGTGTACAGATTTTTTTTTTTTCAAAATGCTTTGATGAATGTAAAGTTCAAAAGAACAGCATATATTTCAAATATATATATTTTTAACATTATAAATGTCTTTACTGTAACTGTTGATCAGTTTAACTCATCCTTCATAAATAAAAGTACTGATTTATTTTATTTCTTTCCCCCAAAAATAAAATTTTAATTATTACTAACCACAAACTTTTGAGCGGTAGTGTTTAATGTTACAAAAGCTTTAGATTTCAGATAAATGCTGTTCTTTTGAACTTTCTATTCATCAAAGACTGTACACAACTGTTTTCGACATTTAAAATAATAATGAATGTTTCTTGAGTATCAATCATCATATTAGAATAATTTCTGAAGGATCATGTGACAGTGACGACTGGAGTAATGATGCTGAAAACTCAGCTTTGATCACAGGAATAAATAACAGTTTAAAATATATTAAAATAGAAAGCAGCTGTTTTAAATTGGAATACTATTTTACAATATTACTGTTTTTGTTTGTATTTTTAATCAAATAAATGCAGCCTTGGTGAGCAGAAGAAACTTCTCTGTTATGTGCGCACCACAGACTGCACGCACGTCCGCTTAGAGTTCCGCCTTTTGCCTTCCGTCAATATTACGTTATTAGAAAAATATTTTTTTAGAGAATCGATTTTTTGACATTTGTGAATCGATTCAGAATCGTCCACGTCCGCATCGCGATGCATCTAAGAATCAATTTTTTCTCCCACCCCTAGATTTCATACAACAGGTTAATAAACAGTTACAATTAAGTCACTTACATTTTAGATGCAATGTTGACTGTTTTTGTTCTGTTTCAGCAGCGAAAATAGTTAAACAAAGATCACGGCAGAACCATCACGCATCACGTGTTTTCTCATAACTGAACGATTCAGCATTTTTAACGAATCGGTTGACTCAAAGATTGAATGATCAATCCATAAACATCTGTCTTAATCATGATCGACTCATTCGAACGAATCGTTTGAACGAATGAATCAATGACTCGCTTATTAAGATGGATGCCTGGCGACACCTAATGGCGGTTTAGTGTTGTTTAAAAGCATCATTCTTTCCCACATGTGTGTGATTTGTGTGTGCAACATTATCATTATTTTTCTTTCACTATTATATTAGCGATTTAAAAGCACCCACTCGTGTCACACGTCGATTAACCGGTGGGAAAATATCCTCAGACACATACCTAATAAATGTATATTTAAATACAATATTGGCCTACCTGGTAAAAAGTTTTATATACTATTTTGATGTCCTTTTGGACACAAGAGGGCAGTATAGCCCTATGTTTGCTTTTTTGTTGAACCAAATAGCACTAAATAGCCTGTTTTTAACTTTTTCATTCTTCTTGAATTGCAAAAACAGAATAAAATGGGTTTAGTTGTGATATTTGTATACTTTTATATAGAAATAAATGGTATATAATTACATTTTTAGAAGATTTTTACTTTAATCCCTCGCCATAGCAAAACCGTTTGAGATATTTATTATCCATTCACAATTTAGCATATTTAATGTAGTTTCATCATGTTGAAAAAGTTTGGTACGAATAAAATAAATAGTTTAAGAGGAGTGGCTAAAAATTCAGAGGCTGATTTTGCAAAAAAATTCACATTCAGACCAAAATATCTGACTTCCTGATGGCCAGAGCTATTGAATGTAAATTAGAAAGTTGTCCGGCTTGATGAGAACAATATACAAACTATTTTTTCTTTACTGTAGTTAAAAGTAACCCCCCCACTTTTGTCAAAAGCATGTTGAAAGTGACACACTTCCTGCTGCCAGTTGGTGGCGCTATAACTTTGACTCACAATAGCTACATCCATCTGATCGGCCTCTTACCACGAACACACTGCTGAAGTTTCATCAAGATCAGTTAATGTATGCAGAAGTTATTCCAATTCCGTGTTTCTCTTTTCTCGCCATAAATTCGATTCCTCGCCACAGCCAAACCGTTCGAGATATCAAAAATCCGTCCGCAATTTAGCATCCTCAAAGTCTTGACTACATGCACACCGAGTTTGAAGGGGACACGGTGAATTTTCTAGGAGGAGTATTTCACATTCCACAGCAAGCGTTTTCCAAACAACCCATAATAGCCGACTTCCTGTTGGGCTGGCGTAAAACTTGACCGGGGTAAAGTTGTTCGGCCCGATGAGATCTATATGTGTACCGAGTTTCATATTAATTCATGCGAGCGTGTTTGATATATGGATCAAGTTTTAGAACCCCGTTCAAGGGGGCACTGTTGAGCCCCCCAGCCACGCCCGGGTACCAGCTTCAGCCCGGCCCTGATGTCCGTGGGTTCTGACCTGTGTGCAAAGTTTCAAGAGTTTTTGAGCACGTTAAGGACCCCAAAAGCCCCTGAAACCTTGATTAACAATATAAAAGCAATAGTCAAATCCCCCCCTCCCCTCACACACACACAGACACAGAGAGAGGGAGAGAAAATTCTTCAGAAAATCCACATTCAAACCAAAATATCTCTCTTCCTGTTGGTCGGAGATGGTTCATGTAAATTAGAAAGTTGTCCGGCTTGATGAGAACAATATACATAACGATTTTTGTGACTCTACTTAAAACTAAGCCCCCATTTTTGACTAAAGGTGGCGCTACTGAGCCCCTCACCACGCCCGTTTCTGAAACTTTGCACATGTCTACCGGCTAATAAATGTGATGTGTCTGTCGAGTTTCATCCAATTTCAAGTATGTTAAGAGTCTCAAAAGCATCTGAAAAGAATATTAAAGTTTGATGCGTTGCCACGGCAACAGTATTTAAGATATCAATAAACCTTTCACAGGTCTACATCTGCCGTGTGTTTACATTATACACATAAAGTTTGAAGCAAATCGGGTAAAAATAAGAGGGTGATTTCAAAGCATTTTGAAAGTGACACACTTCCTGCTGCCAGTTGGTGGCGCTATAACTTTGACTCACAATAGTCACATCCATGTGATCGGCCTCTTACAACGAACACACTGCGGAAGTTTCATCAAGATCAGTTAATGTATGCAGAAGTTATAACACACTTCCTGTTTATCTTTTCTCGCTATAAATTCGTTTCATCGCCACGGCCAAACCGTTCGAGATATCAAAAATCCATCCGCAATTTAGCATCCTCAATGTCTTGACTTCATGCTGACCGAGTTTGGTGTGGATCGGATCAATTCCCTAGGAGGAGTACATTAAATTCCACAGCATGCGTTTTTCAAACAACCCATAATAGCTGACTTCCTGTTGGGCAGAGCTAATAACTTAGAGTGCGAAAGTTGTTCGGCCCGATGAGATCTATATGTGTACCGAGTTTCATACTAATACGTTCTTGTATGTGTCCAAGATTTAAGATTGTTTTCTAGGGGGCGCTGTTGAGCCCCCCTGCCACGCCCGGGTACCAGCTTCAGCCCGGCCCTAATGGCCGCACGTTCTGACCTGCGTGCAAAGTTTCATGAGTTTTTGAGCACGTTAAAGGCCCCAAAAGCCCCCGAACCCTTGAAGAACAATAATAATAATAAATATAGCTGCGAGCAGCGATTGCGGGCCCAAGCCGGTGGCACCGCCACCCTGGTGCCTTTAGTTACACTAAAGCCACCGGGGTGGCGGTGCCACCGGGGTGGCGGTGTCACCGGTTTGGGCCCTCCATCGCTGCTCGCAGCTATATTTATTTATTTATATATTTATATATATATATATATTAGTGCTGGGCAACGATTACATTTTTTAATCGCGATTAATCCATACCTGCAAACTTGTCGCTTTTCGGCGACAATCGCCGTTTTCTTGGTCAATTGGGTCATTTACGTGAATCGCGTAGAACCGGAGAGTTTTTTTTCGAGGGGGGGGGGGGGTATTGTTTCTCACAGTAACTGCCATGCAGGCTAGAATTGCGAAACATTATTGGATAATTCTTATAATTGACATTTCTCTGGGCCAATCGGAATCTTAGCACTTTTTCTCTTGGCCAATTGGAATCTTAGGACTTGCGTCAGAATCTTGAAGCACACAGCGTCAACTGAGCTGAGCTCGCCATTTGATGAGACGGCTGGCTACCGTGCGAGTCTAATGGAAACTCGCGCATGAATTTTCCTGCATTTTAGCGCCCACCAAAATGATTTTTTGTCCCGCCAAAGTCTTATTTGATCGGTGAGTAATGTAGATGAACGGCTGCGTTTGTGACAGGGTGTATGTTTAACTGAAAGAACGAGCAGAGAGAGAGAGAGAGAGCCGGTTGCGCGCGCGCACTCTCTGTGTAAACGACTTCACCGTCTCCAAACTAGGCGCTGTGTTGCTCTCTCTCCCTCGCACGCACATATTAATCAAAAATAAATCGACACGGTGGTAAAAGGTCGAAAGACCTTTTTTTTCTGAATTACTGCTGGGTGTGAATTTTGCTAAATAAGTTTCCTTATCTTCTCTGAAAAGCGTTCTGGACATTCAGCTGACTTAAACAACACTTGAATTAAACGAAATAAAACTATACAGTGATGAAATGTTTTTATGTTGACACAAATCTTGGATGTCAGTGTCCTAACTGCTGGCATAATCACACAACGCGCACGACACGTCCAATTCGCGAACTAATGACTCCTTTGAACCGAATCATTTTAATGAATGGTTAAAACAACTATTTTTTTTTTTTTTTGGTTAAAACAACTAATCTTTCCAACAGTAGCTCAGGTGACGTCTGAATCGGTGTAACTAATCAGTAACACTTTACAATAAGGTTATATTTATTACATAAATTATATAAAAAAGTACAGTTTGCTAACTCAAGCTTAAACTTCAAAATAAAGAAAACCACTTGTTTTAAAAAAAAAGAAGCATATGACTACATTTTTCCACACAGTGCTATCAAGAATCGATAAGAGAATCGATAAAGAATTGGATCGATAATCAGAATCGTCAGTGGCATTATTATTGATAAAATCTTATCAATTCCCATCCCTATGTGAAGACCGTAAAATAATAATCAAACATTAAAGAACATACATGTTTTTTTTAAGTTTTTTTTTTTAAGAGTTAAAAGATTAAAACATTTTGCTAACATGAGGTCTTATTGTGTCACTGTCAGTCTTTTTACATCAGTGCAAAACTAGGGTATGCAGATTAATTATTATTATTATTATTATTATACATTGTTCATCAGCATGCATTGATTAACCCTCTGAGGTCGGCAAACGCGCCCCCGCGTTTTGCTGGATTTTCTTCACATTGTAGAACTATAAACTTAAATTTCTCCATCATTTATGGTCATACAGAAAAAAGAAATATAAAAAAAGAATCTGTGATATTTCTACTTTTGTATGTGTCCACTTACAATCAAATCAAAACATTGTGCTTTTGAAAAATAAAGAAAATAAACAGGGTGTGCGTTCTGCCTCTCCGTCGCGGTTAACTTTTTTTTCTTGAGCACGTCTATAAACTGAAACAAAACTCAGCGAATACTTGTCACACATTTATGAGCCATATACCTTTATAAACATTTAAGTGTGTACTTTTAAATGATCGGTTTCAAACTGAAAACAAATATTCTCTGTTTAAGTAATTTGTATAAAACCAACAAGATGTCCAGCTTCTCAAACGCTTCCTAATTACTTTTAATTTGAACACGCCCACTCGCGCAAAAGAGATTCACATGCAAATCTTTTTTTTTTTACAGCAGTTAAAAGTTAGTAGCAGTTAACATATTTCTTGTAAATCTTAACTTAAACATTAATGTAATCAAATTAAAATTAAATATAAAACCAAAACTATTTGCCACTGCCAGGGCATTAACGTTTTGTTTAGTTTGTAAAAAATAAATAAATTCCAGAACCTTGATCATAACATTATAACTAGCCCCTTCCGAACAACAACATAAATCTCCTTTGGAGAATCTCAGTCCAAAAAACAAAACAAAAAAAACATTCAGTAATACAGGTTGAGTGGACAAAATTAACTGCATTTATCCATTCTTCCAACTTTACATTTACTTACTCATCTGCACCAAGCCAGTTGCTAAGACACACAAGGTCATTCACATTTTCAGATGATAAAGAAACTCTCTTCTTCTGTACAATATGACCAGCAAGAGAAAACAACCTTTCACAGGGTACGGATGTTGCAGGTGTGGCCAAGTACTTCTGTGCAATGGAGGCCAGCCTGCTGTGTGAGCCTGCATGTTTGGACCACCACTGTAATGGACAGGCCTCTGTACTGATGGTGGGCTCTTCTCTGTATCGACGCACATAGTTCTCAATTGAGTCTTCCTCGGGTTCAGAATCAGACTCTGATGAAGCAGCCAATAGGGCAAACTTTCTCTTTGGTGGCTTTGATGTTGTTGCTTCCACAGGTTCCTCTGCAACAACCCTCTGTTCCTTGAGTAAGTTAGTGACTGAGGCCCACACCTCACCTCTCTCAGCTCTGGGTATACACTTGAGGTCCTTGAATCTCGGGTCTAATGCGGTTGCAATCTTCAGATATGCAATGTTGGCATTTTCCTTGCGTGTCTCCAGGTCTGTTTTGAATGTAGACTTGAATTTGACCACATAGGCAGGGTCATCATCTGAGCTCGCCATCACCCGAGAGAGATGGCAAAAAGCAGGCAGAACCACAGAGCATGAAACATACTTTTCTCCTCCCAGAAGTTCAGTCACATACCTGCAAAAAGTCAAACCCATTTCACTCAAATGTTTTGCATTCACTTATACACAAAAAAAATGTCCTCATATTCATGCTTACACACACATACAGACACAGTATTTCTCTCTCACATGCACTCAGACAAGACAGTGAGAAATGACGTAAAATATACCTGCAGGGCTCCAGTAGCATTTCCAACCTTTGCAGTTTGTCCATTTCAGCTGTTGTTGGCATGGCGATCTTCGTGTTGTGTGTGGTGAGGACATCCCTCAGTGGCTGTTCGTTTCTGCGGACACTTTTTATCATGTCCAGAGTCGAATTCCATCTGGTTGGAATGTCTTGTATAAGCGACTCTTTCTTCTGTCCAAGTTCAATTTGTTTTTGTTCTAATTCTGCAGCACTTGCTGGGCTGTGTTTGAAATGGCCCACAACCTTTCTGCATTTGGCCAGGACATTGTCAAACGCGCTGTTGTGCAGAGATACTGTGACAGAACGCTGGAGACTGTGCGCGACGCAGGGAACGTGTTCAAAAGGCAGATGTCTCGCAGCAGCGATCATATTTCTTGCACTATCTGTGCTAAGTGTGCTTACTTTATTTGAAACGTCCCACTGCTGTGCAACATGAATAAAATGTTCAGCACACGTTTCCGCAAAATGTCTCTCTTGCGTTTTCATTACAGTCAGAGCATGTGAATGCAGTTCCCATTGTTCATCAATGTAATGCACTGTAACTCCGAGGTAATTATGGTTACCCAGCGATGTCCAGTAGTCTCCGGTGAGGGCAACAGTTGGTGCACGTTGTAACGCCGTCGCCTTTATAGTCCTCTCCTTTTCATACAATTCGTGTATTCTTCTTGCGATGGTGCGTCTTGGGGGAGGCTCATACGTGCAGTCATTCGCTGCGATCCTAATAACATTCTTCAGACCGACATCTTCCACAATACTAATCGGCCTGCAGTTTGTAGCTACCCACTTCGCAATGGCATTTGTTAGCTTGTCTTTCTTTTGTTTGTCTATAGTTCGCCCACATGCTGCATCCAATGTAGTCTGCCGAAGCCTTCCTCCACTGTTTGTTTGAGGGTGTGATTTGCTGGCATCAACAGTGTGCATTGCATTTAAGTGATACTTCAGACTCGAAGTACTCCGATGATAAGAAAATTCAGCTTTGCAGTGGTTACAAATAGCTTTAGTTCTATCAACTCGACCATGTGGAAGAGGTTTAAAATAAAAATGTCCATTTAAGAGATCGGTACCTTTTTCCATTTTTCTTTCCGCACCAGATATTTTCTGTTTCGCGCTGCAGCTCTCTTAGGCTCACAACAAATGCTTTCATTGGTTGAGACGCGTGATGACACCCATCCAAAGCAGCCAGTAGCTTACTGAGAAACATCCCACCCCTCCTATGACCCATGGTTTGTGTTGTATTCGGTTGTATAGTCTATCTATGGTATGTGTATTCAGACGCAGTGAGCAACGGACTTTCAAAATAATACTAATAAAAAGTACGTTAATGCGCGATAAACTAATTGTCGGCGTTAATTAATTAATGCGTTAACGCGATAATAACGCGTTAACTTGCCCAGCCCTAATATATATATATATATATATATATATATATATATATATATATATATATATCTATCTATCTATCTATCTATCTATCTATCTATATATATATATATATATATATATATATATATATATATATATATGTGTATATAAATATCTATCTATCAATCTATATCTATCTATCTATCTATCTATCTATCTATCTATCTATCTATCTATCTATCTATCTATCTATCTATCTACCGTACATCCTCTAATAAAGGCCCGGGCCTTTATTTTACTCAAGCGCATCGCGGCCCAGGCCTTTATTGGAAGGAGGCCATAATTAGAGACAGGCCTTTATTTGTATTTGAGCAAAACGGACTACCAGTAGAATGAATAAAAACGAGATTTTGTGTCTATTTTAACCTATAAAATACTAGGTTAATTTATTGAAAACGTACAGTTAGTTACCATATAACATTATGGTATGCATACAGAACATTAACAACAAATAAATATAATATAAATAATATTTTTTGTGAAAAGCAATGACTCATTTTGAAACAGTATTTGTTCCAGCAGTAGTAACGTTAGCTCCACAACAGCACGCATCTGTGCATTCATTGATTTCATTCATTCATTCACACACTAGAAACGCGTGTCTTTTTGCGTGTAACTTACAGACACTATTGCGATTAAAACAAAGCAAATAGAACTGACCTATTTCTCAGCTGGATCCGTTGCTCCTCGAAATAATACTTCCAAGCACTTCTGAGGTAAATTTTCCACGATTATTATTACTTAGATAGATGTGTGTTATCCAGCTGATTGTGGGTGTTCAGGTTTGCGTGGATCGCCTTAGATTATTTGCGTTTGAATAACGCGCGCTCTCCGTAATTAAGAGATCAAAGTCAACAGAGTATTTTGAAACTCGTTTGCACTTAAGAAAAAAAGCGAGCCTATCGCGCCAGTGCGATTGTCGATCCCAGGGGGTTAAAAAAATAGATTTTCGCCAAAAATCCTCTTTGGCTCCGCAGCTGCCATGGTAAACAACATTAGCCTACCGGTGACTGAATTCTCACGTGCGAGTCAAGAGCGAAGTGATTGACATAACCAGGCTACCATAGCTATGGCTTGGATTCATTAGCAAACATTGCCCCCCTGTGGTATTTGCATGTTACTATCACAAGCATAATGTTGTGGCCTGCCCAGAAAAACGTTGTATCCAATAATAGCCCCGGCCACTATTAGAGACCGGCCTTTATTTACCTCCGCCAACAGCGAGACCGGCCAATGTTAGAGACCCGGCCACTAATGGAATACAGGCCACTATTAGAGGATTTACGGTATCTATCTATCTATCTATCTATCTATCTATCTATCTATATATGTATACACACACACACACACACATATACATATACATATATATATATATATACACACGTGTATATATATATATATATATATATATATATATATATATATATATATATATATAAGACAGAAAATATTACTTGTCTTACCTTATTCTGATTTTATGATACACTCAAAATATTCCACAACAAATCCTTTAAATTTAATGTAAAAATAAAAACGAAAGTAAGCAGTGTTGGTCTCACGTAACCCTCTCATTAGAATCAAAATGTTTCAATATTTGCGATGTATTTGGATGCTAAACTATTCTTTATTATAGGCTTTGTACTTCACTCGTGTTCCAATATCGAGGGAAAAAATCATCCTCTTCACGCGCGCAAAAATGTGCTTGGAAACATCACAGTGGAGCTCTGCTTACTGTAAATGGTACAAATTGTACTACTGACTATTTAAACAGAGCAGTGTAATTCGTTTATGTTAGGTTGACTATTTTTATTATTATATTGTATTAGGGCTATAATGAACAGGCTGCGATGTCAAGATTGCAATTCTGGAATGTGTGTGTGTGTGTGACGCGGTTGCGGTTGAAAAGTGGACACAAAAACATAAATAAAATGTTTTAGTTAATTCCTACATCCATAGGAATAAATTGAAAATGCTCGCTCTACTCCGCACCATTATCAATGTCTGTGCGGACGTCTGTATTTTACTAGTATATAGTATACTATAGTTAGCGATTTAAAAGCGCTCAGCGGTGTCACACGTCGATTAACCGGTGGGAAAATTTTATCACAGTCACATCCCTAATATATTTATATATAAATACAATAGGCCTACCTGAAAGAGAATTTTACTTGCCCGACCAGAGTATAGCCTGATTAGAACGTCAATAACAAAAAAAATAACTTGGGAATCACTAAAACGAGAGATTATTCTAATTTCATTACATTCATTTTAAGTTGCAATCAGCAGTTAATAATAAATGTATTACTGATCAATGGTAACAAGGTTGCACTGCTGAGGCTCATGCTGCTTCTCCAGGAGAATTGTAAACAAATGAGCGCAGCACACAAAAAAGCAACCCAGTTAACAACATACTGACTATAAAAATTACAAATATGGAGTTTTTATATATTTTATAACATATGATAGAGTTAAGCAACCTCACTTGACGAGTAGGCAACTATTTCCTGAATACAATCACGATTGAAACTGTGACATTGATTTCATACAACAGGTTAATAAACAGTTACAATTAAGTCACTTACATTTTAGATGCAATATTGACTGTTTTTGTTCTGTTTCAGCAGCAAAAATAGTTAAACAAAGATCACAGCAACTTGTTTTCTCATTACTGAATGATTCAGCATTTTGAAACGAATCGCTTGACTCAAAGATTCAATGGTCAATCCATAAACATCTGTCTCAATCATGAATGACTCAGTCATTGGAATGAATCGTTTGAACGAATGAATCAATGACTCGCTCATTAAGATGGTCGCCTGGCGACACCTAATGGCGGTTTAGTGTTATGTTTAAAAGTATCATTCTTTCCAACGTGCACCATTATCAATGTCCGTGCGGACGTCCGTTTTTTTACTTTCACTTTTATATTAGCGATTTAAAAGCACCCGCTCGTGTCACACGTCGCTTAACCGATGGGAAAATATCCTCACAGTCATATACCTAATAAATTTATATTTAAATACAATAGGCCTACCTAGTAAAACGTTTTATATACTATTTTGATATCCTTTTGGACACAAGAGGGCAGTATAGCCCTATGTTTGCTTTTTTGTTGAAACAAATAGCACTAAATAGCCTGTTTTTAACTTTTTCATACTTTTTGAATTGCAAAAACAGAATAAAATAGGTTTAGTTCTAATATTTGTATAATTTTATATAAAAATAAATGGTGTATAATTAAATTTTAAGAATATATGAGATGTTTTCTGATTCCTTTTTTGACATTATTTTAATCCCTCGCCATGTCAAAACCGTTTGAAATATTTAATATCCGTTCACAATTTAGCATGTTTAATGTATTTTCATCGTGTTAAAAAAGTTTGGTGTGAATAAAAAAAAAAACACTTAGCAGGAGTGGGTAAAAAGCAGAGGCTGAATTTGCAAATAAATCCACATTCAAACCAAAATATCTGACTTCCTATTGGTCGAAGCTAATAACTGTATATTAGAAAGTTGTCCGGCTCGATGAGACCAATGTACGTACTGATTTTTAAAACTGTGGGTAAAACTAACCCCCCCACTTTTGTCAAAAGCATTTTGAAAGTGACACACTTCCTGCTGCCAGTTGGTGGCGCTATAACTTTGACTCACAATAGTTACATCCATCTGATCGGCCTCTTACCACGAACACACTGGTGAAGTTTCATCAAGATCCGTTAATGTATGCAGAAGTTATACCACTTCGTGTTTCTCTTTTCTCGCCATAAATTCGTTTCCTCGCCACGGCCAAACCGTTCGAGATATCAAAAATCCGTCCGCAATTTAGAATCCTCAATGTCTTGACTTCATGCACACCGAGTTTGGTGGGGATTGGATGAATTCTCTAGGAGGAGTACTTCGCATTCCACAGCAAGCGTTCTCCAAACAACCCATAATTGCCGACTTCCTGTTGGGCTGGCGTAAAACTTAGAGCACGAAAGTTGTTCAGCCCGATGTGATCTATATGTGTACCGAGTTTCATATCATTACATGCAAGTGTGTTTGATTTATGGACAAGTGTTCGGATCCCATTCCAGGGGGCGCTGTTGAGCCCCCCTGCCACGCCCGGGTACCAGCTTCAGCCCGGCCCTGATGGCCGCGGGTTCTGACCTGTGTGCAAAGTTTCAAGAGTTTTCGAGCACGTTAAAGGCCCCAAAAGCCCCTGAAACCTTGAAAAACAGGAATTTTAAACAAATCTCACTCAAGAGACAAATCCCCCCACCCCTCACACACACAGAGACGCAGAGGCAGAGAGAGAGAGGGAGAGAATTCTACAAAAAATCACATTCAAACCAAAATATCTCACTTCCTGTTGGTCACAGCTTATGACTATAAATTAGAAAGTTGTCCGGCTTGATGAGAACAATATACATAACGATTTTTGTGACTCTACTTAAAACTAAGCCCCCATTTTTGACTAAAGGTGGCGCTACTGAGCCCCTCACCACGCCCGTTTCTGAAACTTTGCACATGTCTACCGGCTAATAAATGTGATGTGTCTGTCGAGTTTCATCCAATTTCAAGTATGTTAAGAGTCTCAAAAGCATCTGAAAAGAATATTAAAGTTTGATGCGTTGCCACGGCAACAGTATTTAAGATATCAATAAACCTTTCACAGGTCTACATCTGCCGTGTGTCTACATTATACACATAAAGTTTGAAGCAAATCGGGTAAAAATAAGAGGGTGATTTCAAAGCATTTTGAAAGTGACACACTTCCTGCTGCCAGTTGGTGGCGCTATAACTTTGACTCACAATAGTCACATCCATGTGATCGGCCTCTTACAACGAACACACTGCGGAAGTTTCATCAAGATCAGTTAATGTATGCAGAAGTTATAACACACTTCCTGTTTATCTTTTCTCGCTATAAATTCGTTTCATCGCCACGGCCAAACCGTTCGAGATATCAAAAATCCGTCCGCAATTTAGCATCCTCAATATCTTGACTTCATGCTGACCGAGTTTGGTGTGGATCGGATCAATTCCCTAGGAGGAGTACATTAAATTCCACAGCATGCGTTTTTCAAACAACCCATAATAGCTGACTTCCTGTTGGGCAGAGCTAATAACTTAGAGCGCGAAAGTTGTTCGGCCCGATGAGATCTATATGTGTACCGAGTTTCATACTAATACGTTCTTGTATGTGTCCAAGATTTAAGATTGTGTTCTAGGGGGCGCTGTTGAGCCCCCCTGCCACGCCCGGGTACCAGCTTCAGCCCGGCCCTAATGGCCGCGGGTTCTGACCTGCGTGCAAAGTTTCATGAGTTTTTGAGCACGTTAAAGGCCCCAAAAGCCCCCGAACCCTTGAAGAACAATAATAATAATAATAAATATAGCTGCGAGCAGCGATTGCGGGCCCAAGCCGGTGGCACCGCCACCCCGGTGCCTTTAGTTACCTAAAGGCACCGGGGATGGCGGTGCCACCGGCTTTGGCCCTCCATCGCTGCTCGCAGCTATATTTATATATATATATATATATATATATATATATATATACACACACACACACACACACACACATATATATATATATATACGTATATATATACGTATATATATACGTATATATATAAATATAAGACAGAAAATTTTACTTGTCTTACCTTATTCTGATTTTATGATACACCCAAAATATTCCACAACAAATCCTTTAAATTTAATGTAAAAATAAAAACGAAAGTAAGCAGTGTTGGTCTCACGTAACCCTCTCATTAGAATCAAAATGTTTCAATATTTGCGATGTATTTGGATGCTAAACTATTCTTTATTATAGGCTTTGTACTTCACTCGTGTTCCAATATCGATGGAAAAAATCATCCTCTTCACACGCGCAAAAATGTTCTTGGAAACATCACAGTGGAGCTCTGCTTACTGTGAATGGTACAGATTGTACTACTGACTATTTAAACAGAGCAGTGTAATTCGTTTATGTTAGGTTGACTATTTTTATTATTATATTGTATTAGGGCTATAATGAACAGGCTGCGATGTCAAGATTGCAATTCTGGAATGTGTGTGTGTGTGTGACGCGGTTGCGGTTGAACAGTGGACACAAAAACATAAATAAAATGTTTTAGTTAATTCCTACATCCATAGGAATAAATTGAAAATGCTCGCTCTACTCCGCACCATTATCAATGTCTGTGCGGACGTCTGTATTTTACTAGTATATAGTATACTATAGTTAGCGATTTAAAAGCGCTCAGCGGTGTCACACATCGATTAACCGGTGGGAAAATTTTATCACAGTCACATCCCTAATATATTTATATATAAATACAATAGGCCTACCTGAAAGAGAATTTTACTTGCCCGACCAGAGTATAGCCTGATTAGAACGTCAATAACAAAAAAATAACTTGGGAATCACTAAAACGAGAGATTATTCTAATTTCATTACATTCATTTTAAGTTGCAATCATCAGTTAATAATAAATGTATTACTGATCAATGGTAACAAGGTTGCACTGCTGAGGCTCATGCTGCTTCTCCAGGAGAATTGTAAACAAATGAGATCAGCACACAAAAAAGCAACCCAGTTAACAACATACTGACTATAAAAATTACAAATATGGAGTTTTTATATATTTTATAACATATGATAGAGTTAAGCAACCTCACTTGACGAGTAGGCAACTATTTCCTGAATACAATCACGATTGAAACTGTGACATTGATTTCATACAACAGGTTAATAAACAGTTACAATTAAGTCACTTACATTTTAGATGCAATATTGACTGTTTTTGTTCTGTTTCAGCAGCAAAAATAGTTAAACAAAGATCACAGCAACTTGTTTTCTCATTACTGAATGATTCAGCATTTTGAAACGAATCGCTTGACTCAAAGATTCAATGGTCAATCCATAAACATCTGTCTCAATCATGAATGACTCAGTCATTGGAACGAATCGTTTGAACGAATGAATCAATGACTCGCTCATTAAGATGGTCGCCTGGCGACACCTAATGGCGGTTTAGTGTTATGTTTAAAAGTATCATTCTTTCCAACGTGCACCATTATCAATGTCCGTGCGGACGTCCGTTTTTTTACTTTCACTTTTATATTAGCGATTTAAAAGCACCCGCTCGTGTCACACGTCGATTAACCGATGGGAAAATATCCTCACAGTCATATACCTAATAAATGTATATTTAAATACAATAGGCCTACCTAGTAAAAAGTTTTATATACTATTTTGATGTCCTTTTGGACACAAGAGGGCAGTATAGCCCTATGTTTGCTTTTTTGTTGAACCAAATAGCACTAAATAGCCTGTTTTTAACTTTTTCATTTTTCTTGAATTGCAAAAACAGAATAAAATGGGTTTAGTTGTGATATTTGTATACTTTTATATAGAAATAAATGGTATATAATTACATTTTTAGAAGATTTTTTGTGTTTCCTTTTTGGACATTACTTTAATCCCTCGCCATAGCAAAACCGTTTGAGATATTTATTATCCATTCACAATTTAGCATATTTAATGTAGTTTCATCATGTTGAAAAAGTAATGTTAAAAAATAGTTTAAGAGGAGTGGCAAAAAATTCAGAGGCTGATTTTGCAAAAAAAATCACATTCAGACCAAAATATCTGACTTCCTGATGGCCAGAGCTATTGAATGTAAATTAGAAAGTTGTCCGGCTTGATGAGAACAATATACAAACTATTTTTTCTTTACTGTAGTTAAAACTAACCCCCCCACTTTTGTCAAAAGCATGTTGAAAGTGACACACTTCCTGCTGCCAGTTGGTGGCGCTATAACTTTGACTCACAATAGCTACATCCATCTGATCGGCCTCTTACCACGAACACACTGCTGAAGTTTCATCAAGATCAGTTAATGTATGCAGAAGTTATTCCACTTCCGTGTTTCTCTTTTCTCGCCATAAATTCGATTCCTCGCCACGGCCAAACCGTTCGAGATATCAAAAATCCGTCCGCAATTTAGCATCCTTAAAGTCTTGACTACATGCACACCGAGTTTGAAGGGGACACGGTGAATTTTCTAGGAGGAGTATTTCACATTCCACAGCAAGCATTTTCCAAACAACCCATAATAGCCGACTTCCTGTTGGGCTGGCGTAAAACTTGACCGGGGTAAAGTTGTTCGGCCCGATGAGATCTATATGTGTACCGAGTTTCATATTAATTCATGCGAGCGTGTTTGATATATGGATCAAGTTTTAGAACCCCGTTCAAGGGGGCGCTGTTGAGCCCCCCAGCCACGCCCGGGTACCAGCTTCAGCCCGGCCCTGATGGCCGTTGTTTCTGACCTGTGTGCAAAGTTTCAAGAG